>NC_045773.1:11536029-11838088 GCF_008692025.1 Phocoena sinus
TGAAAGTAATAATTCTTCTCCTTCCGCTTGCTATAAACAAATGATGAGCCAGAAGTGAAAGGGCTGATATTTGGAGATGTGTATAGAATGTGCAGTTTCACTGGCTTTAGCTATTGGAAGAGCTTCAGGTAATAATGCTATACCCCCCTTCAAGATTTTCTGTTCCGGGATATACTATCTTATGTACTAATGTAAGATTGGGGTGAGCGAGCAGAAAAAAAACCAGTGTGACTTCTATCCAAACGTACTGCAGCTAGAACACCCCAATATAGATATCCTAGCATCCTTCCCAGCTCCTTTATAATATTTGTCACACTTGTAATTACAGTCTGTTCTGCTATAATGTGATAGTTGGTGAATTCAAGAAACCTGGTTTATCCAAAATGATGTTATAATGTTTTCAATGAAAATGGGTTAGAAAGGACTTGCAATCGTGAAGTTGTTCTTCTGGATAAATTTCAACAGCAAAGGTATTTTTGTAGTTACAATGGACCTTGTTATTATTACAAGCTGAAAAAAAAATCAGTTGATGCAAACTAACGAAAACCCAATGGCTTATCACAGAAGAGATCTTCAGCGACTCAGAAGATCCTCTAATATCTCCAGGTTTCTAGATTCTTGCTATTCTGCGTGGTCCACCTGCTGCCAGCATCAGCACCCTTGGGAGTTTGCTGAAAACGCAGGATCTCAGCCCTCACTTTAAACCCACAGAATCTGCATCTTTAACAAGACACCTAGGGGATAGCCTTGCACAGTAAATGTCAAGCAGCACAGCTACACTATCCAAATAAATCATAAAAGCTTGCATTAAATAAAATAACTCAGGGCCAAGGAGCAACCTGCCACTCAAACAATGCAGCTATGTAGAGAGCTGCACAGCTAATCATGTACCCAGGTCCTCATTTCAACAGTATTGTAATCAGCAGGGGGCTGCAAAGTGCAAAGCTTGTTTCCTAATAAAACAACCTCACTGGGCTTCCCTGGTGGCGCAGTGGTTGAGAGTCCGCCTGCCGATGCAGGGGACAAGGGTTCGTGCCCCGGTCCGGGAAGATCCCACATGCCGCGGAGCGGCTGGGCCCGTGAGCCATGGCCGATGAGCCTGTGCGTCTGGAGCCTGTGCTCCGCAATGGGATAGGCCACAACCGTGAGAGGCCCGTACAGCAGGAGAAAAAAAAAAAAAAAAAAAAAAAAAACAACCTTACTCTATTTAACTGGCATCCTGGGAGAAAGAACTCACAGTAGGAGAAATTCCTGTACTTGTTCTACAACTGACTCTCCTTCCTTAGACTATAAACTCCACGAGGGTAAAGGCTGTATTATTTTTTCTTTTACGGCAGAATCTCAGGGCCCAGCCCAGAACTGAGCATACGGTAGGGGCTCATTAAGTGTCTGATAAGTGAACAAATAAGTGGAATGGTTACTCATCAGGAGATTCCTGAATTTCAGCCAAAGCTCTGCTGACCCCTCACAACTTACTTCCCTGGCTCTGGGGCTCCCAGTCTTTTCAGCCCTTCAATGACAGGTTAGAACAAAAAGCTACTCTGAGATTGGTTTCAGCTCTGACATCTGAAGGCACAAATTCCTCTAGAGTTGACATTTTCACTTAAATATTAACCTCATTCTTAAGCCACCTTCAAATAAAATCAGCAAGTATAGATCATAGCATCCTATGGCTAAGAGGTTCAACCGCTATTATCTGTTCTGGCGTCAGTCCCTCCAAAGCTAGAGACTGCCCGCCACGCTTGTTCCTTCTCAGACACAGTCTCTGTTTCTATCTTGGGAATCAGCCTGCCTCCTCACTGAATGCTATCGTTTTTCACTTCCAAGCACTTGCCTTTCACCCAGCCTCCTCTCACCCCCTACCTTCACTTCCCATCATCACTTCTCACAGCATCCTCTGTGAACCACCCACACTTTCACAACGGTAGGCTTCCTTCCCCCAGACCCACGGAACATGGGGGCAGGACCTAGGAATCTACACTTTAAACCTGTTAACAAGGTATTTCTTCTGCACCCGCATGTGTGGAACCCACTGTTCAAAGACCAGTTTGGGTGCTATCTACACTAAGGACTTCCACTGCCCGACAGTTCCAATCCCTGCCCATCAGTTCCCGCTATGAGCTCAATGCGCTTACACTAGAGAAATTAGCTTTATAGCACCTTGCAAGGCTTGCTAATTATTGCCTATTATGATTCTGTTCAATCATTATGATGAAGAGAAACAATAAAACCATTTTGTCTCATCAGACTCTTTCACAGTGAGCAACATTTTAAAAAATAATTATGTCATGTTTTTAGCCATGTAACATGTAACACCAACTGACACATGTAACACCATGTAACACCTGACACTGTAACACCAACACCACTTTCCTCCAATATAGCGTCACTGCTGGTCATTAATAATAATAAATATCTCACAGTAACGAAACACATCAGTGGACCACCCATAATCATGTGTTTCAACACTCATTCATTCATCCATCTAGTCACCCATGCCAATAGTGAGGTAGGTCTGGGGAGACGATTATCAACAAGTTCGCTGAGGGCAATGATATTTTGAACATGCTTTTTTAACCAATATTTTATCTTCTAAGCATGCTATCACAGAATTAGAATCTAACCTACTTATTCTGGTTTTCTCTGTATAAATCCTATCGTGTATGGAGGAAGCCAGGAAAAGGTGATAAATTCCCTTTAAATCTTCTCTCAGATTTTCCTCCATCCCATTAAAAGATGAGTCTGATCCCTTTAATTTGTGCTCCTCTAATAGGGCTTTCTTTAATCCTAGTAGTAATCTGAGTATGTGATCTTCTATTTGACCACCTCCACCAGGAGGAGACCTTTTTGCAGACAGGAATTATGCTTGGTTTGTTTTCTTCAGAAAGCCTTTTTACTGAAGTATAACATACAGAAGAGTACACACGTCGTAAGCAGAGAAGCTGAATTTTCAGAAAGTGAACATGCTGTGTAAGTAGCGCCCAAATTGAGAAACTAGGAACTATGTTTGCAATCATCTTTCAACCTCTTGCAATTGACAGACCCCCTGGTTACCTATCCAAAGACCCCAGGAGTCTACGGACCATTTTGACTATCATTGTCTCTAACAGACTAGTAAGACTGAAAGAGACTTCTCAAAGCCGCGAGGAGGCGTGAACAGACAAAGATGATGCTCCAGCCCTGTGACACTATCACTGCGATGATGCACCCGAAGCTCTCTTCCACAGCATGGAAGACCATTTAAGGTAGAAGCGCTCTGCTCAACAAGCACGTGCAGATCCTTTAGAATTAACTGAGTGTTTCCATCGGAATAACTTCATCACAAACGCCGCTGGGGGAAAACAAAGGTACTACACATAATTCTAATCCCCGAACCCCTAAAGTATAGGATGGCAGGAGTGCCAGGAATATCCCAAACAAACTGGGAAGAAAAGCCCATTGTTTTGGATACTTTGTTATCTTTTATAATGACAGTAAGAGGAGATTCCATTATGTAATTCAAAGACTTGTCAAACTACCATGTCCCCTGCAGGAGGAATTTCTGGCTTTGCTTTATGCTTTAAAGCCCATTTTCAGCATTCACTGTGCAAACGAGGCATTGCCCTCACATTACAATAGGAAATGTGATTGCAGGTAATAAAGAGCAGGCAAAACTCATTTAGGAAGGGTAATTTGGGGCCAAGAGGACAGAGGCAAACAATGCCCATCAATTCTTGAAATGTTTTTTTTTTTTTCTTCCATAAGAGGCTGGGTGAGGCATCTATCTATACTTTCCCACTCAGATCCCTTGAGCAACAGCCCACAAGTGAATAAGAGCTGGTGAAATCAGCTGGAGGAGGGAGAAAAACTAAAGTCATTCTCCTCAGAAGTCCCCCACCTAGGACACCATGCGTACACTAGGTATCTCTGTCACCATGACCAAAGTTGTTTAAATACATGAGTACAAAGTATTCTTTTATTCATTCAACAATTATTGATTGAGCATCTTTTACGTGCAAGACACTCTTGCAGATGCTGAGAGAATTCATAGTGCTGAAATTCTCTTGGAGGAGAAAGGCAATAATAATGCCACAAGTAAGTATAGTACGACGTCAAAGAGTGTTAAGTGCTCAGCAAATGTTGACAATGAGCTCCCCTTTTGATCAGGTAGTTTGGGAAGGCCTCTCCGAATAGGTCACAACTGAGCAGACACCTGAATTAAGGAGGAAGTCAATCAAGAAACTGTCCATGAATAAAGCCACCCGGGTTGAGGGTACAACAAATGCAAAAGCCCTGAGGCAGGAACAATCTTAGTGTGTTTAAGGCACCGTAAGAGGTCAGCGTGTCTGAAGCCACATAAGTAAAGGGATGAACATTTTTAGGACATTATATACCAAGGAAGACACTTTGGATTTTATCCTCAGTGTGATGGAAGCCATGAAAATGTTTCGAGAAGGAAGGTGATAAAACCTGGCTTATGTTTTAAAGTTATCGCTAGCTGCTCTGTGGAGAACAGACTGTAGGGGGTAAATGTGGAAACAGGGAGACCAGTTAGAAGACTATGGGAGTGGTCCAGACAAGAGCCAGTGGTGATTAGGGAAAAAGTGACAGTGATGGACAGGTGAGAAGCAGTCAGACGGGGCATATATTTTGAGCACAAGTCAGGAGGATTTGCAGATGGATTTCATTAGCTATCTAATCTAAATTAAAAAAAGAGGAGTTACAAGACTCCAGATGTCGGATGTGGAGAAACTGGAACCCTTGTGTACTATGGGTGAAATTGTAAAATGGTGCAACTGCTGGGTAAACAGTATGGGGGTGCTTCAAAAAATTAAAAATAGAACTACCATATGATCCAACAATCCCACTTCTGGGTATATACACCCAAAAGAACTGAAAGAGATATTTGCACACCCATGTTCACAGCAGCACTATTCACAATATGCAAGAGGTGAAGGCAACTATATACCCAAGGACAGATGAACAAAATGTGGTCTGTACACACAAGGGCATATGATTCAACCTTAAAAAGGAAGGAATTCCTGCCACATGCTACAACATGAACGAACTTTGAGAACATTATGCTAAGAAGCCAGTCACAAAAAGACCAATACTGTATGATTCCTCTTTTATGAGTTAAATAAAGTAATCAAATTCATAGAAACAAAGTAGAATGGTGGTTACCAGAGGCTGGGGGGAGGAGGAAAAGGCATGTTTTTGTCTAATGGATACAGAGTTTCAGATTTGCTAAATGAAAAAGTTCTGGAGGTCTCTTTCACGATAATGCGAATATACTTAACAGTTCTGAATTGTTACCCATAAAAATGGTTAAGAGGGTAAACTTTACATCAAGCATTTTTTACCACAATAAAAAATGAAACTCATGTTTAAGGCACCATTTAAGCATCTACTGTGTTTAAGATATTCATAAATGAAAATACGAAGCATCCTAAAGAAGAAGACTTTTAATATCTACAGATTTCTTCTGTATCATATTAAGTTTTCAAATTTGCTTCCTTTTATCATGTACATACTATATATATTAGAACTGTAGTATATGCATATCATTTTAAAATAAATATATAACCAAATGTAAAAAAAAGACTCCAACAAGAGTCTTAAACAAATGGGAAACTGGAATTACCATTTACTGAGGAAAAAACTGAGAAGTGCAGGTTTATGAGGGGGAAATCAAGTGGTCTAAGTTTGAGATGCCTGTGAGGTATATCCAAGGGGAAATGTGCAATAAGATATAGTATATGTGAGTCTGGAGTTCAAGGGAGAAGTCTAGGCTGGCGACAGTAATGTCTGAGTCATCAGCGTTGTGGTAACATTTAAAGTCATGGGACTACACCAGCTCAGTAAGTGAGGGAGTAAATAAAGAGAGGAAATCTGAGAACTCAGCCCTGGGAGCCACAAAGAGTAGACCCAAGAATGCCCAATCACTGAGCACGAGGCTGGGACAGGAATTTGAGACAAACAGATCCAGACAGTTGAGATGTGGTGGGTGCTTGAGCTGAAAGGCCACATAGAATTGGGATGGAGGAGGCCATGATGGGTCAAGAGCAAGAGAGAAGAAACAGAAAGAAGCAGAGGGGAATTCCCTGGCGGTCCAGCAGTTAGGACTCCACACTGTCACTGCGAAGGGCCCAGGATCAATCCCTGGTCACGGAACTAAGATCGCGCAAGCCACAAGGCGTGGTTAAAAAAAAAAGGAAAGAAAAGGAAAAAAAAAAAGAAAGAAGCAGAGATGAGAGAAGCCATTCAGACTCTCACAGACAGAAGAGCCTCAAACTCTGTTTAGCCATCTCAGTACCAGTGAGAACTGCTTATTCTTGGTTTCCTATTGATACTTTTACGTGTCTGTGAGCCTGCCTGTTCTGTTTACAGTAACCTTCAAGGCAACTTGAGTGTTGAGTCTTTACCAACAAAGAATCCCTCATGTAATCCTAAAGGAAGGAGACAAGGTATGTGATGGGCAAGAAGTGAAACCAATTGGTCTCAATCAAAATTCTCCATTTTACTTGATGGACTGCAACATTTGGCACCAGTTCTGCACTTCTCCCTGCATCCACGCCCTTTGCCTTGTAACTCTGCAGTGCCAGTCTTCCATGCGTGGGGTGGCCTGCTCTGCTTCTTGACTTTGGCCTCAGCCCAGAGTGACAAGCTTTGGTCAAGCAGACATGATGCAAGCAGAGGCTTCATGGGTTTGTACACTGCGGCTGGCTCTCTAGAGCCACTGCCAAGACTAACGGAGAAGGAGAGACGTGTGCAGCAGAGCCAAGTCACCCCATCACCTCACCCCATCCTACAGCCAGCCAAGCCTAGACACGTGGGCGTGTTCACCCACAATCAGCAGAACCTCAGCGACCCCAGACACATGAGCAAAAAACACTTACCTGTGTGCACCCCTAGTGTTTTGTAACCGGTATGTTGCCAGTCACTATGTAGCAAAGATAACTGATACATCATCGATTAAAAACACTGATGGGGGGCTTCCCTGGTGGTGCAGTGGTTGAGAGTCCGCCTGCCGATGCAGGGGACACGGGTTCGTGCCCCGGTCCGGGAGGATCCCACATGCCGCGCAGCGGCTGGGCCCGTGGGCCATGGCCACTGAGCCTGTGCATCTGGAGCCTGTGCTCCGCAACGGGAGAGACCACAACAGTGAGAGGCCCGCATACCACAAAAAAAAAAAAAAAAAAAAAAAAAAAAAAAACACTGATGGGATTTGATTGACTTACTTCCTATTCACAGTTATCACCACTGGTAAGTGAGGACAAACTTGGCCCCCCAAAACTGCAAAATACAGATAAAACATAATTGACAAAACAAAAAAGGAGCTTCAAAAATATCTAGGTGATGTGTGATCTGACTGATCTACCCCCAACTACTGTAGAACTACCTATAATTTTAAGGTTTACGGCAAAATAAATACGCAAATAAACAGACAAGCAAGTAAAATAATACTGAAGACTATGAGGCATTCAGACTCTTCTACTTGTGATTTGCTGTACAGTGTCTGGAAACTCAAGAGACAGTCTTATTCTTTCAGCATAAAAACATCATTTATATTCAGTGAGTGGTTACACGGTCTATTTGTACTGTTAGGTCAAACTGTACATAGGTTCCGAAAACATTAGAGAATGATCTTAGGGGAACTCAAGCTAGTACGGCTCTCATAAACGATATTCATAGACTGTAAGAAACTGTAAACAATTAATATTTCAACAGTCCATACTCTTATTTTGATAATATCACGAGGCTGAGGAGCTTACGAAGACTGAAACAAGCCCAACTAACAACTTCCTATTTGCCTCTGATCAAGTTTGAAATTTTGTCATTTTCCCTCAGCAACTGTATTTGTATCGCACATGGAAATAGTAAGCCTCAAAGTTGGAGTGTGAAAATATGCAGTGGTCCAAAATTGAAGGGTAGCTCAATTGCAGAGCTGGGAGAAGAGAGGAAATGAACAGCAACATAATAACCCTTAGCTGTTATACTTGGGACTCCTGGAGTCAAGAATATCAGTAAATACCAGTCCTTGGTCAGCCCACAGTTTAAAAATATTAAATTCCCACAGGAAGTCCTTTCCTTAAACCTGAGTATAATTGTCTTAAGATCTTTAATAGCCATTCAAAAAACTTCATTAAATATGCGTGAACGCAGTCAGCAGCTGGTCTTTAAAAAACACATTATTCTAGAGTTCAATGTGAGCCATGTTTAAGGTTAAAAACTGGTTTCCAAAACTATGAGCTCCCATGACAAGCTCAAAGACCTATTCCTTAAATACCAAAACATACATGCACCCTTTGAAAGACATCTATAGAACAGCTGTGTTACCTACGCAGGCAAACACAGGGAATCATAGGTTTCCACTTCGGGGATCATGAGTTCTGGGTTTCTCATCGTACACAAAAAGGAAGGTAAGCATTTTTAAAAGACACCACAGACCTGAGTCTAGGATCTTTTAGCTTATGATTCTCACATGCTAAGTTCTGTCCTTTGACATTCAATATTCATTTTTCTATAGAAGAAGGGTGGTCACAAAAATGACTTTACTTATAAGAACCTAAAATATCATTTAAAAATGTATAAAAGTATTGCTATAATGTTAGACTGCTACACTGTTAGAAATACATTTTATATACATGTATACAGAAATATATATACTGTTATAATGCTAGAAACTAAGCATTTTTTAAATCAAATTGTAAATTTTATATGGAAGACTGGATGTAAGAAAACATGTCTTCCACACTATCACCAGAATTAACTTCCTTTTTTTAAAAAAAAGCCAAATTGTAATGATCTTTAAATCATGCTCTGGCTTACAAACTTTGGTGTTTTTAAGGATTCTTCCAAACTCCTTATGCCTTGAGGAGAGCATAAAAGAACTTGCCCCATACAGCCCCCATCAGCATTTCCAGCCTCATCTGGAACCACTCCTGATGTCAAGAGCCAAGCACCCTGTACTCCGGCCACACAACTATGTACATTCTTCACTCAAGCTATGGCCTCTCATCTTCTTGATGTTGCAGGCTCTACTCCCTTTGCTGAAGTGCTTCGGTCAACATCTACCCATGTTGCAAGATCCACCTCGACTGAAGCCATCCCCAACCTTCTTAGCCCAAGACACACTTGGGACATTGCCATTAATTCACACCACTATCTTCCCCCTCAGGGGAGATGACCTCCAGGGGAGGGATATAATCCTTACCCAGCCTGTCAGCCCCTAGGGCCTAGCATATAATAGGTATTCAACAAAGCTCTGTGGAATGGGAGGAAGTAGAAGGAAAGAGAAGAGAAATCGAAACAGATAAAAGCGAGCACACGTCCCGAAGGACAGTAAGGATCTTAGCAGTAGAGTATGACTAGTTTTCACTACGTCTCAGTTCACTACAAAGCTTATTATGTTTTTTGCTTTCTGGATTTCCCTAAAACATCACTAGCACCCAGAAGTTTTACCATAAAACTCTACAGTACGTACCATCAGTTCATGGCCCAATTTTGTAAAAAGAATAGACTTTTTTTTTTCTTTACGTCCTCCTCTCCTTGGGTCCCTGGGTTCGGGCTCCCCCACGCCCTGCAACGGCTTTGGCATAGACTCCCAGTGAGCACACATCTGCTAGATCCAATGAGAAGCTCTCTTACCTTAACATATTTGATTTGTTGGGGGTGATGATAGTGTTGAATCTTCATTACTGAACCTCTAGTCCCGCTTGGCATCCAGGACAGCCTCCTCTCCCAGATGTTCTGCATTTTCCCCCCACTGCACCTGCCCCTGGGTTTTCTCCCTTCCCTTTACTTTCCCCCAAATGCTGGTGTTTCTTGAGTTTCCAGGCTTTAGTCTTTTGCCCTTCTTTTTTCTATGCCATCTCATCCATCCTCAAAGTTGTTTTTTTTTTTTTTTTTTTTTTGCAGTACGCGGGCCTCTCACTGTTGTGGCCTCTCCCGTTGCAGAGCACAGGCTCCGGACATGCAGGCTCAGCGGCCATGGCTCACGGGCCCAGCTGCTCCGCAGCGTGTGGGATCTTCCCGGACCGGGGCACGAACCCGTGTCCCCCGCATCGGCAGGCGGACTCTCAACCACTGCGCCACCAAGGAAGCTCCATTCCCAAAGTTTTTAAGTACCATCTGCTGACTTCTAAACATGTATCTAAATTCAACCACATCTCACCGCTGGACCCTTTTTCCTTGCTCACTGGGTACTGAACATACCCGACACTGAACCCAACACAACTTCATCTTTTCTCATGCTTCCTATTGCGGTTAACTGCACACCATTCCAGTAAGCTCTCACGGCAGAAACCTGGGAAACGTTCCCAGAGGCTCCCTCCCCATCAGCACTCGTATCCATCAGATACTAAGTCCTGTCAAAGCACTTCTTAGATTTCTCTCCTCTCCAGCCCCACAGCCCAGGTTCCTCACCATCTCTCACCCATAGTGTAGAATAACTCGTCTTCGGCTTTCTCCATCTCCCCTTCCCAGACAACCCATCTGACGTGTAATGCTAGCACGGCTGTCCACCTAAAATGCAAATATACCAGACTCACTCCTCTGCCAAAGCCCTTTAATCACATCCCTGACTAAAGGTAAAGGCCGAGTGGCTTCACTGCCCACAAGACTCTCCATGACTTGGGTGTCTGTCCATCCAGCCTCACCTTCTGTGCCACATGACCTCTCAACACCCCCTCCAGCCCCAGTGAACTTCTTGCACAGTCCTCCCAATGCTCTGGTATCTCCACTGTTATACTTGTGAGGTTATTTCTTCCTGGAATTCTTCTTCCCATCTTGTATGACTGGAAAATGCCTCTTCATCCTTTAAGAACTAGCTCAAGTGTCACCTCCTCGGGGAAGCCCTCCATGACCAACCCTTGCTCCCAAGACTCCTCCATATAGTTGAATGAATGTCTTCCTTCGTCCTACCTCTAATCTTGGTTTGTACTTGGGATCTAGCACTTTCTACACTATACTGTTATCCTCTGTTGGCATATCTCGCCTCCTGGTACCCTAAGTTACAAAAAAGAACTTATCTTATTGTGCTTTATCTTTTCACTTTCAACCTGGAGTATTTCAAGAATTCGACAAGGAACTGATCCATCAGCAATTAGGTCCTTTCTCCTTATCTCTAGTGCTACAGGAATGAGTAAGAAAGAGAAAGAACTAAAGCAAAACAGATAGGGATTGTCCAATGTTACCTAGGTAAGAACTGAAGGGCAGAAAGAGGACAATTCACTTCCTCTTCAATTTACATTAATTGAACACATTCCGGGCCACATCCTAAGACTTTAACACATTATCTCATCTAATCCTCAAAATATTGTGATCAAATAGGTATTATTATTATCCCCATTTTACCGATGAGGAAACTGAGGCAAAGAGAGGCTAAATAACTTCCCCAAGATCTACATATAGGTTTAAAGTGGCAGAGCCGGGATTCAAACTCAGGCAGTCTTAACCCACCCTGTGTTACCTCCCAAGATACACATCAAGGAGAAAGAGAGCTGAAGTGGGAATGGAGGAAGGCAGAGGAAATGAAAGGAAAGCAATCTAACATGCACTCAACTCTCCTGAGGAGAGATTAAGAGAAGGAAAACGTCTCAACTGCTCTGGGTGCCAGGAGAATATCTAGTAGTGGCCAAGGCTAGGGCAGGTGGGTAACTGTCCAGAGTCATACGGGGTAGACAGGTGGAAAAACGCAGGGCAAGAAAGGGGGAGGCATCCTTATTGCGTTCAGGAGGTCAAGAACCTGGGAAACAGCTCTACTTTTGCAGTGAGTATGTGTGTGTCTACCTGTCTGTCTCCTGGGCCAAATATTGCTGGCTCTTTCTCTCCACTCCCAACTCTGACCTGGCTCTGGACTCTGAGCTTATCCAGCCTCAGTCTTGGCCGAACTGACTCACCGATTCCCCACCTTACCTATTTCTTCATTCCGAGCTGAGATTCTAGGAGCTGAATTCGACAGACAGACGCTTGCTCATAGGGAAGACCAGAATAAATGTCAATGTATTCTGGGAAAACAGCTCCTGGGCAACAAAAAATTGCTGATATATAGAGTCAGGGTTAATTAAATAAACTGTCCTTTTGAAAAGCAATTGTTAAACACGTAAGTTGAGGGGAGTGCTTAGAAGATCTAGCCAACAGGAGAAGGAAAGAACATTCTTTAAAAGTCCAAGATTCAGTTTCCAATTTGGCTCCTAATTTGGCTTAAATTCTTAAGTCAAATAAATTCTTACAAGTCATGAATTTTTTATAGTTATTTGTTCTGTGAATTCATCTTCTCCTCCATCTCCAAACACACTTTGACAAAGTTTATTTGAGGATATGTTACAGCTCACTGCACAGGGATCTGGCCACCAGGAAGGGCAACAGGCAAGGCAGAGCCAACACTGTACCACTCAGATCATTAAGAGTGAGACATCGCAACTTCCTGGCACAAACCTCAGGCCAAAGTGGTAACAAATGAAAAGGAAAAGAAATAACGGCAACCTCGTGTTCCGAAACGTCAGTATCACTTCCAGAGTTAATATACTTAGTCAACGTCAGAACCACTCTTCAAACTACTTCATCTCTGAATTTCTGGGGTTGTACTCAACAGAATTCCCTAGAAGTTAAAACTTAAAATCTGTTTCGATATCAATCACCTTTCTATTTCCCAGAGGGTCAACTGTTCAATAGCCTGCAGAATCCGATCGAGGTTAAAAGAGATTTGAGTACCATTCAGACCTTCCCCTTGGGTGGGTTAATGAATACAGCCTACGCCCTGTGAGGACAGGCTCTCCTGCAGCCTACGGCGAGCTCTTGACCCCAAGCAGCAAAGAAAAAACTTTATCTCTTGGCACCAGGAGACCAAATTTAATTCTACTTAGCGTTCATGAGCTTTTCATCTTCAAAGTGCTTCACAAATATTAACTAATTAATCTTCGCAGCACTGCTGCACAATGACATAAGATCTCCCAAGGATAAGACCAAGGGAGGCACTGAACAGCCACAGAATAGAATTAGGAAGATAAGAAACTCCTTTTACCTAGAGGTGTTGTTAGTGGTAATGGTGGCTCCCAGTACCCCACCAAGGCTAAGCCGTTTGAGATGAGTATGAAAAATAATGTTGCAACGAGAGCTGCTGTGGTGACAGAGCCCAAGGTTCCTTACAGAACTAAGTCTCAGTTCCCTCAAGGGTAAGTGAGGTTGATGACAGAATCATCTCCAGAGGGTGCATACACGGATTCAACAAGGCAACACGTGTCAAGACCTTAGCACAGAGGACCCTAGTAAGTCCTCAATAAACACTAAGCTGTTATTAACTGAGAGGGAGCCATGGCTTCCCAGTGCCCGAACTGAAAAAAATGGGTTAAACAGCTTCAAGAAATCTGCAGGCATTGTTTATTTTTCTGTTTGTGGGAAACAGTGAATTCAGCCAAATTATATACATTTCTCTTAAGGATTGAATTGTGTTCCCCCTCCCCCAAAATTCATATGGTGAAAGCCTAACCCCCAGTACCTCTGAATGTGACCTTTTTTGCAAACAGGATTACTGCAGAGATGAGGTCATACTGGAGCAGGGTAGGCCCTAATTCAGTGTCACTGGTGCCTTATAAAAAGGGGATATTTGGGCATGGGAGCGCACGCGCGCGCGCACACACACACACACACACACACACACACAAACACGGAGAACGCCATGTGGTGAAGGCAGAGATCAGGGTGATACAATAGAAGCCAAGGAATGCCAGAGATCATCCGCAAGCCACCAGAAGCCAGCAGAGAGAGACAATGGCCACAGATGTCTTCCTCGCAGCTTTCAGAAAGCTGCCAACACCTTAATTTAGGTGAGACAACAGAATTCTACTGATTTAAGCCACATGGCTTGTGGCGCTTTGTTACAGCAGCTCTAGCAAACTAATATACCCTCTGAATAAAGTCATATTTGTTTAATAAACAAGCATGAACCCACCAGTTCCAAAAGCAAATATGTTGGTCTGTCGATTCACAGACACTCCAAACATCCTGAACGGACAAATCCAATGCAGTCTCCTCTCCTCGCCAAAGAAAGAGTAAGCAAAATAGGAAACAGGGTGCTGGAAATCCACACAAGTTGGGGTACTGGGGGCAAAAGCTCCTGCATTTTGGTAGGAAATCAAACTTTTGTCACCTGAACTTTGCAAGGCTTAGCAAAACCCAAGTTACATAATACTTCTCAACATCTGGGTAAAGAGACCAAATTACTTCTTGCAGGGTCTTGAGCACTGCCTATAGTGGGAATGGTTTAGGACAAGGTGATGGGCTCCCCGCCATCCAGCTTTCTTTCTCTTTCTCCAACACTCCTTGTACCCACATTGCGGTTTCACCCTCGGTGTTCCGGGTGCCTAGCACACCATCCCCCAGAGGCTCACATGGCTGGCTCCTCTTAGACTTTTAAGAATCAACCCACACATTACCTTCTCTAGAAGATTCCCTCACCTCTCTATTTAGGGCTGGCCACACCACTCTACCCCAGCCAAACTGCATCCCACCATCTTACTTGATACTTTTCACAGCATTTGTCATTCTCTGGTGCACCTTACTATTTACTGGTTACTTGCTTGGTGTTAGTCTCACCCCACTAGACTGAAAGTTCTATGAGGGCAGAGATTTCATTTGTCTCATTCAGTACTACAGCCCCAGTGGTAAACATCATGCATAGTGCTTTGCAGGCACTTTTTTTTTTTTTTTTTGAAAGAATGAGTATCACCTTCAAAGGTGAGCTATATCTTCAGCGAGGTGCAAAGTCCTGCAGTTTATTCAAGGGAGAACCACTAGCTGGTGCAATTAGAAGACTCTGGAAAGTCTCAACATATATCGAGTTTGCAAATCTAAAACCTAAGATATTGGAAACGTGTATTTAAATGATCCCTGCTATAAACAATTTGCTGAGTGTAATATAAACATGTCACATATCCTTTCCTAAGTAATTTCAGCTTAAACAATTAGTCCAACTGCTTCACCCACTCGGTATTTTTTTCCACACACTATCAGCTAAAAAAAAAAAATCTAGGATTACCACAAAACAAGCTTTTAATAAAATTGGGGACTATTATCACCCAAAAGGCAAAGCTACGTGTTGAAACTTAACATTTCAATCTAACAATTTTTCTTATACAAAAACACAAATTTAAAAAATTGAGCACATCAAGATATCTTGATAAGATGTATCTAAATGCCAATGTTCTATACAATCAGAAACTAAACAAGCATTAAAAACAAAGTTCAATAAATGTGAGTGACCTAGGAACTTTTCATTTCAGCTTGTCTAAATCATTCTCCTAAGAAACAAGCCATCCTGAGAGCCGCAAGCTCTGAATCCTCTGCTCTAAAGCTTTCTTTCTCTTTCTCCAACACTCCTTGTACCCACATTGCGGTTTCACCCTCGGTGTTCCGGGTGCCTAGCACACCATCCCCCAGAGGCTCGCATGGCTGGCTCCTCTTAGACTTTTAAGAATCAACCCACACATTACCTTCTCTAGAAGATTCCCTCACCTTTAGAGCAGAACAAACAGTTATCTGTTTGTATTTTAAAATAGTTATTGGCACGTCTATTACTCATGTTCTTTTATCCCACATCCAAAAAAATTAATAAACCTTTAAGTCATTTAGGGTAAATCATAACTGTGACAAACGAATGCCATAAATAAAAAAATAAAGAAGTCCCTAGGCAAGCATAACACTGTCCAAAATCCATTCCAGATCCAAAAATCAGAGATAAGGTTGATATATTTTATTTTCTCCTTTTTTTTCTTCCTTTTGGTTAGTTTATCACACTGGACCCAAATAAGTCAGTAAGTTTGAAAATATAAATGTGCTTGGATAAGTACACAAATTCTAAACAATTATGTATCACCAAAGTTCAAAATGTTAAAAAAAAAAAACAAACAGTCAAGCCAACCTAGGATTTCTGGAGCCATCTTTACTCAGTCACAGTATCATTCCAGTCACGAGAATTGCTCATACGTCATTTGGAGAATAAAGGAAGACAATGGGAAATTCCACGTCGTCCTTCTCAATTAAGTCAGTTGTTGCCATCCTTAAGATGGAATTTCACTCACATCATTACCAGTTACAGGAACAATCAGCTACTAGGCCAAGCAGATCATCTCCTTCCATCTGACACCACTTACCCAAAACTACTTGGCATGTACTAACACCTATTACACAAATGTAATCAGCACATCACAGCCAACCAGGTCAGCGGCTGAAAATGGATCAGGAGGCATTGAATACAAGATCCTTCCCCTCATTCTACGGACATCTCCAGCAGAATCCATATATGACCTAAAGTCCTATCAGCCTACATCCTCAAAACAGCAGAGTGCCATCTTAGAAGTAATTCATTGGTCTCCAAGTTGCTCTAGTCTCCTAGATTATAAATAATTATGCTTTAGCCCAGTTCAAAATGTTAAAAAAAAATCAAGTCAAACCGAGCAAGACGTTCGGGAGCCATCCTTAACTGCTCAGTCACATTATAATCCACTTCTCCCCTCTACTTCCCTTCATGAGACCTTGGGGATAGATTATGTGGCAGAGGCTAAGTGACTGCATCTACTAGCCAGCACTAAAACTTATCTGCCCCTCCAGAACCTTTTGAGATTTCAACTGTGTAATGTGACTAACATTTTTTTTTCCTTTCTCCTTGAAAGGAAAGCCTAAACCCAGTTCTCTCTCCTTCCACAGAAAACTTAACATGAGAGTTGCTTTTTATGCTTCCTGATTATTCAAATGATTTGAAGTAACAAGACAAAAACAAAACAAAAAGGAATGGTTAGAAAAGTTGATCTGAACATTAAGTATCAAGAAATCTACCAACAAAATATTATGAGCCTGATGGACAATTTTATTACATTAAGAGATTCCTTTCACTCATAAGATACTATAAGAAGACACTGCCTACTATCTGCTTCTACTTTTTCTTATTTGTCCATCTGTCACCTGCCCATCAATCCACACATATGGCGGTCACAGTGTTTCCAGCTGCAGCTATTTAAATCATTTTTTTGTTTATGTATGTGCCACAGGCTGTTCCATGGTCTTTACAAATAAGAAGTCATTCAATCTCATAATACCCTATGAAGCAGGACTATTATCCTCATTTCACACATGGGGAAACTGACACACAAAAAGATTATGTAACTCACCCAAGATCACAGAGCTACTAAGTGTCAGAGCCAAGATGGAAACCAGGCAGTCTGGCTCCACAGCTCATATTTTGAACCAATACAGGATGCTGTTTGTTAGAAGAGATGACCAGTGCATCAAAACTGAGAGGTTTAGTGATTAAGAGCTCAGGGTCCAGAATCAGAAAGACTTTGTTCACATACAGGCTGAGTCACATACTAACCTAGATGACCCCACACAAAGTTACTCAGTCCCCTTGGGTCTCAGGTCCCTTGTCTGTACACTGGTGATTCTCCCATAGGGTATGATAAGGATTAAATAAAATAATACATTTAAAGCACTTAGTGGCTGGCACCTAGTAAGGGATCCATTAGCTGTTAGTTAAAAAAATAATTACAATTCCGTATGGCAAAATGCCTCAGCAGGGACATCCATAAACTGCCCTCTATGACTAAACTGAAAAATCCTTGTGAGGAAAACGATTATTTTTATTCACCTTTGTAAGCAAAGAATCCTGCCCAAAATAGTTGATAACTGAATGCTTCTGCATTAGAGATGTTTAAATTTAAGCATTAAAAAGGAATTTTTATTAAAATATACTTAAAGTTGAGAAGAACATAAGGCTTTTCAAAATATATAAAGCTTTGGGCTTCCCCGGTGGCACAGTGGTTAAGAGTCCACCTGCCGATGCAGGAGACATGGGTTCGTGCCCAGGTCCGGGAAGATCCCACGTGCCACAGAGTGGCTGGACCTGTGAGCCATGGCCACTGAGCCTGTGCGTCTGGAGCCTGTGCTCTGCAACGGGAGAGGCCACAACAGTGAGAGGCCCGCGTACAGGAAAAAAAAAAAAAATATATATATATATATATATATATATATATATAAAGCTTTGAAGTTTTTAATCAAATTAAACTTTTTAATCAAATTAATGCAAGCACATATTTTCAATATCAAATATTGTTCATTAAGTCAATTGTATGATAAAAAGCAAAGGGAACTAGTCTAGATTAAAAGGGACTTAAAAGAGATTGAAGAGATATATGCCTATGTACAAGAGGAGGCCTTGTTTGGAAACTCATTTGAACATTTTAATTATTCAAACATATTTTTTCAGATAATCAGAGAAAATTCAATGTGGTAATGATAGAAACTGTTAGTTGTACTGGCTATGATAATAGTACTGTGCTTATCTAAGATATCTTTTTTATTTTGAGACACATTCAGAAGTATTAAGAGTTGAAACAGCATGACATTTTTTTTTTAAGTATCCTAGCCAAAAAAAAAAACAAGATAAATGAAACAAAAATGGTAAAACATAGAGTGTTGTTGAATCTTGCAGACAGGTTCATGGGGGTTCACTGTATCTATTTTGGGGGCATTTGGAAATTTCCATCATAAAAAAGTTTTAAAAATCAAATTAACTTAAAATGAAAAGCAACAGTCCCTTGTCCTGTAATAGAAGCCACTTTCCCCAAATGCCTCTCCAGAGAGGATGCACTCTTAACTCTTTTCTCTGTTACTTCTTAGTATTTATTTTCCTCTCGTAAAAAGATTAGTTTGGTATTTTCTTGCCCATGGATTTTTCTTATTTTTTAAATGTAGTCCCTTTTAACTCCTGTTCCACCACCTTCAGTAGCTCTTATCTGCCCTACTTTGATATTACTGTCTCCTCCTTCACTTTTCCATGTCTTTCCATCTCTTATCATCTACCTTATATAATTTTACTTTTGCATCATCAAGATTGATTAGTGATAATGTTTTCTAACCATGAGCTTTCTATTTTGCCTGTAAATTGACTTTGTGTTTCTATTATTATGACCATGTAAATATCGTTCAAAACATATCAGATAATGTAATATGAATATACTTCCTTTTCAGTTCAGTTTTAGTTTCTCCTGGAGTTTCTACCTGTTTTTCTTTTACTATTTGCCTTTAGCATATCCTCGACTTTCTTCAAACTCTTCATCATATCAAGCATTCAACTGGATGGCTTTAATTCCAATTAACATTTTTTCCCCTCCTATGTTGGTTTTTTTTTTTTTTTTTTTTTTTTTTGCGGTATGTGGGCCTCTCACTGCTGTGACCTCTCCCGTTGCGGAGCACAGGCTCCGGACGCACCGGCTCAGCGGCCATGGCTCACGGGGCCCAGCCGCTCCGCGGCATGTGGGATCTTCCTGGACCGGGGCACGAACCCGTGTCCCCTGCATTGGCAGGCGGACTCTCAACCACTGCACCACCGGGGAAGCACCCCCCTCCTATGTTTTAAACAGACTAAACCGGTCACATGACAAAAGAAATTCTCACTCAGAAAATATATTCCGAAGCCTATTTTCCCTGTTTTTAAACTGAGCTGAGAAGACGTCCAAACACATCTATAAACTTATTCAGAGTGGGCAGAGAATGTTCTTGTAGGAAAGGAGGTGGAGGGTAGGGGTAGCAGCTTATGCAGTTCTAATAAAGCTTATGTTCAAACTCAGTGGAGTCACACCATGAATTTATGAACATCAGTGAATTTACAATGAATGCTAAAATCACTGCATTTTTAGAGAAGTGAGGTATGCATCCACATGAATCCCCTGATTCATGTTTACATTTAGAATAACTGGGAACAATCCTACCCTCATCCCAGCTTCTGAGTCATATCCACGCACTATAACTTTGCTAGAGGGAGAAAAAATACTGAATCTGCAAGAGGAGAGTTACTCTACTGTGTAAACGTAATTCCAAACGCTAAAAAAAGAAACAAAATTTAAGCTAAAAAGCCACAGATGACTATTTAGAAGTCCAGTCAAAGCTTTAGCCAAAATATTTCATCATATGGAGGCCCAACTGACAGAGTCAAAAGGAAATTAAACAGTATTAACAACTGAGCCTCTGGAGTTGGAGAAACCTGGGTTCAAGTCACCAACTGCCACTCACTAAATGGGTGATCTCAGCTGACAGGAATGTAAATTGGTGCGGCCACTATAGAAAACAGTACGGTGATTCTTCAAAAAGTTTAAACTAGAACTACCGCATGATCCAGCAATCGTACTTCTGAGTATATATGCAAAGGAACCAAAATTACTATCTTTAAGAGATACCTTTAAAAAAAAAAAAAGATACATTTACACCCATGTTCACTGCAGCATTACTCACAACAGCCAAGATATGGAAACAATCTAAGTGTCCATCAACCTTTGAATGGATAAAAATGATGTGGGGTGTGTGTGTGTGCACGCACGCACACATGTGTGTATTTACTTATATATTTATATTTATATAAACAATGGAGTATTATTCAGCCATGAAAAAGAGAGATGTCCTGCCATTCGGGACAACATGGATGGACCTGGATGGCATTATATTAAGTGAAGTAAGTCAGACGAAGAAAGACAAACACTGTATGATATGACTTATACGTGGAATCTAAAAAAAGCTGAACTCGTAGAAACAGACACCAGAATGGTGGTTACTAGGGGCTAAGGGATGGAGAAAAAGGGGAGATGTTGGTCAAAGAGTACCAACTTCCAGTTGTTAAGATGAATAAGTAAGTTCTGGGGATCTAATGTATAGCGTGGTGATTACAGTTAACAATACCGTGTTATATACTGGAGAGCTGCTAGGAAAGAAGACCTTAAATGTTCTCACTGCAAAAAAGAAAGAGTAGGCATGCAAAGTGATGCAGATGTTAGGTAACGCTACGGTGGTAATCAGTTTGTAATAATATATAAACCTATCAAGCCAAAAGGCTGTACAACTTAAACTTACACACCTTAAACTTACACAGTGTTATACGCCAGTTATAAGTCAACAAAGCTGAAAAAATAAAGGAAGGAGGGAGGGAGGAAGCGTGTGAGCGATCTGGGGCCATAAAAACCATACCACATTGTAGTTCCCTTAACGTAAGGGATTCCGTCTGGCCAGGTGTGGGGACTATGTGTGATAAAGCATAACAAGCATTTAGCACAGTGTTGATAAAGGCTAGTCACTGATATTATTATCAACTCAGAAGCCATCTTGTGTCCGAATGCTTGGCCATTTTCTCCAGAAAAAAGTTTCTTTGATAATTCTATTTCTATGCTACCTATTGCACAGAAATATTCGTGAATGCAGAGCTATGTAAGCTAAAAAGTAGCACAGTGCAGTGGTTAAGAATTCAGGCTCTGGAGCTGGACTGCGTGCATTCAAATGCTGGCTTTAAGCCATGTGGTGCTAAGCACAATTATTTAATTTCTTCCCTATCTCAGTTTCCTCATCTGTAAGACAGGTAATTCTCATTAGGCACTCATAAGGATTAACTTAATTTTAGCACGCCATGTGACACAGAGTGGGGGCTATACAAATTTTTGATAAATCAATTACAATATTGTTCATGATAGAAAAAAAAACTTGAATGTTTATCATTCACCAAATGCCTACTTATGCTCTGACATATCCATACTATGGAACAATCCTCTATAGATGAAAAGAACTAGGCACTGGCTTTCTTTAAAAAAAAAAAGGGTTAAAGAAATACTTCCAGGTGAAAAAAATCAAGTTACAGAAGAATAATTTTAAGTTTAAGAGGACTCATAAAAATGTACACGTTTATATACTTGTATATGCCTTCCAATGAACAGGAAACATTCTGGAAAGATAAGACACCAAACTGCTGAAAGTGATCCATTACCTCTGAGGATCTAGGTTCTTGTCTAGGCTCTATAATAATTAGCTGTACCACCTTGGCTATGTCACGTAACTCAGTTAACACCCAAGGATAGCTTCCTCAGCTTAAAAGACAGGGAGAGGTAGGGATGACTAGATTCAGCAATCCCTCCAATCAATTCCAACCCCCCAAATTCCCTGACTTTGATTATGGGATTCTGGTGCTTTCTATAAATAATAACACTGAGTTCTCCAACACTCCACTCTGCTCAGTATTTATCAAAAGCCCTATGGAACAGGGCGCATTGTTTCAAAAGCACGGCCCGTACCAGATCGAAACACATTCCACGTGGGTACATTTCCATCCACGGATCATGCTCTCAGTAATAAACTCTTCACTCTCAGCCACCACACTGGTGCCATGTGTTCTTACAGAAGACGGAGTTGCTTTATCAATTGATATATGAGCAACGGTTCCTTTATTGCCATTTTTACTTTTTCTCTGGATTATCATCAGAAACACATTTATACTACCATTCGTAGACATATGTAACCCAATTAATCTACCCACAAGCAGGAAGACAAGAAACTGCTGTTTCAAAATCAGGGTCATGTTTCCATCGTTCGCCCAATGACCAATGACAGAGACTCTCTGTCACTGACACCAGTCATGATTCTTCGTCACCACCTTCTCTCACTGATTAGATCTGCAACCTCACCCTCACTCCTTCCCATCTGGCCTTCCTACCTCCCTACAGCCTCTATCCCTCCAGCCCAACCCACCAACGAGTTCACCACTCTACGTCCCCAGCACCTACCATGGTGCCTAACACACAGCAAGCATCAAATATATTAATTCAATGGATTCATCACACACACACACACACACACACACACACACACACACACATCTGTTAACTCAGCCAATACATACTATTACCGGACTAATGTTCGTAAAGGAAAGTACCGATTACATCTACTTATAGATGCAAAAATTTATTCTCAAACCCTGGAACATCTGTATGTTGCCAAGTTGTGCTCACTTCTAATGATATAAAGAATGATATATTGCTCCCCCACTCACTGAGAAACGTTAGGCTCACAGACCTCAGTGGGTCTCTGTTCCTCTCAAAGAGAATTGAATTTATCACCAACTCTGCTGCTCACTGATTACCACAGTCTGAATGTTTGTGTCCCCCCAAAATTATATGTTGAGACCTAATGCCCGATGTTGACAGTACTAGGAGACAGGGGCTTTGTGGAGGTGGGGGGGATTAGGTCACGAGGCAGAGCCCTGAGGAAGGGGATTAGCGCCCTTACGAGAGAGAGCTGAGAGAGCTCGCCGCCTTCCACCACGAGGACACAGCTAGAAGGCACCTCTATGAAGAGAAAGCAAGCTCTCACCAGACTCCGGGTCTGCCTTCTTCTTGGACTTCCCAGCCTCCAGAACCATGAGAAAGACATCTTTTGTTTATGAGCTACCCAGTCTATGGTATTTTTGTTATAGCAGCCTGAACAGACAAAAACAATGTGTGGTCCTGGGAAAGTCACTTAAACTCTCCGAGTGTCAGTTTACTCATCTACAAGATGGGGATACCATCACTATACTATACGGGATTGACCTAAAAAATGAGGTAAGGTATAAAACGCATTCAGCATAGCAAGAAACTAATAAATGTTCTTTTTTACTAGTAACAATATTATTAACAAAATCAGAATGCCCTAAGTCTAGCAAGGGCTTCAAAATCTGGCACTGATCAACCACTTCAGCCTCAACTTCAAACACTTCGTCCCAAGTCAAAAAAGATACCTCTGGACTCTGCCCGTCTATAGTTTTGGTCCTATAAGTCAGTGCATAGGAATGTTCCTCCCCTCATGTACCCCAATGCCTCTCATTCCATTCATCCCTAACTCCCATCCATCCTTCATGGCCCAGCTTTATATGTCTTCTTTCAAAGTTTCCCTACTCCTGTCTACAACCCCTTCCCCAACAGACTTCATCTACACTGCCACGGCCCTTTACATACTGATAAGACAAAACCTAATCTGCTCTTTATAGATTCAGTAAGATTTTGCTGAGCACCTGTTTTGTACTTCATTTTGAGTCGGGAATCCTGAGGTCAACAGGAAAGACACAACCCCTGCCCACGGTATAGGAGGGGAGATACACAGAGAATAACTTGTTACCCAAATAAATTCTTCATTAAAATTGTGACAAGCACCCTTAAAATAAAACAGATAAAAATACAAATAGGATTGCTTCTGCTATATTGAGACCCAGATTAACAGCAAGTCTGTTTTAACATGGTACCTCCAGAATGTACTTCATAAATGTTCACTGTAGTCAACCAAATTATCTTTTCTATTAAAAGTTGAGTTGACTGAGAGTAGGGAACGTGTCTTAGAAGAGAAAAAGAACTAGATAGTTAGTTGCAGCTATAACTCTTTGACTTACCAGTGATATAACCTCGGCCTGACCCCTCTGATTTTCGAATTCCTCACTGGTATAAAAGAATAATTCTTTAGAAACTATTAAAAGCACTGCACATGACGTATTATCTTTTTATCTACCCCAATGCAATTAGCGCATATTATTAACATAGCAAGAATTTGGAAGTATTTATTGAATGAGTGCTAAATCACTGGCCAAGGCCAGGGCTACCTCTCTTATGACCTTGTCTCACAGGCAAGGACCAACATCAATACTGAAACATCTACTCAACCCTTTATAATTAAGACATGGAATAAACTCTCTAGATAAGAAGCATAGGCACTTCTTGGCAATGCTTGAGAGATCAGAAAGATCTGTCCTAATAAAAAGCATTATACAGTGAAGCTATGAGAAGATGGTGTTTTCTAAGGAAACATTTCTGAATTGTTCCATGATTTCACATCTTTCAATCTCAGCACCAACAGTGAGGGGCAAGTAAAAGAGATCACCCCATGAACACGATGATGCTGGATGATTCTGACATACTCTCCCCATTCCCATTACTTTTCCCTTCTAGACTCCAGCAGCTGGTCTCTGTCTTTTTTTCTTTCCTTTCCTTCTCTCTTTTTTTTGGTTACACGCAGACCAAAACCAGAATGAAATGAACAAAACATATGTTGTAGGAGAGGGAGTTCCCTGCAGCCCCGTCCTTGGCCTCCAAACCTCTGCTGTGAGAAGCCACAGCTGGCATCTTCTCTTCCAAGTCGCCACGCCCTTACATACATACACACAAGCACTTCAGCTCTGTCTGCTCGATGCAGTGGGAAAAACAGCTCCGTGTAAGATGTAAACACAAAGCCAGACAGCCCTATTCTGGTCTGTCCTCCTCTTTTACTCCAGCCATTTTGGTTCCCAGGGGAGTCATCTTAATCTTCCACAAATCAATGTGGGTTTTTCTGGTTGTTTTTTTTTTTTTTTTTTTTTTTTGCTGTACGCGGGCCTCTCACTGTTGTGGCCTCTCCCGTTGCGGAGCACAGGCTCCGGACACAAAGGCTCAGCGGCCATGGCTCACGGGCCCAGCTGCTCCGCGGCATGTGGGATCTTCCTGGACCGGGGCACGAACCCATGTCCTCTGCATCGGCAGGCGGACTCCCAACCACTGCGCCAGCAGGGAAGCCCCAAATCAATGTTTTGAATTTACTTCTTCAAGCCCGTGTTAGCACGTCACTTGTATCTGGATAAAATCTAACTCAAAGATAATTGGCTAATTATGTGCTCAGGTTTTTTGTTTTGTCTTTTAACAGTTTAGGAATATTTATTACATGCCAGGTGTAAGAAACACAAAGTTTCTATTGTTTATTATGTACCAGGCACTAAATGATTATCTGAAACAGCCAATAAAATCATCATCACAACCCTGTCAGGTAGGTGCCAGTGTGTCAGTGGGACAGATGGTTACCGTGCACTTGCGTGGCAGACATGTACTGACATGTCCTACTGTATGGAAGGAGCTGGCTGTGGCCCTTTGGAGCAGGGTCTGAAAAGCTCAGGTACTGGAAATCATCAATATGGCCCTACTCAGAGAATTACGGGGTCTTGGGAAATTTTTAATAGCCAGAAATCAACCCCTTCCCCCAAGAACAGCTTTCTTTCTGGCATGTGCCAAGTTGTTAGCAGATTCAATGACAGGTGAATGTTATAACTCTAAAGAAAGAGATGGAAAGCACAGGAAATGCTGCAGACACTGATTTCATCAGCAAAAACAGCCTAGCAAAGAAAACACGGGCAATTGAAGTGATGTCTCAAGAAGAAAATCTTGTTTTTTTCCTTGGGGGCAGGGAAAAAACACCACCTCTGACTTTTCAGTTAGTAGAAACAGCGACCTCCTTTCTCTTCTCCCATTTCCTTCCTCAGAGTGCCCACATGATGCGGGGCACTGACTAGACCAGATTCAACCCCACAGGAGAAAATGCAGAGAAATGGTCCAGAGAAAGAAAGTAATAGTTAACACTGACAATTTGCTACCTCTCAGCAATCCGAGTTATAGTTCGGGGAAACAAAGAATCCGAATGTTTCAGGCTTTTTTTAAAAACAAAAACGCTCAAACTTCAAGACAGATGTTTGTGACAAATGAACAAAAGCCCTTGAATCCTTTATGCACGGTGGAGCTGTCAGGATTTTAGAAACTTGGAAATCTTTTTTCTTTTTTCTGCGAGAGAAAGATCATTTCAAGCCCCTCTGCTTTAAACAGCCCTGGTGAGGCTTTAAGTTATCTTTGACTTCAATTTTAAATAGTCTTGTGATAAAACAGAAAGGAGGATGACTCAATACCCATGTCAGTGCATTTACTGATTAGGAAAAAGCAGAGCATCTTATACTTATTTAAACATTTACTACAGAGAAAGTTTGTACGTGAAAGTTTTTTTTAATATTTTCATGTTATAATTCTCTTATTAACCAATCATTTCTAAAAAATCAGAAAATCAAGAGGGACTAAGATTTCTTTCCTACTAACTGGACAACCAAGGGTGCTCTGTGTTACTTGCCCTCTGTAACCAAGAAGAAAAACAAGCCATGCTCTCCTGAAAAGTGATTCCTTAGAAACATGAGAACCACCCATCAGCTTTCCACTTCAAGAAGACTTTTTTTTTTTCCTGCTGAGAAAGGCGAGTTAACAACCCAGATTTTCTTAATACGGTTTACAGGTTAGGTGAGAACTGGAGCAGTTTTACTCTAAGTGTAAAATGCAAACACTTAAATTTGTGCCTCTGACTTACAGAGAATGTGGGGTCCTGGGCAGTTCTTTAAAAGATCTCTTAGGGCTTCCCTGGTGGCGCAGTGGTTGAGGGTCCGCCTGCCGATGCAGGGGACACGGGTTCGTGCCCTGGTCCGGGAAGATCCCACATGCCGCAGAGCGGCTGGGCCCGTGAGCCGTGGCCACTGAGCCTGTGTCCGGAGCCTGTGCTCCGCAACGGGAGAGGCCACAGCAGTGAGAGGCCCGCGTGCCACAAAAAAAAAAAAAAAAGATCTCTTAGCCATTAGCCCCAAAATTTAGCCCCCAAATGAAACTTATGACTTGAGCAAGACACGCCTGCTCTTCCTCCCCCAGTAACATATCTTTGGTGTCACCTTGAAAGAATGGAAGTGATCAGTGTAAAGGGTCAGTGGCACAATTCCAATCAACAGGACAAAGGGTTCCTTCATCACTACCTGTACATTTCAAGAGGAAACATACGGGCTTTAGGAAAAGGTGCTGAGATTTATTTTCTGCATGAAGGAAATCAAACAGCTGCGAAACCTGATGAACTTAGACGCCATCGGGTGGCATCTTAAACTTAGATGCCATCCAAGAAATGAGAGATAAAGTACTGAGTATTTATTAGGAAGATGAGAATATCCTAGTTTCACACACACGCCACCAGGGAAGCCCCAAACTTGGTTTTTGACAGCAGCACAGAGGCGAAAAACTGAAGATGAACACTGACTGAGAAGTAATTCTCAATTAACTAACCAGATTCAATTCCACTGGTTTTAATTCAACTGCAATTGAATCTTGGCAGTGTCTGGCTATTTACAGTCAGACTGAGGTCTTACTAACTTTATCTACTACTGAAGACAAACCTAAGCAGGACAGGGGACAGACTCCATTCAGAGGAATAAAAAGATGATGTTTTCTGGGCTTCCCTGGTGGCGCAGCGGTTGAGAGTCCGCCTGCCGATGCAGGGGACACGGGTTCGTGCCCCGGTCCGGGAAGATCCCACATGCCGCAGAGCGGCTGGGCCCGTGAGCCATGGCCGCTGGGCCTGCGCATCCAGAGCCTGTGCTCCGCAACGGGAAAGGCCGCAGCAGTGAGAGGCCCGAGTACCGCAAAAAAAAAAAAAAAAAAAAAGATGATGTTTTCTAACAACCCCACGGCCAGGGCTCACTTAATCACCCTACATAACCCTGACCAGTGCTTGGAGCTAAGAGAGGGTTTGGATATTAATTCAGCGTGGGAAATAAGAAGTAGGATGGCTTAGTCACAGGTAGGCACCCAGACAGAGCCAGGCTTGTAACTGTGCTTCAGAAGTGGGTACAGAAGAAAATGTGAGTTTAATAGAGTGAAATAAAATGATCTAAATGATATCTAAGGCCATTTTGCCAAGAAGCAGTCTGGTACCTGTTTCATATCCCACCTACCACACAACAAGTCTAAGTCTTTGCAGGGTAGGAAGGAGGAAAATGACTCTGGTGCATTTGAAGCTCAACCCCCTGGACCTGGGTAAGTGACTTATATCCCAATGTGATTGGGTAGGAAGGGGGCTGGAAATTAACATTTACTATGTGCCTATGATATGCACAATAGACCATCTTTTTGACGGGGATAGTATTTTATAGCTTAAGTCACTGAGCTTCTGAGATACTAACACATAGTAAATGGCAAAACTAATATCTGAACCCAAGTTCCACTATAAAGTCTCTGATATCACCACCATATACCACCACTCCACCATGGACCAACACGCCCAACTCCTTTGAAGCCATACTGGACCAGGGCACAATTAAGAAAGGCAAATCCATGTCATCAACTGGGACATGGAGGTAGGGAACCCAGCAGCATAATACAAGGAATGGCTGAAGATCTGTCTTTTCATTGCTTGTATTAAGGCTTTCCATTTGGGTTAATTTTAGACACTGTTATCACTTCTTGGCCAAATTCTTTTTAAAGGCATACATGGGGTTTATCCACATTAAGTAACTACAGGTGGTAAACTGGAGGGATCGGTATGTGCTTCTTACAACCAGGATGCAAGAACAAAATGTCAAACCGAATCTTTCATAAACTAGAGATTAAAATCAATCAGAGACGCAGAGCGGGCCTGAGTGATTTAAGAGACTGTAAATACAATTGTAAGACCAACTGTGCCCAGCTCAGGCCTTGCATGGGATCAACACTTAATAAAATTCTGTTATGTTTCATTATCCAGGCCAGCATTCTCACGTCACAGATGAAAAAGCAAAGGCCCAGACTGGTCAAGAGCATTGCCCGAGGTCACGTTGCTAGTCAGGGGCAAAACAAAGGCTGGGACCCGGGTCCTTCCGCTCCCAAACCTGGACTGACATCTGGACACTCCAAGTCAGCCCTCTCATTTTCCCCTTGTTATGTCTTATGTGCCCACACTTCTTCACATGACATGAACTCCAGAAAGGTCTGGCAAGACCTACTGCAGAATGCAGCACGCTGTCATTCCAAAGGGAAAAAGCCAAAGTTCTCCTAATGCTTGGTTTAGTTCATTGAGTTTTAAGCATCACCCTGTCCCTCTGTCACTAAATTATTTGTCCCATCTTAAGACGGACACACGACCCTTTTATGTAAATGAAGAAGAAACAACCAAGAGTATAATACAGTTTTCAGATGCATGGGCTGAACGCCGAGCGCACATTTGCTACCGAGTGGACAGAAGAACCCAGTTTGAGCACGAGCCAGAGCTAAGGTACAGCCTTGAGGCAAGAACTTCCAAGAGGAGGAAAAGTTCAGGAGCTCCCTCTTAGGGGCAAGTCTTGCTCTATCGTGTGCCAGAATTATGAGTTTGGGCAAGTTTCATAACCTACACGGTCATCTTCCCTCAACTAGAAAATGGTTATAATGCACCAACTTCACTGAACTGAGGTAAGGATCAGACGATATAAAAGTGAATGAAAGGTTTTTGTATATACACACTCTCAGGCGCCAGCAACCCGAAAGTCTTCTTACGGTGCCCTTAGAAGATACTTTCTGCTCCCCAACTCTGTCTTCCTAAAGAAAAGAACTCCTTTTCCAACTCAGAAGCATAACTCAGAAAGGAGGAAAAAAAATGTACATGCCTATCATCATCACGATAATACTGCTGAGCACTAACTACACGCTTACAGTGTCCTTGGCTTTGCTCTCAGAGCACTTCTTACACCCCTTAGTCCCCCAAACTCTCTAAAGTTGTTACCATTTTACTCAGGAGCGAATCAAGACAGAAGAATGAAATACTTTGCCCAAGATCACACACTCATCAGGATTTGAACCCAATAAAGATGCTTCCAGAGCCAAATTCTTTTTTTATACCATATGCAGCCTCCATACACAAGTACTAGAAATAGGAAAGATTTCCCTGCCACTTTCCAAGAAAAATTACTTCCTCCTTAAGACGAAAAAGGAAAACGCATTGAATTTGAAGAAGATCATCTAATTTATTTTAGGTTTTTCGCTCAAGCTTAATCTTTTTGGGGAACCAAAACCAAACTGTTTTTGATACCGCGTGTAAGCTCTTGGTTCTTAAGAAGCTGTTCCAATGAAAGCAAACCAAAGGGCAAGCTCATAGAATGACCCTCCAACATCGCCATCACAGAAAAGTCCGTTGCGCTTTGCAAACTGGCACTGTTGTTCCAAAATAACTGAGATGGGTGGCCCCCAGACTTGGTCAACGGAAACCCAGTCACGTGTATGAAAGGCTCTTCTTCACCTAGTCCCATTCATCTAGCCAAACCGAGGAATTACAAACAAAATGCAGAAATTATTCACTTGGGGCATACCTCTCATATACCAGCCAAGAAAACAAACCAAGTGGCTATTACTCATTAAGTTACGTGCTTTCACCAACAGTCATACTATTAATGGCAGATACTGGCATCTGGTGAACATATATGGTTGCTTGCATCCATTTAAGATGACTTTACATGTTTAACTTCAACTGGGGGAAAAAAAAAATTCTTCTTGTTCTTATAGATAGGTACCTTAAAGTATTTATCCTTGATAAAAGCCAGTATTCTTTAATCACCAAAACACTAAAAATGAGACAGAAGGAAAACCACGTGCTGCCCTCCACTGCAATCAGCGTACCGCATTATGGAGGTCCTAATGTCTACCCTAGCTATTTCTAACACCTTTTCCCTGGCCGCTTCCCCCAAATTCCTTGCAGCTAAGAATAGTATGGAACCCAGTATTGACCAATGAAACAAAAATAGGATCCTGGGGAACACGAAGATAAGCTTTTGTTGCCTTATTTAAAAGGACAAGAATGAAAGCAGAAAGCTCACTGTGTTGCCCCCATCCCTTTAATCTTGCCATGAATGCAAACAGGATATCTGATGCCACAACAGTCAATCTGTAACCAAGATGTGACAAGAGCATGAAAAGAAAAGTCCATACCCTGAGTATGTGGAGCAAAAAGATAGGACACTTTAGAGTCCTTCGCTAAACCTGACACTGCCCATTCTCTGGATTTCTAATTAAGTAAACAACAAATGTACTTACATTTTAAGCCACTATTAGACGGACCTTTCTCTTATTCAAAGTCAAAATCATTCCTAACAGACTCAAGTATCATTATTTATTCCCTGATAACCACCACAGCAGACCAGTACCCGATACCTCCATTTTTAGGAACTGATTCTAGCCCAGGTGGTTTTCTTGGGAGCTTCCATGTCAACACAGGTAACCCTAAGCCCCTAGTCTAATCCCCCTAAGCTTTTTCTGATCCAGAGGAAGACATCTGACTGAAGCTCTTCCTGGCATTTTTGATTATTAAAACAACAGAGATCAGTCTCTCTCCAACGATTAAAACTGTAAAATTCTAAATTTCAGGAGCTATTGGCAGTCGTGTTTTCCAACACCCAGAAAATGACACTTTGCAGGAGGTAAAAAGCCAAGATTGTGCACATCTATTTTTTTTTTACAGTGTGACCAATTCCGAATGAGCCTCTCAATCAAAACACAAAAAAAGCTAGACGAAATATTGGAACACATTTTAAGGCACCTACTGAAGTATCTACTGAAGTAGATAGCTAGTTGGGAATCCAAAGAACCCAATAAAGAAGTGAAAGCAAGACCCCTGGGTGGTGCATGCATGAGTCCTAAAGCTAGCATTCACCCTGTGGTTATCTGGAAAACCTGCTGACCTCAGGCTTCCATTTTGATAGCTGTACTGGATACAGGAGATAAAGCTTTGAGCCTAATCAAGGTCAGAAGTCTTCTAGGAGACTCTTGCATAAAGCCTGGACTCCCAAGGAGTTACACCTCCAAAGCAATGACGAATAACAAAGAAACCTGCTCCGGTAATTTGTCTCTCTTGACTTCGGCACTAGATATAGGAGAGGAAACTCTCCTATAATTCGTAACCACGAGTGGGCTCTCATACTTGTTTGTTACCCAGATTCACACTATACAGGAAATCTTTAAACTCTAAGCAGAAAACAAAACAAAATTAAAGAAAACCTTAGGCCGAGAATTTGATTTAAAGAAGTCCTGAGCTGTGGCATCTCAGGCAATTGGCGAAAGGAAACACTTTTCTCTGGAGGAACAGAGCTTTACCGCAGTCCTCAAAGAATTCCCACAGATGAAAATCCACGAAACACAAGCAATAGTCAGAATCACAAAACACACAGGGAAATAAGACACCAGTTTTAGAGCAAGCCACTACAGAAAATAGAGTCAGATCTGTAGAGAACTGGAATTTTTAGATAGACTATTTTAACACTATGTTTTGTTTCGTTTTACGCAACAAGAAGTAAAACAGAGGCTTGACAATATGGAGGAATACGGAAGAATGACCAAACGTTTTAGAAGATACAAAGAGAATTTTAGAAATGAAAAACAGAATTGAAATTAAACTCTCAAAGAATAAACAGCAGTTTAGAATAAAACAGAATTAGTAAACAGAGACAGAGTTGAAAATCTATCCAGAGCACAGGCTAGAGAGCAAAGATGGAAAAGATGAAGAAGTTAAGAAGCATACCTAACTAAGTTCCAAAAGACAACAGACAGACTGGGAAGGGAAGTATTCCAATAGATAATGGCTCAGAACTCTCCACTACTGTTATAAAAAAAAAAAAAACGCTCAATCTAGCGAATCTAACAATACTCATTTAGGATAAATGAAAAGAAATCAACACCTGGAATCATACCGATAAAACTGCAGATAAGCAAAAGCATAGAGGAGATCCTAAAATCAACCGGAGAGAAAAATACAAACTTTCTGCCAATTGCTTTTAACAGCAAAAATGGAACCCCAAAAAAGAGCAATGCTGAGACAAAGTACCCATCCACCTACAATTCTATACCAAGCAAAACTATCACTCGAGAATAAAAGTCAAATTTTCAGACAAACAAAATAGAACAAATATTTTCAAAGAAAAAAAGAGAATTTACCACTAGCAGACCCTCTAAATTCTATAGGGCATTTCTGAGGTGGAAAGACAATTATCCCAGATAGTCTGATATATTATAACGTGTTAAGTCAATTTTTAAAAAAGACAATATAAAAAATCATATCTAATATGTAAGCTTAAATAAAAAATAAAGTACTAACAAGAGCATATACTCAGAGAGGGTGACAGGAATCAAAATGTTTTAAGGTCCTTATATTGTACGTTACGCTTAATTAAATACACATTAAAATATCTTGAGTAACTGCTATAGTAAACATATAAAGCATAACCTTCAAGCTGGTAGAGGGGGAAAAAATGGAATGGAGAACAACAACAAAAAAAGCCTTCAATGAAATTTAAAGAAGGAAAAAAATAAAGAAAAAAATGAGGTAAAAAAAGAAAAACACAAGCTAAGTTTGTAAATCCAAAACCATCAGTAATTACAACAAATATATATGGAGTAAACATTCCAATTAATAGACAAAGATGGTCAGAATAGTTTTAAAAATCTGGTTATGTGCAGCTTATGAGAGACATCTCCAAAGCATAAAGACATAATTTAAAAGAACAAGTTATACCAAATATATACTAACTAAAACAATTCTGGTGTGGGTTTATTAATAACAGACAACAACAGACTTCAAGACATAAAACAGATAAAAATGTTCCTTGCATAATGATAAAACACTTAGTACATCAGGAAGTTATAAACAATTTTACAAGTGTTAGCCTTTACTGACATAACTTCAATAAACGAAAAACTAAAAAACCTAACCACAAAAACTTAAAAATTACAAGACAAAATTACAAATCCACTGTAATAGTGGGAACTTTTTAAACCTTTAAAAAATGTTTACATACAGTTAAATTCACCTTTTTCTTTGGTACACAGATGTACGAGTTTTAACACATACATGTATTGTATAATCACCAACACAACTAGGATACAGAAGAGTTCCATAACTTCAGAAAATTAACAGTGGGAATTTTTAAGAAATGTCTTGATAGTTCCAGCATACAAAAAAACAGCAACAAAAAAAGACCCTAATGAACTCATATATAGGATACTGCACCCCAGGCTGGAAAAAGCATATTCTTTCCAGCACAGTGGAATATGCATAAAAATAGGTCACCTGCTAAGCCATAAAGCAAGCCGCTCCAGTTTTAAAGAACTGATAGGATACAGATCATATTGTCTGACCAAAATACAACGAAGTCATAAAAAAATTTTTTAAGACAGAACCAGAAATCCCCCATACAACTGAAAACATGAAATACTTCTAAATAACTCATAGAGAATAAGAAATGATAGTACAGATAAGAAAGTATTTAAAATTTAATAAGAATAAAAAATAATACATGTCAAAATAGGTAGGATGCAACTAAAGCAATATTAAGAGAAATTCACAACTTTAGATGCTTGAATTACAAGGTGAGAAGGGCTCAATATTTGGAATTGATTATCCAACTTAAGAGAGTAGTAAAGGAAGAGCAGAATAAATCCAAAGAAGGTAGAAGGAATAAAATAAAACGCAAAAATTAATGAACTTCAAAACCAACCTACAAGAGAATCAATAAAGCCAAAATTTGTTCCTTTGAACACTAACAAGACAGAAAAATGTGCCAACACTTATCCAGAAAAAAAGAACAAACAAATAATATTCAGATTATTATTATAATAATCCTGTTGACGCTGTAACAAATTACCAAAGTTTAGTAGCTTAAGGCAATACAAAGCTATGCTGTCAATGTCATGAAATCTAAAATTAAACTGTCAGCAGGGCTGCACCCCTTCCAGAGGCTTCAGGGGAGAATCCATTACCTTGCTTTTTCCAGCTTCCTGTACTCCCTGGCTCATGGCCACATCACCCAACTTGTTGCCTCCATCCTCACATCGCCTACTACTAACCCTATTCCCCCTGCTTCTCTCCTATAAGGACCTTTGTGATTACATTAGGCACCTCCCAAAATCCAAGATAATCTTCCCATCTCAAGATCCTTAATTTAATCACATCGGTGAAGTTCCTTTTACCAAATAAGGTAATATATTCACAGGTTCTGGGGGTTTAAAAGTGGACACCACGAGGGAGAGGGAGACTCTTAAACTTACCACAGGGCCCAAACCAGACACTTCTGGGATTAACAAGGTAATAGAAGGATATTATAGGTTTGAAAACTTAGATGGCATGGCTACCTTCCTAGAAAAAGACAACTTACAAAACTGACCCAAGAAGAAATAGCCCTTTAAGGACATAAGAAAACTGTCTACTGATAAGTAGTATATCTTGCTATAAAGAAAACATATAGGTTTTTATAGTTTCCAGGAAGAGCTAATTCCAATGCTACACAAACTCTCCCAAAGAACAGAAAAACAGGGAACATGGCACAACTCCTTTTAGGAGTGTAGTATAACCTTGACACCAAAACTAGATGAGAACAGGAGAACACAAAGTAGCAGATGTGCAGAGAGAGGAAGAGACCAGAGATGGACACAGGCCGCTGAAGGTCCTCAGTGCCTGAATGGGTCTCTTCCTGAGCCGCTGTTGCATCCCTGCCCTTCATGCAATTCAGCTGTTCAGCCAGTGCTGTTTGAGCCAATAAAAGCCCCTTTATGTTGCGCTAGTTCAAGCTGGCTATTACCCACAACCAAGAGTCCTGACTAGTTCACCATTCCACCAACCAACTGGACACACTCAATCTCTTCAATGATACTTGCTAAGTATCATTAATTCAATTAACCACATTAATGCAAGGGCCTGAGGACACAAAGGTAGTGAAAGCCAGGCCAACCGGAAGTACTTTAAAATGCGTGTTGTCACTTTTCAACAAGCTCTCTAACTGCATTTTTTCTTAAGCTATTATTATTATTTTTCTAACATCTTTATTGGAGTATAATTGCTTAACAACGGTGTGCTAGTTTCTGCTGTATAACAAAGGGAATCAACTAGTATATGTATATCCCCATATCTCCTCCCTCCTGCGTCTCCCTCCCACCCGGCTAGGTGGTCACAAAGCACCGAGCTGATCTCCCTGTGCTATGCGGCTGCTTCCCACTAGCTATTTTACATTTGGTAGTGTATATAAGTCCATGCCACTCTCTCACTTCGTCCCAGCTTACCGTTTCCCCTCCCCCTGTCCTCAAGTCCATTCTCTACATCGCATCTTATTCCTGTCTGCCCCTAGGTTCATCAGAACCCATTTTTGTTTTTAGATTCCATATATATGTGTTAGCATACGGCATTTGTTTTTCTCTTTCTGACTTACTTCACTCTGTATGACAGACTCTAGGTCCACCCACCTCACTACAGTTAAGCTACTTTAAGATGAATTCAAATGATTTGGGCACAGTGACCTGATGGAATACATGGAAACAATGAACATCAGGGAAATAAAACCATGTCTAGGATTCAACATTCTCTAAGAATAATCCTCAAAGTAGTTCTCACTCATCTCTTCTCATAAGATTGCAAATTCCTTAAAGGCAGGGACCATTTCTATTTGTTCAGGTAGATGACCTTGTAAATAGTCAAGAAGCTTGCACAGTCCAATGACCTTTCAGACTATGTTTCTAAGAGTCTTGCCAAGCACATATTTTCCATTGCAATAGTTAAGATGCCAATACAGAAACATGCAAAATGGTGAAACAATCAAATGGAGAAAGTTTATAGCCCCTCAAATATAGCCCACACTTCAAATTCTATGAAAGAATTGTTTATGGGTAAAAGAGAAAAAGCTGAAATCATAATGCAATTGAGAGAGAACATTTATCATGATGTTATCGATAGGAAGATACAACAGTGGACGTTCCAGAAAATCCTGAGTCATGTTTTCAAACAGTAATAAACTTGGCAAAGAGACGAACTCAATTACACCTCTGCAGCATCCATGGCAGGCAGTGGAAAGATTAGACAAGAATGTCAGCTAGGGATCTGACTACATGTCCTGAAACCACAGAGGCTGAAACCTTCCTCGCTCCAGAAATGTTAACACAGCTTTCTGGATTGATGCAACACTGGTAACATTTCGAGCCATCGCCAAAAAGATGAGCTACTGCAGGCAGGGGGTCTCAATAGATAGATGACAAGAGATACCAAATTCTGCGTAACCTACATACGGGTCATTTTCTTGGCGCTCAGTCAGCGCTCAGTGACCAGCTAACTGTGGGGTTGAGGGAAGAACACAGCTGTACTCAGAACTCGGAATGAGAGGACAACAAAGGGGCACTGGCCCCTTCATCACACATTCAGCATTCAAAGGAACTAAAGTCTAGAACCTAGCTGCTAAGATTTCAGACAGGAAATAGCTTTCCAAATGCCTCTCCTTCTCCCCAAGCCGACTACGACACCACCAACAAGTGTCCTTGTGAGAATCGCGGCCCAACATCAATTTCAGCTCTTGCCTTGTGAGTCTGTACCCAGCAAGGGACAACTGGAAATAATGCTGAAGGTTGTTTTGCTCTCTCAGCAAGCTTTGTGTATTCATTCCTGACAGATCTGAAAATAAAGTCAAGGCTAACATTAAAAAAAAAAAAAGAAAAAAAAAGAAAAGTTCTTCTAGCTTGCAAGAGACCAGTGAAGGACAGTTATGGGTTTCCTTCCTCCCCCTGACCGGATCAAGGGACTGCATTCCCCTGGGCTTTTATATCCTTGTGTAATAGTTAATTAAATACTCTGTGCTTACTGGTTTATGTACTAGAGAACACTAATTTTAGAAAACCGATTAGCTAGTTCTTTCTAACTGTATGTTATTGTAGCTAAGGTCAAATTTTTCACTGAAACTATGGCAACAAAACCCCAGTATTCTTTGTCAACAAGACCGAAGCAAAGTTCTCAAGAGCAGGCCTCTACATGATGGCTAAACCTAGGCTGAACTATTCTATTTTCTACCTTTACCTGAAATGCCATGTTTCTGAGAATGGATATGGGGGAGGGGGTGACTTCAGTCTCAGCAACGTGCTAGCAGTAAGTCCAAGTGAGCTTATACTTAAGTGTCATCACTGATAACATTTTTAGACACATATAATTTTAGCAGTACAAAATATCCAGACATTTCAGAGGCACCCAAATTGGAACTCACATGTACCTGGAAAAATACCAGACGAAAAAAGGCACTTCTAAATGTCAATAAGAGAAATAATTGTCCAACTGATTTTCTCAATTATAGCAACTGCTCTAATTGGAGTTTTTCTGCCCTGACCTCCAGCTATTGCTTTGTCAGGGAGAAAAGACAGACTCTTTGAAGGGACACATTCTTCTCCCCACACCTGTGGCCACTCTCCACTTTTCTCCCCAAACCAGTGGACACAAGCACAATTCTTGCCTTCTCTAGGAGCCACGCTGGCTTCTGCCTTGGCCAACAGTATCAAGGAAGCAGCCGCTGGATATCCCTTCTCCTGGAAGCTCAGCTGTCCTCAGAGTCAGGTAGAGAATGTCACTCTGCAGGCCAACTGGCAGGCACCCCTCCGAACTTACAAAAAACACACAGCAGGGTGGGGGGTTTCAGGAAAAGAGCAGATTGGCAATATCTGTCTCCTGTCTGTCAAGAGTGGTCGGAGTGCCTGCTGCTTGGGTTAAGATAAACACAACTTCCTCTCTCGGCTGGGCCTGTAATTCTATACATAAGGCAGGATTGCCATCTCAAGTGAACGCCCCATCAGTAAGCGAGGCCCTGATCAAGGCTTGTGTAAGTAGAGAAAGGCCTTTGGTTTCTCTTCAAAAGGCTGCAAGCTCTCGAGCTCCCTCTTGTTCATGAACTCGCTCAATAAAGTATAAGAAATGCAGCGAGGTTAAAGTGTGTCTGGCCATGGACATCTTTGTACACTCCACATACTGAAGTTTTAAAACGGACATATCAACGTCTGAAGGGCAATGTCTGATGTTCCTAACAGATGTCCTGAAAGCTGTTAAGTGCAAATTTAGCCACAAAAGCTACTCAGCTACCACATGTTAAGTGCTTAGGTTGTGCAAGGCATGCTGCCAACGGTGTTACACACGTGCATCACCTCACCCTAAAATAATCCCATCAGTTCCATGCTATTATTAACCACAGTTACCAGCTGGGGAGACTAAGGTGTAGAGAGGTTAAGTAATTTGCCCACGGTCACACAGCTAATGAGAGGTGGGGCACAGACCTGAGCCCGAGTCTGACTCCAGAGCCAGCACTCTCAACCACTATGCCCGTGGCCTCCCCAATACATCTTACCTATTCATTTAAACCAGATCTGGCAGGATCTTGATTCAGAAAGGTTTTTGGGTTTTTATATTTGCTCACCTTTTCAAATATTCAATAATTCCATCTTTCCACTACTACCTATTGTTTTCTACCCATTGAACTGAATATACTTGGTTCCCTGAGAGCTACTCATGTGGACAGCGTGTCTGTAACTCTCCCCAGCTGTTTGCTGACCCAACGCCCCCAAACACAGGGCTTCCACGGGAAGCAAAAACAGAAGAAACAGCTGGGTCCTTTGGTGGGAAAACACAGACACTTACGGTCAGATGGGATCACCTACCTAACCTCTGTCCCAGAGCAGAAATCGTCTCCAAGATCCCTGACAGATGTTCAGACTCCTATTAATGAGAGGAAACTCAGTAATTTGAAGCAGGCCTCTTCCCTAAGCAATGGCTCAGCATTTATTACAGTCAGAAGCACATTCCTAAAATCGAAAACTCTGCCTCTGGTCACTTTCCTCTGCTGGGCCTAATTCTCTATTGTTCTGGGCTCAGCACATCCCTGCATATGACAGCCTCACAGTAAGAGAAGACAACTGTCAGTTGTCCCTTCGGGCCTTGCATTAGCATGGCGGTTTGTCAGAAATGCAGAATCTCAAGCCTCACCCAGACCTACTGAATTAGACTCTGCATTGTAACAAGATCCCCAGGTGCCCGTTCAAGTTTCAGAAGCGATGCCTTAGAGGTTTCTCTTCATTCATTCTACAAATATGCAAGAGCCTACCACAGGCCAGGGCCTGTGCAAAGCCTTAGAGGAGACAGGCACAGCTTCCGAGCTCACGATGAATGGAGTGGGTAACAGTGAAGTCATCCTCCGGCAAGAGCAGCTAACCGTTTTAGGGCATTTAGTGCGGGCCAGGCACTCCTTTAAGTGCTTCACATGGACTGGCTCCTTTGACCCTCACAAAAACACCATGAGGTGCATATAAGAATCTTCCCATTTTCAAGATGAGGAAATGGAGATACTGAGAGGTTCAAGCTGACATGACCAGCATAAAACAGAGCTGAGAGTCAAGCCCTAGCAGTCTGGCTCCAGGGACCGGGCTGACAAGGAGCAGCCTATGTGTACACAGCGTCAGCAAAGACCCTCCACAGGGGATGCCTGAGGTCTGAAGGATGAGTGGGCATGAGAAAGACTAGGGGGTCCCAGGAGGAATGACAGAGATGGGGAGATCATTTCAGACAGAAGATAAAGGACACGCAAAGGCCCAGAGCGCAGAGCGAGTACCCTGACTGCCAGGACGAAATGCCTCAGTGTGGCAGGAACACAGAATGTGGAGGTGGCGGGGGGGACTGCAGGTGAGGCCAAGAGGTAAGCAGGGAGACTCATGCAGGGCCTTGTGAACCCCGAAAGCATGTCCTTTATCCTAAGCACAACTAGGGAACCACCAAGGGATCCAAGCAACCAAGTGACATCACGAGACCTGCGCTGATTCCTCTAGGCGCAGGGAATGGATGGGAGGGGCCCCAACGCTCAGGCCCAAAGGAGACAGAGAGGAAAATGCAGAAACCAGCAAGGAGACCACTGCAGCAGCTTAGGTGAGAATTGTTGTTGCCCAGTTAGTCTAAAATGTCTCAAGTTCTCTCAGTTACTCACGGTTCAGCACGAACGTCATCACTTTGGGACCTATCCTCCTGGTTACCCCTCCTTTAGCTTTATTCCCATTGAGCAGTATGACTCTTAAATGTGGAACCCAGGATGTGATAAGAGCCCCCAGATGCTTCCTGAGAATTCGCTTGAATGGTTGAGTAGAGACAGGGTCAAGAACACTCCAGACATGGGTTCAAATCCCAGCTTGGTCCAGACTGGTTACTGACCCTCTCCAGGTTCAGGGTACCCAACTGCAAAGTGGGGATAATACACCACCACACCACAGGAATGCTCCAACATTCAAGAGCAAAGGCATACCATGACTCTGCCAGAAGACCAGGCACAAAGGAGGAAGGGCATTAATTATTGTTTGTTTTTCATGATCATGTATTGAATGAGGCCAAGGAGTCTCAAAACTGTGGGCGTAACAGAGAAAAAAGATCAAACACTGGGGGAGGTCAAGGAGAAGACACCCTCAGAGGATGAAGCCAGTCCACATTCCAGGGAGAAGACAAGTCAACTGTAAGAAATCTGTTCAGAAATCTTTCCAGACTCAGGTAGTTTGGAGAGAGGTTATAGTACAGCATCAGGCATCCATGTAGGAAAAAAATTAGCCTTCAGTCAACCTAAAACGTCATCAGCAAAAAACGCTGCAAGAACCGGGAACAGTGAAAAACATTTTAGAACAAGCACTAATTCCTTTTCAACCAGCTTTTAACTAAGGACCATCATTATGCCGGGCACTGGGCCACGAGGGCAGGGCAAGATCTGGTCCCTCCAGGTGCTCCAAAATCTAGCTGGGGAGACAAAAATAGAAGACAGCCGTGATACACACTACACTGAAGGTTGTGAAGTAGGCAGTTAGCATGTACCTCTAGCATGCAGACATTGGCTCCTGTGCGACGCATTTCAGAACGCCATATTTCGGGGCAGTAGAGGAAGAAGGAGATTAAGAAGGAATCCAGTAATTTGGCAAAGGAATACTCAAAGGCCCGTCTCCTTCTAAAGCAGTTTCGAGGAGGTATTACAAGGAAGGCTTCTGATGTCAGACTGTCTGGGTTCAAATCCTGGCTCTGCCACTTCGCGCTGTGTAACTTGGACCCACCACTCAACGTCTTGTACATTAGTTCCTCATCTATAAAAGGACGGCAAGACTTCATAGCTCTGTAGCTGCCTTATGGGGTTGTATGAGGGTTAAATAAATTAACGTATGTAAAGTAAACTATACAAATTAAATAGATTAAATTTCATTAACATATGTAAGCACTATACATGGTATTCACTATTATTTGCATGTATGGAAAACACATTATCATTAAGTACACAAGGTGACAGGATAAAAAAAATTTTTTTTTACATCCATTGTTCAAACACAGCAGCCTAAAAGATAGTGTGGGTGGGGACCCAGGGTGTGTCCCAATCCCAATTTTGACACGGAATTGCTTTCTGAGCCCAGGAGACGACCTAAATCTCTCTCATTTCCTCATCCGTCAAAAAAGGGAGGGCAAGAATTATCATAAACGCAAGTGATTCACCACATAACTTCATCAGTGCTCTGAAGACAGGATTATAAAAGCCTTCACCAAAAGAAAAAGTCCCTCATCAACCACTATGTTCTGCTTTCAGGAGAACCATATAACAGTATGATGCAATTACACATGCTCTCTGTCCAAATCAATTTTGCCCTCGATGGAGGAGGCCACAACGGCAATACTGAGACTCAATCAGATGACAAAGAGAACACATCCCTTACACTGGAAGCACTTTACGCATATAGAGCTGAAATTTGCTCTCCATGAGCAAATGAATTATTATGAGTAAATGAATATAAAACAGCGGTCTGGGGTCTACTCTCCCATGGGTGACTCAGCTATTCAGAAAGGAAGCTATCCAAGGCAACGGAGCATAAAGCTCTCCTGTGTCCATGTGCAGGATGCCCAGCACCTTCAGACACGCATCTCAAAGCTTTGAGCAAGTAGGCAGGAATCCAGCGAGGGCCACTTGTAGTGTGTGGGACTCCAGACTAATCACGCAGCAGGCGTCACCCCAGTGGCCGTGCAACATGCTGTGACCCTTCTACGGTGTCCGGGGAATTGATTTAAATTACAATGTTGCGCCCTTTAGATGGAGTCTGTTGGTTCAAGATTGGGATAAGCGGGTAAATCTGAAATGAAGATTATAAAAAAACCCACTCATCTTTTTATTAAATTTGAATTGATTTTGTGAATACGGAACACGTTGCAAGAGACGTTCCCACAAAACAGCTGCTCGCACACACAAAACCTTGAATATGCTTCAAGGCATATACTTGACAAGCACCTTAAATAGACTGATTTTTCTGCCTTATTTATAACAAGACAGGCAGAAAACTCAGTCCCACTGCGAAAGGCCCATCGTGGATTAGAATCAAAAGAACAAACAAAATTTAAGGGAGGCCCTCCCCTTCGCATGTGGGTATTTAAAACTAAGTAAGATATGGGTTCATTCCTTCGAGGCCTTGCCAAAAGAAAAAAAAAAGGAGAAATAATGTTGCTTAGCAACAAATAGACAACGGGCAGGGAAGGAGAGCGGGGGTGAAGGAAAGCTGAGCCTATGAGTTCATTATGGCCACCCTAGTCCAGATGACCTCTGTGACCCAAGATCCAGGCCGTGTCCCCATTTGGCCTCAGAATAAGGCCTGCCTGTTTCCATCCATTCGTCTTATCTTGACGAAGAAGACCTGCAATCCCAAAGAAATAGAAACCTACTTCTGGACAGCACGAGGCTCCTGGACAACAATGCTGCCTTGTGAAAAGCTAACCGGCCTATTTCTGGCGCTGATCACAGTTTCAAGCTAAACTCCATTGAGCAGATGGGAAAACGGAGGCCTGGAGAGATGCAGTGAGTGACTCCCCCACGGCGTCACAGTGGTTGGTGGCAGAGCCTGGACGGGGCGCTAGCTCTCAGGTCAGCTGGGGCTCTCTCTACTCCAGGGCTAGCAGTTTTCCCACATCTGCGAAGAACCATCCCCCACCTCAGCCTAAATGGGAGGTAAGACTGTGATCAGATAAGCAGATTGCTGGTACTCAAATTCTTCTCATCGCTGGATCATGAAAAATGCCATTCTTATTTGAGGCTCCCTTCAAAACTGCTGGGAGATCCCAGGCCAGTTCACAAAGAGCTTGCATGAGATGGGAAACCCTTCTTTCTCTCTCTCAACCAAGCCATCTTACTAAATCCACAAGCCCCCTAATAGGTGGGCTGACACAGTGCAAGCATTCTGGGACTGCAGAAAAAGAAGAGTCCAATAAAATGAAAAGACCCTAAGTCTGATCCTCAAACTCACAGCCATGCTTCAGATCCAGAGTGGTTGGTCACCGCCAACCAGCACACTCCTTATCCCAGTATCATCCTGAGACCATGATTCCTAGGCTGTCAATCTTTTAAAGGGGACACGTGCTGAGCAAGCAGGAGTCTTCAGCCAACATGTTACTCAGGAGATGCCCTGAGGCAGGGTTATACTGCCCCAGACCAGACCCTCATTTGCATTACAAATAGGATTCAAATAATGTTGCAGGTCACAGACAGAGTACCCCACACCTTGTTAAAAACGCATTAAGTTAAAGGGTCCAAGTGGTTTTCTATCTTGCGGTGGGCTTTCTTCCTCATTTATATGGTCCTAACTTAATGCTAGAAAGAGTGTGGGCAGACAGCAGAAAAGTAATAACCTAGTCCATTCCCATTTAGAGACTGCAGGTGACACGGCTTGAAGGAACCCTGTGCTTTGCGCAGGGAAGGGTCCATAGGGCAGAGGGAAGACAAAGCACTGGGTCCAGGCCTTTGCAAGAGTGTTCTGGCCTGACTCTGACACTCACACATCATGTGATGCTGGGCCAGATCCTCAACCCTTGTCAGCCAAAATGGCATCAGGGATAAAACAGATACACCCTGGGCTGAGAAGGTGTGGCAAACCTCAAGGAGAGAGAACACGTGAAAAGTGTCATCATCTACTTTGCCTCAACAAACTACTAGATTACAGGGGCAACTTTCCTACTTTATAGAAAGATATTTCACCTGCTGGGCCTCTACTTGCATATAAACAGCTGTCACGTGGACAACAAATTACTCTCAACACAGCCCTGAAAAATTTTAACTGTGTATTGGCGTTGACTTCCTTGACAATGTCTCTATCTTTCCTCCCTGGGACATAAATGGCTGGTGCACAGGAGGCAACCAATAAACGTCTGTGTAATGATAATAATCATTCTAAGAAGGGACATGTAAGTGACTATGGGCAAGTTACTCAATTTCTTAGGGCCTCAATTTCCTCATCTGCATAATGGGAACACTGATACCTACACCTCACAGGAAGGATACCAGACTAAAAGAGAGAATCCACGGGAAATGCTCTGCACAGCTGAATGCTCTATTACTGTCGGCTACTGTTATTTATAATGTGGGTCTGTTTCTCCAAGACACCTTAAGACTCTCAAAAAGCCAGGGGGACTGTGTTCAACCCATCCTGCCTTCCCTTATCACCAAAACCAGCAGCTGGAACACAGTAGGACCTCAGTGCTTGTTGAGCTGAACACTCATTTTCATAATACATCCACCTAGTGGATTATTACGCTTGAAACCAACGTGATTAGCGGAGAAGGCGAAGCACAGAGGACAAGGGTGATACTTACCTAAAACAGCCACACTTTCAGCCTGGTCTCTGAGCTCTTCCCCAATCCACATGAAGCACTGAACGACATCAGAACGCTTCCTTTCTCCTCACCTTTCCCTGCCCAAACTAAATTCCTCCCCATCTTCCACTGTGAGTTTTCTTTCAAACAGCTTTTCTTCTGAAACTAAAGGTTCAACTACAAGGTTAAAAACCTCTCACACCTTGGTGACACTGATACGATAGCATCTGTACAAGATCAAGGATTTGGGGCCAAGATTGGCCTCTTGACATAAATGGAAAAGATCAAGTTTTGAGGGCAAGAACTGGACCACTGCCCCAGTCTGAAAAAGGAGATTACACAATAAACCGCATCAACACCAAAGCCTATCTTATTTCCCAAAAGCCCCAGTTCTTATTTCCACTCCAACAGTGCTGAAGGTTATACTTAAAACAGCAGAGATTCTAGGCTCAAAATGGACGATGGTTGTTAGTTTCCATCTTTTCTTTGCAGAAGATGCCGGTATATTTACTAGGGGGAAGGGATGGGTGGGAGTGAAAAGGAAAAGATAACATAGAGAAAGGAAATCACGAACCACAAAGTTTCTATTCCCACTTTCAATCTGATGTTTGCCTTCCCTATTCTTTTAAGATTATGGGCAAAGCAACACAAATCAGGAAGAGAAGAGATTCTGCCTTCCCTTCCATGGACACTGGTGCTTTAAAATGGTACCACATTAACAAAAGGACGAAAGTAACTGAATTATTCTACATCTCAGCTCTTCTCATCACCTAGAGGGCAGGGACATGGTCCAAAATTCATTCGGATAATGAAAAAGGCTTGGCTTATGTGAAACAGATGTGCAGCCAATCTTTTCTTCGTACAGACAATGTTAGGGGCAGGAGATATAGTCCAAGGAATCACAAAAAAAAGCAATTCCCTTGGAAATGCACTTTGACTCAGCAGAAAGAAGCAAGTGTGTTCAGTAGTTTCACTCTTCTGCATCTATTGTGAAAAATAACAGCAACCAGTCACTGAGCAAGCCTTGTGGACCCAACTACTCTGTTTGGCTACTTACCCATATTATCTTCAATCCTATTATCTTCATGAGGAAGGAATTCTTTTTCCCCCATTGCATAAGTAAGGAAACAAGCTTAGATATTTAAGTCATCTACCAAGATCACTCAGCTTGTATATGGGAACACCTGGGGATCAAATCTAGGCCCACGGGGTCCATGTACACACCCCTAACCACAGAAGCATTTAAAGACAAAAAGTGGAACCATATATAAGAATTCACATATAGTTCCTTTCCCTTCTGCCACCATATATGAGTATCAGGCTCTGTACTAAGAACTGGGAGCAAAAAGACAGGGATAACTAAGGCTTCCTGAGCCCTTAACTAAGGGCCAGGCTCCCTCAGTACTAAATGCGGAACACACATTTAATCGTCACAATAACCTTACGAGGGAGGGGCTAATACCATCTTTCATTTTGCAGATGAGAAAACCAAGGTTCACGGAGGTTAAGCCATTTGTCCAGGGTCACACAGCTAAGAATGAGTAGAACTTGGATTTGAACCCAGGAAGCCTGATACCACAGCCTATGCTATTAACCACTAGGGTAGCAGATTTCAAGAGGAGCTCACAAAATGAAAAACCCAAAGTCAGAAGCCACAGGGAGTATTAGATAAATAGGCCTTTGGCTTCCATTTACTTAAGAACAGGTTATGATGGTTCTCAATATAGGAAACAACTTGGCAAGGAAACAATGGAAGCGACAGCAAACCCAAATGACTAAATGTAGCTCTGCTGACTGCTTGGATAAAGACTCCATCATTCTATGCGGCCGCTTGCCAGCACCTCACTTTTCCATATGTGTTTGTTAAACTCTGAGGTGCAATGGCACAGCAAGGAAATGGACTAGAAATGCCTCCAAATTGCCCAACTGCCCTGTGCACCATTTCTAAACATCAAAATGACTTCAACTTCAAAATAGACTAGTATTTGGAGAGGCAGTCATCCCTTTCTAAAGAGAGATCTTTCTCTTCATTTTAGAGAAAAATGTTTCAAAGTACGCTACACCAGAATTGAAAGGCTGCTTTGGAAAAGGTCGCCCGGGTTCCAAGGTGGAAGAGACCTTCCTGGCACGGCAGTGGCTGCGAAGGGAGATGGGCCTGGGCCCCTCACCTGTGTGCAAAGGGCCTCCGGCTCACCACAAGGAATTTAGGCAGCCCTGACCTACATTCACAAAGCCTGCAGCAAAGCTTGTTTTGAACCAGATTTCCCACAAGAACAAAGCACCTCACAACCTAGAAACCTTTATTTTTAATTTATGGGGAAAGACAGTCAACAAATTAAGTCACTGTCACGTGACCACCTGTAGAACCAGGCCAGGCCATAAATGGAATTTGGTTCTTTCTAAATGGCCTCTATCGGACTGTCACTTTTATCTCAGAACAATCCCTTTCAATCAGCCACCAGGTATACATCTAAGCACCAGGCACTTTTACCCTAGCGCCAGGAAAACATATATCTCTCCTGACTTCCCCTGGCTATGGTCCTGTTTATTTTAACGTTCTAAACCTGTATTCAAATAGCCACTGGTTAACTTTGTACAGTCCATTAACACCTTTCTCAGCTTCCTTTCCCAACTCCCAAAGCCTGGGTGTAGAATGGGATAAGAGCTCACATCGGACCCAAGCAATAAGCTTCTCATCCCTTCACCTGGTCCCTGCTGCAAAAGCAACGTGTGGACCAGCTCCCTGCTATGTAGTAAAGCCGGGAATTTATAGCTCAGGCTCTATTAGCAGTGCTTCTTAACCTAGGCTGCACGGAAGACTCACCCAGGGAGCTTTCAAAATATCTCAAACGCCCAATTAAATGAGAATCTCTGGAAGTGGAGCTCATACGTGATATTTCTGAATGTCCCCCAGGTGATTTCTCTGTGCAGCCCAAGTGGACAAGCCCAGCTCCTACTGCACCTATCACCAGCTCTGTGACTCCAGACAAGGTGCTAAACCTCTACTTACGAGGGCTTCAATCCCCTCCCAGGGAGAAGAGACCCCTCCAAGAGCTAAAAATGCTTGCAGAGCCCTAAGCACATTACCTGTCCGTCACTCTTGGCTCAAGTCTATCACTCTTGGCTCTTTTAAAAGATAAACTGCAGCACATTATATAATTCAGAGTAGGGAATTAACTCTATGAGTGAGTGACTGGATTATGATCACTGGATCCAATCTTTCTGCTGCATTCAGGATTCTGTTTTGGAAGATGTCATGGAACAGGAACTGAGAAGAAAAAGGCAACAGAGGCAAAAGGAACCCCAGGTTCCTGTCACATCAGGCTTACGCCAACAATTTTTTTTTTTTTTTTTTTTTTGCGGTACGCGGGCCTCTCACTGCTGTGGCCTCTCCCGTTGTGGAGCACAGGCTCCGGACGCGCAGGCTCAGCGGCCATGGCTCACAGGCCCAGCCGCTCCGCGGCATGTGGGATCTTCCCAGACCGGGGCACGAACCCGTGTCCCCTGCGTTGGCAGGCGGACTCTCAACCACTGCGCCACCAGGGAAGCCCCACGCCAACAATTTTTTTTTTTAACAGTCTCCCACCAGCACCCCCCAGGTGAAAATGTTCTGCTGGCAGACTCATGCCAACTGGATGCAGCTCAACACTGAACGTCTTCCAAATGGCTTCTCCCCATCTGAACGTCTGCCTCCTATCTTATTCTAATTTCTTTAGCTTTTATCCAAAAAACTCAAACAGTTTCTAAATCACCTAACAATAAGAACTTATAACTCAAAGGATACAATCTGCAAACAGCAAGGTTTAAACTCTTTGGGACTGAAGCCATCAGTCAAATACCTAACCCAGTGGGTTCTCAGCCCTGGCTGCATATAAAAATCACACGGAAAGCCTTGAAAATGCCAGTGCCTAGGCTGCAACCTTGAGAGATTCTTTAATTGGACTGGAGTGGGGCCCTGAGCAGCCATTTAAAATCTCTCCCAGATAATTCTACTACACAGCCAGAGCTGAGAACCACTAACCACAGCAAAAAATTAAAAAAAAAAAAATTTCTCACTTTAAGATAACAACTATATTTTAAACACTTCCTGGAATAAACTAAGCTACCTTCCAAGGAAGGCATCAAACGCAAGAGGCCTACTAAGAAAGCCAACACTGCTAGGCTACCAGCAGGAAAGCCGTCCCACCTATGCCTTTTAACTCAAAAAGTAAGTAATAATCGAGAACTTCTCACTCGAAGGCGAGGTATCTAAGGATATCAAACCCCCAAAGGGACAGCAAGATCTGCGGAAATAACACTTGTTCCTTGTGACTCAATCCAGAAATCCTGTTTGTTTGGCAATATCTGCACAAGTGTGAGGCTTTAAACTGAATTAGCACTTACCAACATGTATTCAAGAGACAAATGAAGGCCCTAATACAAGCCATCCCAATCTTGACACTGAACTTATTTATGCATTCTCAAGAGGTCAGAAAGCTTGAAATTGGTATCATACTTTTAAAAAATATGTAAGCAAATAAACCTACGACTGCTTTAAAAAAACTAAATCCACACAGAGCAACACACTTCATGAATTTTCAAATGAGTCAAGGGACCCGCTCTGGGAAGGTCACCAACTTACCTCTGAATTTCTTGGGTGGATTGTTAAGGTCCCCAGCTTCTGGCTGTACAACACAACGATCATCAACCAGGCTGCAAAGAAAATAAAGATAAATGTTGTACCAAGCCAAGTCTAAGAAAATAAAACCCTAAGCACTCTGCAAAAATCAAATACTCAGGGCTGTTCCTGCACAAAACTTAGGCTGCCCTATTCTCCTGCCAGGGAGCTGTTGACACTAGAGGTTTCCTATGTAGGGAGCTAAACCTCATCCAAACACCCAAGACTCTGCTTCTGCAACAGACACATTCAGCTACTGTTTTCTGTGGCTCTTTTCTCTTACCCGCAGCCATGAGAGATCTGAGCACAGCACGCACTAATGCTCAAGTCGGGGGCATAGCAAGGGATCCGCGCACTCAACCAACGGTAGCTGAGGGTAACTCAACCCCATGCCAGGCACTGAGCTAGGTCCTGGGATGTGAGGATGAGTAGAAGCCAGGCCCCTGCCCTTAGGGAGCTCAAGGCTAGTTTGTGCAGGAGCCACAAAGACAAACTGATAACAAGAATATAAACCAAAGGCTGTAAAGGAAGAGAACAAAATACAGCCAGAAACTAACTGTGCCTGAGGCCATCTGAAAAGCTGCTGGTGGAAGAGGGAAAACTGGAGCTATTGGAAACTGAAGTCAAGGTGGGGGATGAAGAAGAGGGGAGCTTTTTCAGGGGGAGGGAACCCCGCGTACAAAAGCATCGAAATAAGAAAGGACTCTGGAGCTTCAAAAGCAACTAGTGCAAAAATTACAGATAAATAACCAGCCCCAAATTATATATAAAGCCCCCATGTTTAAAGTCCCAACTGAGGGCTTCCCTGGTGGCACAGTGGTTGAGAGTCTACCTGCCAATGCAGGGGACACGGGTTCATGCCCCGGTCCGGGAAGATACCCCACATGCCGCGGACCGGCTGGGCCTGTGAGCCATGGCCGCTGAGCCTGCGCCAGCGGGAGAGGCCACAACAGGGAGAGGCCCGTGTACCGCAAAAAAAAAAAAAAAAAAAAAAGTCCCAACTGAACAATCTGACTTGTACAATGCTTTTAGAAGAACCGATTTTAAAACAGTATTTTTGTTTGAACAGATGAGGAAATTGAAGTTCTGAGGAGTTTAAATGACTTTTCCAAGTTCCTAAAAGTGGTATCGGTACGATTGGCTCATTTTCCAAGTGACCACAGAATTTGCTCCCAGTTAATATGGTTTTCCAGGGTTTCTTCCATTAATCTGTGTCTTATCCCAAAGGCAAGGTACCATTAAATACCCGGCCTTAAATCTTACCGCTCCTTCCTCCAAAATTCCCTGACAACTGCTGAAGTCCTGCACGTCTTTCAAGACCTTGATTCAGAGCCCCCATCTTCTCCATGAAGGCCCTCAAGCCTTTCCTGCCCCAGGCCCTCTCTGCCTCTCCTCTGTCGCCCCAATATCACTGGGCTGAAACACAAATGGTGCACTAGGCTACGAACTCCATGAGGGCAGCGATCTGCCGGCTCTGTGGCCCAGAAGGTGCCCGGGGCCAGCACACTTCCTGTCCAGGCTGGGTGCTCAGTATTTACTTGGTGGACGAATCAAAAGTGTCCCACCAGCAATTTGCCTCCTTCAGCTCCGAGACACAAGAGCCCTCTGCATCAACAAGAGGGACAGTGTGGTCACAGCCTGAACTGTAATGCAAAACTCAAGAGCAGAAAGTCAAGAATCACTGAGCCTCTGTGAGTATAAATAAGGTAATGCCACCAGATCAAATATAATATGTGTATGCAGGGGCCAGGGGGAATGCCTTGGAATCCAATGCGGGACTGGGTTAATTTATCATCAAGCTCTCAAACAAGCAGGAAGAGGTAGGAGAAAGGGCCCCAGTCTAGGCTAGAAGAAAGTGAATTGTAGATGGCACCCGGCCACCTACTAGCGGCACGACGCTAACTCCATCGCTTCACTCCTCCTGGTCTCAGTTTCTTCATGTGTAAAATCGAAGAGTAGGTCTCAAGGATTCTCAAGTAGGCAGATGTTCATAAGACTTTTTGTTTCTTAAATATATTGATACCCGGTGCCCATCCTCCCCAGGCCTACTAAAGCCGTGTTCCAGAATGGGAGCCAAGAACCTTTATTTTTAACAAGTTCTGCAGGTGATTCAGAAGCACATCTCTGACACTGCATGTCATACGCTTGGGCTGTCCAAGGTCCTAGTTGAGTTCTAAAGTTCAGTGAGTCAATAAAGCCATTTGGAGGTAACCACCATCTATATAAGTGGAACTGGGCAACATAAATGGAGATGGAGGCTGATTCCACAAAAACTGGCAGTCACTCATCATCAACCATGACTGCTGCTCCATAAATGTAAGAAATATGAGAAGGAAAAAGGTCACACTTTATTTTCCAAATCCATTTCTAAGCCAATTATCCTCAAATACGTGCAGGGAACCAAGGGAATAAAATATTCATCTAAAGGAAGGACTAGGGCCCAAAATTCATAAAAGAGCCATCCTCATGTTAAAGGGGGAGACCTTATCATTAATTTGTTCATAATACTTGAGGAAAACGCGTAGAAAGCTCTGCACTTCATACGAAATCTAAGAACAGATGCTCTGGAAGAAAAGGAGGTATTAACCTTATAGGGGCTGGTACAGTAGACTGAGCAAGTGACAGGAAGCGTGCCCAGGTGACTGGAAGGGCAGTGGCACCGTTAAAAGAAACTGGGGCCAAAGAGGAGGGATGGGGCATAGAGTGGGGTTGAGATTTAACAAGGCATCCAGGTTAAGAGCTCTGGGTGGACAGTTAGGAGGGTGGTGAGCCAATTCAGCCAGAGAGGGGTGGTCAGCAAAGCCAGGAAGGAAAAGTCTGCCCTGTCAAGGGCAACCGTTAGGAGCGCTGGTCTTAGAGTCCTGAATCTTCGCAACTGTGAAACCCCGGGGCAGGTGATTTCACCTCTCTGATGCTCAGAGGTTTTGCCCCCATCAATAGCAATAATGACAGTCCTAACTGTAAAAAGCTGTTTGGGGATTAAAGGGATGGTGTATGTACAGTACGCGGCACAGAGCTGTAAACACCCATAGGATTCGTGGAAGGAGTTACCATTCCTACTTATTATTGGTGCTGTTATGGGTGAAAAATAAGAAGAGGACTCAAGATTCAACCACGGATGGAAAAAGCAAGGAGTCAGCCAAGAAGAAAAAAGGGACAACAGAGAGGCAGAGCAGCAGGACTCTTTGCCAAAAGCCACAGAAGGTAAAATGTGAAGGGTGGGTCTTTAGAGAAGTTAAAAAAAAGGTAAGGACTCAGAAAAAAAAAAACACTTGATTTGGTGATCAGGCAGTCGTGGATGACTTGTTTTTATCAGATGACTCTTGAAAATAAAATCTTTATTCAGAGAGGTCCAGTTGAGCTATAGAACTCTTTACCTGACATAACTTGCTCTTTGAGGCTGGAGTAACTGAAAGAGAGCCTAAGAGTACTCACTCTGCACAAATACCAGGGAACAAGCATACTTTAAGAAGTATGATTAAAATGAAGGTTCTGGCTGCTGTAAGAATGAGGTTCTTGGAGAAGCTGTTGCCTTCCTGCGCCCCATCTATTTGAGATCAGCTCTTGCCAAATACAACAATGCCACCCACTACTCCTTTCCAGCAAAGACATTATAGGCCATTTGTGACTCTTCTGGCAGTTAACCATCTTCACTCCCCATTCTGCTTGTGTCTGCCTTTGGGGCTAATTCACCTCTCATTTCCTCTTCTAGACAATAGGAGTAGGGAAAGAAGGGAGAAGATAATCAAATGAGTACATTAGGGAATGTATTTATACCCTTAAGAGATGGTGGGGGGGGAACTGAAGAAAGCACAAAAGACCAAAAATCTGATTTAAAGAACTTTGTGCAGTTTGTAACTTTCAGATGCACACAGCAACGTGAAGCAGGAAAAGTTCTGCTTCGAAGAAGAGAGATAAGCATCTGATAAGTTCTGGTCTTTGCTTGTACAACAAATAAGTCACCGTGTAAAAATAAGAGCTTTTACAAAGCTAAAGCACTTCCTTGGGGTCTGTAAATATTCATCTTAAAATTCATCCCATATATTTAACACTTTCCCCCCGAACATATGAAAAAAGAGGAAATTATGATAAATTCTGAATTAACAGAGTCCTAACTAATGAGATTTCACTCTTGCAGAATTGACAGGAAAACAGTACTTTTGTGTAAGATGTTAAACTTGGTTAACGTGAGATTTGATATTCATGATTCCAACCACTGCTGGAAAAGCCAGTAAAATGGAAACATTCTTGTCCTAGAAAAATCAGTTTTTCAGCTGATGTTATGATGTCTTAAACAAATCCTGCCACACAAGAAACCAAGTGCTCTTACCCCAAGGTGCTAATAAATCCATTTGTCGATCCCTCGGCGTACAGAGAACAAATGTCTCCGATGTGAAGGAAACTAGACATCTTGTCAGACATGGCTTTCTTGAGAATCCTAGACAAAGTAAAATATGCAACATTATTAGAAGGAAAGAAATGCTCGGGGGTGGGGGGGGTGGGAAAGTCACTGAAAATTGGCTTCGCTCAATTTTCCAAAGCGGCCTACTTAAAAGTCAAATTTAAATGGGAGTGTGACAGGCAGGCAATTCACTGAGCCAAGCAGGACATCTGCAACCACATTTTTCCCACATATTCTTTAATTTCAGGATATTCCAACCACAGTAATGCTTGTTTCTAATGAAACCATGCCTGGATCCAATTCTCCAAGTTGAAGACCCTCGATAATAAATAGTGAATATGAAGAGAGGAGGAAGTCAGCCAAGAACTCTGCAGTCCTGAGGAGCTGGAAAGTCTGACTTATGAAACATTAACATATTCAATCTGCCTCAGGGAATGTTCAGTCAGAAGGAAACACCTGGTATAAAACTTGGGTCCAGCAGTGCCTGGGCTGAGGTGCCAAAGCAACAAAATGAAATTAATAAGAGGAAACCTAGTAATAAATACCACAAAGCTCTGGCAGCCTTTTAAGAATTCAACAACCTACACACTTCAGCCAAATGCTATTCCAGGGTCCTTCCTTCTCATACTTCACCAAGAAACACTTGCAGAGGGAGAAAGAATCTTAGCACCTGGTCCAAACCCTTCCCAATGCAATTAAGAAGAGTAAGGTTGAGGTTGCTTAAGAACCTTAGTCAGGAACGCACACAGCTAGTTAGGGGCAGTCCTAGAAAATGCTCTTAAGTTCAGGAAATCTCTACACAGCCTAGTAGACACACACACACAAATATCAAAGAAAATATTGACATGACTCATAGAAACAGCTTTCATCAGAGGCATAAATATTGAGGAGTGGGAGCCAATTGTAAAAACTAAATTGACATCTAAGAAACAATCTCAGGGGCTTCCCTAGTGGCGCAGTGGTTGAGAGCCCGCCTGCCGATGCAGGGGACACGGGTTCGTGCCCCGCTCCGGGAGGATCCCACATGCCGCAGAGCGGCTGGGCCCGTGAGCCATGGCTGCTGAGCCTGCACGTCCGGAGCCTGTGCTCCACAACGGGAGAGGCCACAACAGTGAGAGGGCCGTGTACCACAAAAAAAAAAAAAAAAAAAGAAACAATCTCAGTTTTATGGGAAGAGTGTGTGCTGGTGTGGACTGCAGTACCTCCCCATCACTTCCTCAGGCACCTGGTGTGTAAACGTTCAGGGTCACCTAGGTCTTCCCCAGACCTCTCCTCCAAACCCAGACCCCCTTAAACATCTTTGCCCATCTCTTTACTCAAGATTCCTTGCCAGAAAGCATTCCTCCCGCAAAGCCACAAGAGTTGTAAGGGCGTGGAAAAGCATACTCTCCTGAAATTGCTTTCTGGGTGCCAAGTTTTCTTTTCAGAATTAGTATGCAGCAATGATGAGCAGGAAACCTCAGGAAGCATTTCTCCTACCTTAGCAGGAGCGGCAGGTAAGAAAACAAACCATTAAAGAACCTCAGTTCACTGCTTGTGAGAAACAGCAAGGAAAAACTCATTTATCCCCCCAACAACCAAGATGTTACAAGAGACATAAAGAGCACTGCCTTGAACTTATGTATAAAGAGAGACAGCAGCTGAGAACACAAACTCTCAAACAGAAGAGCCAGCATCTCTCGACCTTGGGGAAAGACAGACAACATGCAGAGGGACAGATTGCCAAGTCCCCCTCTCCAGAATCGAGGCTATCATCCTGTCATTTCTTCCTAACTGGATATTTTATACCTAAAGGCAAACCAATGTTTTAAACAACATCCCCCGAAGCTGCACAAATGAAAACCACTAAGGGGCATTAATATTTCCCTTATGTGCTTATATATAAAAGTTTCATCATAAAGGGTCAGGAAGTCAGTGTACTTCTGGAACTGATTACTGGGAAACAAGTTCTGTTTGAATTTTGAGTCAGACCAAATTTGTGTCTGCACACTTCGACCTCCCAGAAGGACACTGGCAAGTTGCTGAACGCAGGAGAGCAGGTACGTGCTCAGGCAAGAGGGCAAGGGGCCTTGTCTGCTGTGAATGACTCTCCTTTCGGGCTTGGCCTTTGAATGAGTATTTGGCCCCAGTGGAGACCAGGCCAGGAAATAGGAGTATGACTGTTATTCACTGAACTTTCAGCACCACCTGGTCACCTTACTAAAAGCTTCAGGCCCTTAATGGGAAGAAGTGGACAAAATTCAGTGTTCTGGAATGACAAAGCATGACATACTCAACGTTGCCTGCGGTTGATAATTGAGGTACATGTCTGGACCACACTCGTGCAGCAAGGTTCTGCATTACGACCGTTTCCAATAATAATGCCTAGCATTTGGCAAGCATTATCATGCCCACCATTGTGCTGAGAGCTTTACAAATGTTCTCAAATCCTCAGGACCACAGCATGAGGCAGGCGCTACCATTATTCCCATTTTGCTGTTGGGAAACTGAGCTACAAAGAGGTTAAGATGGCCAAGCCACATATAATTAACAAGCAGGAAGGCCCAGGTTATAACCCTGGTCTACGTGACTGGTAAACAGAACTGTTCAATGGTGATACTTGGAACATGGATTAAAATGTTAACCATTCTTATTCTTTGGGTGACAAGACTATGGAGAACTGATTTTCTTTTATACGCACAATTCTATTTGCTAATTTTCCTACTTTGGTATTTCCTAATTTTTCTACCGTCGCCACATAATATTTTGATAGGGAAAAAATTTAAGTATCTTCTTCCTCATCAACATGCTTATTAAGTAGATAGTTGAACAAATAAACTTTAGGCATACTTTACATTTCCCCCAGAAAACGCAGGCCAATACATCCACAGTTAATGATCCTCTACTGAGCAATCTGCCAGGGGTCCCAATTTTAAAAAGGCCGGGGGCGGGGGGGAGGGGGGAGGCGAGGGCAGGGACAGATTCTTCCCCAGGGTCTCAAACAATAAGTACCCTCACACAGGACCAGGCAGAGCCTCCCTGGTCTGGCTGGAAATCTTTGGAGCTTTCCCGTCACCTACCATTAGTCAAGTGGAGGAAGAGGAGAAGGGCGAGGGAGGGGGAGGAAAGGGAGGAGGAGGAGGAGGAGGAGGAGGAGGAGGAGGAGGGGAAGGAGGAGGAGGAGGGGGAGGGGAGGGGGAGGGGGAGGAGGGGAGGAGGGGGAGGGGGGGACGGAGGCAGAGGAGGGGGAGGAGGGGGGAGGGGGAGGAGGGGGGAGGGGGGAGGGGCAGGGGGGAGGGGAGGAGAGGTTCTGGTGCAATCATCAGTGATGTCCTGGAAGTAAAAACAAAGGCCACTGATAGTCAACAGAACAGGCCTCTGGGGCCTGGAGGGGAGGAGGTGGAAAGTCAGCCGGTGCCATGGGCCTGGGAGCAATCTTATGGAAGACTTCCTGTTGTTTAGAAGCAGGGTGGGAGAGCCCGCCTCTTTATCTGATCCTGAACCACTTGTGCCTGCAAACTCTTCACAGCTGTACCCAGGGCTCCTGTGTCACTCACACAGTGGCTGGGGATCACCTAAGGGAAAAACAGAGCCAGGGCCAACCTGCAGTTGAGCTGCATGACCCTGGTACATCAAACACTATATGGACACCTAGGGCTCTTTGCTAACAAACTCTGAATTGGTCACCAGACATCTATGAAAACAAGCCCAGGTGGTCAGCTCCAGAGCTCCAACTGTCTCTTGGCCTACTAACTATTATTTTTAGTCCACCACTGTCATCCAGGCCACTTAAACCTCTCTGCTTTCCTTTCCCCATCTGTAAAATGGGGATAATACGTACTTCAAGGAGTTGAGGAATAGATGAAATGGTACGTACAAAGTGCCCAGTACAGGGGCTGGAGGACTTTCACCGCTCAATGCTAGCTATTTTTCATTATTTTTTTAATGAGGTGAGGTGGAACTCTGGATGATTCTTGGGCTTCAAAATTATGAATCACTATATTGTATAAATGAAACTTATATAATATTATAAATTTACTATACCTCAATTTAAAAAATAAAAAGGGGCTTCCCTGGTGGCGCAGTGGTTGAGAGTCCGCCTGCTGATGCAGGGGACATGGGTTCGTGACCCGGTCAGGGAGGATCCCACATGCCGCGGAGTGGCTGGGCCCCTGAGCCTGCGCTCCACAATGGGAGAGGCCACAACAGTGAGAGGCCCGCATACCATAAAAAAATAAATAAAAAGAATTCTTTATATTAAACTTTCTCTGTTCATTATATAGGTTCTGGGCATATAATGTACAACATGACAACTACAGTTAACAATAGTGTATTGTATATTTGAAAGTTGCTAAGAGAATAGATCTTAAAAGTTCTTATCACAAGGAAAAAAATTTTTAACTATGTATGGAGACAGATATTAACTAAACTTATTGTGGTAATCATTTCGCAATATATACATATACCATTATGTTGTACACCTTAAACTTACACAATATTATATGTCAAGTATCTCAATAAAACTGGAAAATTAATAAATTTTTAAAAAATTTAAACTCAGCAAAGGAAAGGATCCCCTGCATAAAAAGTCAGCTGGGTATCAACAAATGAACTCCTGTATGACCCATGATGATACACTTCACTTTAGGGAAGATAATTACCCTCCCTAATTCATCCCTTGAGAAAAAGCTGAACAATTCAGAATTATACTCAACTCCCAACCACAGAACATTCTGGCCTTTCCAAATATACAGAATCATAGAATAAATGGCGGAAGCAACCCTGCAAAGCCTGTAATTCCATCTCTTGCCCAATGATAGAACTCCCCCCGTCCCACCCCACCCCCCATCTCGCCTAGGTATAGTCTTCGCTTCTGCTTGAACACCTGGCAATGAGGTCTACCCTAGGTTCAAACAGCCTAGTCAGAAGACACTCCTGCCCTTGTCCCCCCACCCCCCGACACAAGGACAAACACCTCCCAGAATTTTTGCTACTGATCTGTCTTCCGATGTTCAAAGACCTCTGAGTATGTGAATGCTCTCTATCTGATTTCTCCTTAAGACATGGCTTCTGATTGCAAAGCATCAGCATCGTCCCCTGTTCCTGACAGCACCTGGCCTCAAGAGCCAGGGTTCCAACCCCAGCTCTGCCAGCTCATCACTGCACGGCTTCAGGCCAGATCCGTAACTTCCCTAAGCCTCGCTTTTCCCATCTATAAAAGAGGGATAGTGAGAGTACCTCCCTCAGCAGGTGGTCAGGGGCTCAATACGATTGTGTTTATAAAGCACCCACCAAAGTACTCGGCAGAAAGTAAATCATGCAATCTACAGAAGCCATTTCTAGACCACCTCCACCTCCTACCACTGCTCTAACCAGCTGATGCACCTTCTAAAACAGGATTCCCCCAGGGAGGCTCGACCAGGGTGGAGAAAGGTAGATTACTACTGCCTCTGTGACGTCCTCAGGCAGATGGAGCTGTGGTGGCTTTGCTGAGCCTCACATCACCCGCTGGCCCAGCTTCAATTCACTGTCCTCTGAAACTGTTCCCTGAGCAAACTATAAAGAAAAGGGATGTCGGATTCTATTGGTAAGCAAGGTGGGAATTAAAATGCGCCAATTCAATACTCAAAAGCATTGAATTGTATACTTTTTTTTTCCCCTTGGCTGTGCCACGTGGCATGTGGGATCTTACTTCCCAGACCGGGGATCAAACCTGTGCCCCCTGCAGTGGAAGCACGGAGTCTTAACCACTGGACTGCCAGGGAAGTCCTACTGAATTGTATACTTTAAAAGGGTTATCATTTTTTGTATGTGAATCATATTTCAATTTAAAAAATCCATGTGAGTTCACAGAAAAGCAGACATACCAAGCTTTCCACAAATATAAAGAACACTGTAAAGGCTGGGAAAAAAAAATGCACCAATTCAGAGATCTCCTTGGAGAAGAAATCCGTGGTCAAAGAATCTGTGTTGCTCTTTGCCTTTTCTATACCTGCCTGGTCATCATGTCCACTCTGCTGGCTCCAGTGGTTTCTCTAGGATGAGGATTCCCAAATCTGTCTCATGGCCAAGAGCTACTGGGATTCAGCTCCTAAATGCCCACAGCATCTCAATGTACCAAAAAGAACTCACCTGTGTGCCCAACCCTCTTCTCCTCCATACTCACATCATCTACCTCCACAGAGTCTGGTGACATCTCCTGTCTCCCCTCTCTCCTTTTCCCTGTCACAGGGCCTTTGCCCATGCTGTTCCCTTGGGCCTAGAACACACTCATCCCTATCTCATCCCTTGCCCTACTTAAATCCCAGATCTGTTTGGGATCTGTTTTGCATACCCACTGCATTCCCATCACCAGTGCCTACCACATGGTAGGTGCTTAGTAAGTATGTCAAATATATGAATGAAGAAGTTTAATGGGCATCAAATCTTACAGAGTTTAAGCCTTAATATATTTCTTGACTCCCCCAATTCTTTTGAACTCCTCTTCCCCGGCCCAACTGCAGCCATTACTATTTCTCAACTGGGCTCCATAAACCCTTCCTATTCATCTCCCTGAATCTGTCTTTCTCCCTGCATCTATTCTACACGCACAGCCAGTATGACCTTCTAGAAGCATAAACCAGACGATGTCATTCCTCTACTTAAAACCTTCCCAAATCTCTTCAGGGCTCTCCATAATCTGGTCCCTGTCTACCTCTCCTTCCTCGTCTCTCTGTACTCTCCACACTGCTTTTACACTCCAGCTATGATGAACTCTTCCAGATTCCCCAACATGCTGTATGCCTCCCCTGTTCCCCAGGCCTTGGCATATGCCGTTCCTGCTGCCTGACACTCCTCCCCTCACCTCCCCACCACCCCCTGTGGCTAACTTCCAGTTACCTTTACAATCCCAGTTTGATGTCACTGCCTCTGGGAGGCCCTCTCAGACTCCCCAAATCTGGGTTATATGTTGGCAATACGCTTCTCTATATAGCACCCCAATTACCCCATCTGGGCCCACTACCACTGTCCTAAAATCACCTGTTCACTTGGTTGCTTGTTTACCTGTCTTCACCATTAGACTGTGAGTCCATGAGAGTAAGAACAGCAAAATTATTCTTCCCCACTGCCTCCCAGTCCCTAGTACAGTGCCTGGGACACGGCAAGCAGTCGACCTTGGGTTCAACGTACTACAGTATCAACTTGTCTGTTGCCTAAAAGAAATTACACTGGTTTTTAGGGGATTGTTTTCCTAAAACTAATAAAAGCCAAGTTCATACTGTTGGATCAAGAATGGAGAATACAGGCCTGCTGGCCCTTTTGAACAGATTTCTAAAAGAAATCTGGAGAGCCAGAAACAAAATATCTAACTTCCATCCCTGAAAAGAAGTACCCCTCTCCCACTGACCATCCCTTAATATGTCCAAAAAGGCTAGAAACATTGACTCAGAACACCTGGATTCAAATCCCAGCATCATCAGTTAGCTGCAGTGTGTTTTTTGTTTTTTTTTTTTGTTTTTTTTTTTAAGAAGATGTTGGGGGTAGGAGTTTATTAATTTATTTATTTATTTTTGCTGTGTAGGGTCTTCGTTTCTGTGCGAGGGCTTTCTCTAGTTGTGGCAAGCAGGCGCCACTCTTCATCGCGGTGCACGGGCCTCTCACTATCGCGGCCTCTCTTGTTGCGGAGCACAGGCTCCAGACGCACAGGCTCAGTAGTTGTGGCTCACAGGCCTAGTTGCTCTGCGGCATGTGGGATCCTCCCAGACCAGGGCTCAAACCCATGTCCCCTGCATTGGCAGGCAGATTCTCAACCACTGCGCCACCACGGAAGCCCTGCTGTGTGTTCTTAAGCAATTTACATAACTTCTGAATTTCAACTCCCTCATGCATATAAAAAAAGGTGGGGTGGGGGCTTCTCTGGTGGCGCAGTGGTTGAGAGTCTGCCTGCCGATGCAGGCGACACGGGTTCGTGCCTCGGTCCGGGAAGATCCCACATGCCACGGAGCGGCTGGGCCCGTGAGCCATGGCTGCTGAGCCTGCGCGTCCGGAGCCTGTGCTCTGCAACGGGAGAGGCCACAGCAGTGAGAGGCCAGCATACCGCAAAAGAAAAAAAAAAAAAGGTGCGGTGAACACCCTTCCTATCTCACAGGGTCATCATGAGGGGAAAACCAGATAATCCACACAAAGTGCTCAGCCCAGTACCTGGCCCTTACTAAGGGCTCACTTTTTTATTTTCAAGTGAGACTGAAATGAAGACGTTCCCTTTTCTTCCTTCAAAGTCTTCACTCACTTCTGTCCATAACTTGTGATTCTTCTATTGGATACATCCTTCTTACTTTGTCAGCACTGCTGGAAACACACTCAAATAAACAAAGGTCCCAGAAATGTTTCAGTCCTCTGCAGGCCCATTAAGTGGCCGACAGTAGGACAAGTCATCCAAGGTACTGCTTCTCAGCCCCCAGATTCAAAACACCCAAGACAGCCAGACTTCATCTCCACTTTCCCTTCTTCTAACATCAAACCAGGCCCCTGCTGGAAGGCGGGGGTGGAGGGTGGAAACCTCTTCAAAGGAATGATGTAATTCAATATTTAGAACCTCTTCCACTTGGGTGTTAAGACAGGCTAAAGCACAGCCTCATCAAAAAAGAAGTATGTTCATTTCATTTTAAACAGTTCAAGATAGGAAAGAAATCCAATTTTTTTTTTTTTTTTGCTAAAAGCTTTGTGGCAGAACCTCACTGATTGTCATTTTTCCCATCTAGTTTTCCTGCACATACTTAACTAATTGCATTATATTCGTTTTTCTAAAAAAAAAAAACCTCAACTATCGCCTACACACAATTCAGAATTTAAAAGTTAGCAACTCCTGAAATGAGATCAAGTTAGAACACTTTCATTAACCAAGAAGTTAACTAAGGTATCACTTAATCCTCAAGGGTGGACGAACAAGGGAAGAAATCAGAATCATTACTTTATGGCAGTGAATAGACCCCAAAACCACAGACTCACACATTTTTATTAACATGTAGAAGCAAGCCTCTTGTATTTCATTAAGATGAAGCCACCTGGCCCTTAGGGCTGAACAGTCTGACTTTCAGTAATCAGGGGACAAAAAGAAACCCACTGACACTGCCCTCTTAAATTCAGCCCTTCCAAGCCCTGGTGTCAGGCACTGAAGACCCCCGTCATGCCTGCCCCTGGTGCATCACCCACTTCCTGATGACCAACTGCCCCATGTGTTTTTCCCACCCACTTACTTTAATTTTGACAATTGTATACATCACCCAAGACACATGCAAAATACTCCCCAGAGACCTGGATTTGCACTCATTTACCCTACTTAAACACTCAAACTGACTAACATGGAATACCTCATCTATTTTTCTTTTTGGCCATGCCACGAGGCATGTGGGATCTTAGTTCCCCAACCAGGGATCGAACCCATGCCCCCTGCAGTGGAAGTGCAGAGTCCTAACTACTGGACCGCCAGGAATTTCCCTCATCTACTTCTAATAGCTTCCACATTGATGCTTTTAACACTAGTTGTGACAGAACCCGAGGAAAATAATGCTTCGAGACAATCTAATTTCTATCACAGGACACAACTTCATCCAAGGCCAACAGCTGCAAGAACCACCAGTGTAAGGGGTTGTAGAGTAACAGCCATTAGGGAAGTTGCATTTGAAGTGACTGTTTTCAGACATGGAGAGGAGAGGAACCTGCGCTTTACCATTTTTTAATGACCCCTCCCACTGCAGAACTTCTGGACTGGTTGGTTAATCTTGCTCACCTGGAAAAGAGGAACACAAGTACCATTGGCTTCCAAGTTCTCAGTGTTCCTTTGCAATGCAGGAGGAGCTTTAGCTGGGAAGCAATTCTGTTCTGCAAGAACAGCTTAAACGCATTCCCATGCATATATTTCCGAACAGAAAGCTTTCCTCTCCCAAATGTTCCATGCCACCATACAAGCTTCCAAATTACCTACCTATCCTATAAGCCAGTGGCTCTTAATGGTACCCCTGGGACCCCTGAGAGCTCCCAAGACCCTTTTGGAGAATCTTCAAAGTCAAAACTATTTTCATAAGAACACCAAGGTGTCATTTGCTTTTCACTCAGTCTGTCATACATGTACAGTGGAATTTTCCAGAGGCTGCAAGACATGTGATGTCACAAGAGACTCAAGGCAGAGGCAGGTATGTGAGTCCAGTTATCTTCTATTAAGCCAGATCTCAAAGCAATTTTCAAAAATGTAAAACAATGCCACTCTTCTCACTGAATTTTTTTTGTTTTGGAAAACATAGTTATTGTCTATTAAAAATATGTTACTGTTTTAATATGCAATAGGTCTATTTCTTATATTTTCTGTGTTAATTTTCTCAGGGTTCATTTTGAATATTATAAATACAGATTGGTATAACTCATGTCAACAGAAGTTCTTTGAGGTCCTCAGTAAGTTTTAAGCATGTAAAGAGCTCTTGAGGCCCAACAGTTTGAAAAAACTGCTGCTACAAATTTTCTTTAAGATTTGCTCTGGCACTGGCTGGTCGTGTACTTAGGACTCATATCATATAAATATAAAAAACTGAATAGGATTAAAATGCAAACCATACAACTTAATAGCCAGGGCTTTAGAGAGGACCCCTTGATTCGAAACTTAAATCCTTTTTATTTGACACATTGAGTACCTACTATATATTACCCCTACTCCAGGTGCTGAGGACGTAGGTCAAATAAGACAGTCCTGGTCCCTGTTCTCATGATACACACACTCTAGTGAAGACAGTAAAGAAACAAAAAAGATAAAACAATCAAGTCAGACAATGATAAGTACTATCCCGAGAATTAAAACTGTCACCCAATCGTATCAGTTATGGCTGCTCAGGGAACAAGTTGAGACATGTAAATAAGACCTGAAAGTCAAGACAGAGGCAGTCATGCAAAAGAAATCAGGCGGAAGGGCATTTTAGGCAGAGCAAACAGCTAGTACCAAGGCCCTACAGCAGAAAAGGGCTTGGCAAGTTCAATGAACAGAAAACCAGTGCAAAGTCGGGAGAATTCATGGAGAAAGGAGGAAAGTACTGGGCAAGGTCAGAGAAAAGAGAAGCCTGTGCCAGTGGGACTTCACAAGGGTAAAATGCATGGCTTTTATTATAACTGTGATGGGAAGTTCGGAACCTTGACCAAGTCACTTACTCTTTCTGGGCCTCAAACTACTGATCTGCAGAAATGGGGATCCTGAGGGTTTACCTCATAAAGTTGTGTTGAGGATTAAACACAAAGAAAGGAAATAATGGACTTAGCACACAGGAGGCAAGACATAGGAAACATTCCTGTGTGCTGTTATTCTACTTTCTGATCTGCTCTCTTTTCTACTCTCATAAGCTACTCGTATTGAAGGCTTATGATCAGTTGAAGATCAGTCTATCAACCAGCAAGTCCAAATGAATGCAGACAAGGGACACACTGTGACATGCGTTTACCTGAACATGCCAACACCAACTCCTACAGAATGTTCTCCCCAAGTAAGACCCAAACCACCCAAGCACCGCCAAGTGAAGAATGGATGACTGCATGACACCTATGGAACCCCAAGTTTTGCTACTTGGCCTGAAAGCACCGTACGCTTGGAAAGTCATTCTTCTGCTGAAAAACGTAGCCAATAGAAATCCATCAGCTTTTCCTGCTCTTTCTTGGCATATCCACATCACCTCCAGCCCCTACAAAACAAAGGGCTTTTGCCAAAGTCTTTCAGCGCTGGTTTTATTGCTGCTCGCTTTAAAAATGACTGTTTAAAAAGAATGAAATCATAAAGCACCCTTTAAAGTTAGGGTGCAAAGAAGCGGGCTTATGCACAGAGACTTACAAGCGCCTGGAGGTCCAAGAGACCTCAGGGACTCAGAAACACGGTGGGGGGGGGGGACCATAGCCGCCACTTCACTTTTAGGTCAAGCAGCCCCCGGTGGGCATAGCCAGGCAAAACCACAAGGCCTTTTAGAGGGAAAACAAGAGTATGCCCAGAAAAAAGGAGAGCTGCCAACATTTGATCAATCTCCTGGCTGGAGACCAAGGACACTCCCTCCAGAGAAGCACAAGCCTCAGTAAGACGCCCTAGCCCAGGCACATATATGGTAACACGGCTGTAAATACGGGGGAGAGAAAACCCATCCTTTTCATGGTTGACTCTGCCAACAGAAGGAGAAAAGGTTCTCTTTCTAACCGTCTCTGCTTACTGGGGACTCTCACGGTTAATTCTGGAACTTCCTTTGAGCAAAGACACTTTGACGATAGCATCTTCGTTGTGAAACGAGGACGAGCAGCAGCACGGTTTACAGCCGGACACCCGGCTAGATGCTCCCACCCCCACTGCCATCCACGTCTCTGTGCAGCCCCCTCCTCGCCTTCTGGTTCCTCTAGAGTCTAATCAGACTGTCCTCAGAAATGCAGTGCGTCCTCATCAAGAGAGAATTTATTTGACTGCACAAAGCACTTCTCTCTGGAGCTCAGAAGATCGCATTCTGCTTTCGTTTTCAGCCAGTCGCAAAGAAAGTCATCAATTCAGAAGTTTCGACTTTAAGCAGGGCCCTCTGTTACAATCTCAGAAATAATAATCGTAAATCTGAAGTGCGGAGCGATCCTCTGGTTTAAATTGTTGCTCCTTTAGACATCTCACACACACACACAAAGATAAACTACTTGCCTTTTCACAAACACATCCGCTAAATAAGCTATTCTTGAAACAGGTACATGATCCACAGAGTTATTTCTCAGAAAAGATGTCAGTATGACACGTGCTCCTGGCCTACTCCTAAAGGCCAACGTAAGAGAAGCCAATCAAAGTTGGCAGTCAGAGCACTTTACATTTGGTGCGGAGAGATCATTTAGCCACAAGTCCTCCTTTTATAGGTGGAAACAAACATCCTCTGAGAGACTTCTTGGAGGTCACACAAACCAATTGGTGGCCAAAGCCTGCAGACCACAGGGCTCCAGGCACCAAGACCAACGCTTGGAGGGATGGGGAGGGTGTTTGTTTTGTTAAAAAGTTAAAGTCAGTCCCGACCTAAGAAGACCCCCCTCCGCCCCGCCATAGGCTGAACCACAAAAAGATAAATAAATAAATAATTTTTAAAAGCACGTTAGGTTAATATCCTCAGAGAGAGAGAAAAGTCTCACTAAGTTTGGGAAAAACACTCTAGGCTTTCTCAGCCTCAGGGTTACTGTCACTGGGGGACAGACAATTCTTTGCTGTGGGGGACCCTTCCTGTGCACTGTAGGATGTTTAGCAGCATCCCTGGCCTCAACTCACTAGGTGCCACTAGCACCCTCTTCCCCTCAGCTGTGAGGACAAAAAAAAAAAACATCTCTAGCCACTGCCTAATGGCCCCTGGGGGACCAAATCACCCTGCTGGAAAGGCTTGGTTGTTTTGATCTCTGAAACCTTTTGCTAGCATCTATTATTCTCTACAACTTGGCAGCAATGCCCCAAAGCAGGTATTTTTATACCTATTCTACAGAAGAGGAAACAGACGCACAGATGTTACATGTTTTGCCTGGACTGAACACGCAGGCAACACCCAGTTCTCGGGAGTCCCCATCCTGCGGCTCAGCAGGACAACACCATTTCAACCTGACAGCAGCTCATTCACTACTGCATTCCTACCTCCACTCCCTTTTAGTAACCATCACCAACTTCCCAAGCCAAATGCTCTCCAGAGAGCTGTGCTGAGAAAACACCTCAAAAGCAACCATGAGGAACTGCTGAAGACCTTTCTACCCGGTTCTCACTTCACTCTCCACAGCAAACAGGCAAAGCAATAGGCCAACTCAGGAAATAGGTCACCGGGACAGGGGTACAAAAAATTAGACGAAGAAGTAGCCTACAGACTTCAATGGGAGATAAAACGTAGATAAATAACCTCATTCATGAGTACCTGTGAGCACTTACTATGTGCCAGGTACTCCTATGAGGGAAAAATCAAAAAGGCCTATAGATACAAAGTGTCACGGCGATTCAGATGACAAAGACTTTTAAGGTTCAGGAAAGGTTTTCCAGAAGAGGAAGACCTGGCTGGGAAGAGACACACTTGGCAAGGTGGATACAGAGGGGATAAGGATGGGGTCGGCAGGCAGAAAGCACACGTGCAAAGGTACAGAGACAGAACATGATCACGCACGTGGCTGGGAAGTACATGAATGTCCCCAAGTCTAGGTGTTTTTGTAAGCTTTTTCTGTTCAGATATATGTGCATGTGAAGGGGGTATGAGGAGCTTTTCAAGCTGTTTCTGCAAAACAAAATCACTTCCCAAAGAAAGCTGCTCCTGAAATGCAAACGAACACCGAGGAATTTGGAGGCTAGTGGTATTTTTTTCTTCTGTTCATCTTTTTCTGATGAGCAATGCTATACCAAGCAGTCCAGAAGTTCTGCTGACTCGAAGGGTCATAGAACATAATAAAACGTAACTTCCTCAAAGTGTCTGACAACAGGTTAAAATGCAGCTTTCTGTGTGTCTGTGGCTTCACAATCCTTAGTAGGCTTTACATGTAGATTTTGGTCTCCTTCTACCTCTATCCAAACAGCCAATTTAAAAAACTCCCTCAATGTAAGCATGAAAGCTCTCATTTTTATCAGAGAGAATCCTGCCAGACTTTTTTTTTTATCTTTATTGGAGTATAATTGCTTTACAATGGTGTGTTAGTTTCTGCTGTATAACAAAGTGAATCAGCTATACATATACATATATCCCCATATCTCCTCCCTCTTGCGTCTCCCTCCCTCCCACCCTCCCTATCCCCTCTAGGTGGTCAAAAAGCACCGAGCTGATCTCCCTGTGCCATGCGGCTGCTTCCCACTAGCTATCTATTTTACATTTGGTAGTGTATATATGTCCATGCCACTCTCACTTCGTCCCAGCTTACCCTTCCCCCTCCCCGTGTCCTCAAGTCCATTCTCTATGGCTGCATCTTTATTCCTGTCCTGCCCCTAGGTTCTTCATAACCATCTTTTTAATTTTATTTTATTTATTTTTTTATACAGCAGGTTCTTATTAGTCATCCATTTTATACACATCAGTGTATACATGTCAATCCCAACCTCCCAATTCACTAACGAAGAAAAATCTGAAAGAGAAATTAAGGAAACTCCCATGTACCACTGCAACAGAAAGAGTAAAATACCTAGGAATAAACCTACCTAGGGAGACAAGAGACCTGTATGCAGAAAACTGTTAAGACACTGATGAAAGAAATTAAAGATGGTACCAACAGATGGAGAGATATACCATGTTCTTGGATTGGAAGAATCCTGCCAGACTTCTATACCCTCACCTTAGTTGGTGATTTCGCCTACCTTTCCTCTTAATTGAACATGAGAAGGCTGCTAGGGGAAAGTACAAAGGTCAGTTTCAAGAGGTGACAGCTAGCCATGAAAAAACAAACTATAAAAATAAGTTCTGGGGGCTTCCCTGGTGGCACAGTGGTTGAGAGTCCGCCTGCCGATGCAGGGGACAGGGGTTCGTGCCCCGGTCCGGGAGGATCCCACATGCCGTGGAGCGCCTGGGCCCGTGAACCATGGCCGCTGAGCCTGCGTGCCCGGAGCCTGTGGTCCGCAGTGGGAGAGGCCACAGCAGTGAGAGGCCCACGTACCGGGAGAAAAAAAAAAAAAGTTCTGAAAAAGCACAGGGGCAAGCACCCTCCAGCACAGATCTCACACTTTCACACACGTTAAGAATCCCCTGGGGACCTTGCTAAAACGCAGTTTCGGATTCAGTGGCTCTGGGGTGGGACCTGAGAGTCTGCATTTCTAACAAGCTCTCAGTTTGAAGCCAATGATGCTGGTCTGGTGACCACAAATGGAGTAGTAAAGATGTAGAACAAGGTTTCTCAGATTTTTGGCTGTGACCCACAGTAAGAAATACACTGAACTTACAATCCAATGTTTACTCTGTATGTGTGTGTGTGTGTGTGTGTGTGTGTGTGTGTGTGAGAGAGAGAGAGAGAGAGAGAGAGAGAGAGAGAGAGAGAGAGAGAGATTGAGATTGAGAGAGATTGAGAAAAGTTGTTGCAGCATACATAGTTCTTTTAAGTACCCATGTGATATACTGTGACGTTTTCTATTCTGGTCTGCTTTATCAAAAAATCATCTACCAAGCTCCACCAAACTGATTTCACAACTTCTTAATGGCCTGCCACACAGTTTGAAAAGCATGGCTATAGAACAAGAGTAACATTCCTGCTTGACTGGGGAGAACTCCTACATCCTAACCCCAGCCTACTAAAGCTAAAACTGAGACCAACTTGAAAAGTTAAGAGTATGTTCAGGGCTTCCCTGGTGGCGCAGTGGTTGAAAGTCCGCCTGCCCATGCAGGGGACATGGGTTCGTGCCCCGGTCCAGGAAGATCCCACATGCCGCGGAGCGGCTGGGCCCGTGAGCCATGGCCGCTGAGCCTGCACATCCGGAGCCTGTGCTCCGCAACAGGAGAGGCCACAACAGTGAGAGGCACACGTACCACAAAAAAAAGAGTATGTTCAGAATTTTTTTTCAAAGGCAAGGATGTATCGATTACATTCTGGAAAAGCTTTCATGAAAAATGTTCAGGTTTTATATTTCCTTCATTTTAATTTATTTTCTGACCCATAGGATGAGAGTGAGAAGAGTAACCTATCTGGCCCTGAGCTCAGCTCTCTTAAGTACCATCTCCCACTCAAAAGAACTAGGGCTTCTTGGAGAAAAGACTGAATTCAGGTCTGCATCAAGAAATATAGAAGATGAGCCTGGAACATCTTGTCATACAAGAAGCAGGAAGTCTAAGACCACTGGGGTTGTGTCTTTTGAATCAACTTGAGTAGCCTCTCTCTGAGCCAGAGATGGACAATTTGACATCAGTAAGGATGACTACACAAAAATGAAACACAGAAAATATGTCTAAAGCCATGAGTTCATAATGATACTAAAGAACCATACCCACTGGTCATGCCTCGGCACAGGGTTTGTCAACAAGTGGCACTGCTGATACTCTGGAATGGATTATTCTGGGTTGGAGGGCTGTGAGATGTATTGAAGGCTATGTTAGCAACACCCTGCCTCTAACCATTGGATGCCAGTAGCACCCTCTCCCCAGTTGTGACAACCAAAAATGTCCCCCAGATATCGTCCAATGTCCCCCACTTGAGATCCATTGCCATGGATCAACACGTTATTTCTGAAAACTGATAAAACACAGAGAGAGACTGAAGTATTGATCCTGTCTTTTGTTTATATATATGAAACTTTACCCCCAGGGAACCAAACACTAAGTGGAGGAAATTTCATTTCATAAAATATTCCAGCTAATAAATGAACCCAGAAATAGAATTAGGAGTGTTACAAGTCCAGCTGAACTAATGGATTTGAGGCAATCAGCATCACTGGATGCTAATCACAAGAAAGCATATCCAGACATACCACACATGCCCGTGAGTGAAGCTCACAGTAGACTTGGGGGAAAAAAAGCGTGACTCTGATCAAGCCTCTGCATCTAACTATCAAATTAAACATAAATATAATAAATATAGAGGACAGAGGAACATGTTCAACTACACCACACTGATGCAGCCAGCAAAATGCGGACTGTAGGAAAAGATATCACCCAGTTTCTTTAATAACAACCAAAATATGCATGGAAAGAAAAGAGGGGTCGAGGAAATACATAGATTAAAAGACACAGTGACCATTTGCAATGTATCGACCTCATTTGGTTCCTAATTCAAACAAACTGCTGAAGTATGCATATCTGTTATTATTATATATATGTTTGAAATAATAAATTTATTTAAATTAAGGAAGTGAGAAACACATGCAATTTTAAAATTTGCTTTTTTTCCCCTTGAGAGGGACAACAGTATCGTGATTGTTTGTTTTTTTTTAAAAGAATCCAATACTAGAGATATATACTAAATATAGATGAACTGTTATATCTGAGATTTGTTTCAATACCATCCAAGAAGAGAGGGAAGAGTATATGAGAATGTGGATAAAACAATATGGGTCATGAACTGATAACCATGGAGGGTGAGTAAGGAGTAAAGAGGGGTTCATAATACTAAGATCGCTACTACTTCATGTATTTCCAATTTTCTAGAGTAAAGTTTTCCTGTTAAGTGCAAACAAAAGAGTGCCTGGCCCTAACCCCTCAGGGGATTAGGTTACTTTGCAGAACCAATGAGAAATTTTTTATTTAAATACATAACTAGGCTTTACCCCTGTAATGTGGTAACTGACATTGAATAGTGTTTTACCTTCCATTTCGTTTTTCTTTTTTTATTCTTTTCTCCTTATTTCTTTTTGATTTATAGTTGATTTATAATGTGTTTCATGTGTACAGCAAAGTGAATCAGTTATACATATACACATATCCTCTCTTTTTTACATTCTTAAAAACAGGACAAACTGAATGAGAAAACCTGGACTCATGACAGTGATGAAACCTGAATGATATACTTTTTTTTTTACCCTAGTGATTCCATACATGTCCTCATTCCAATGAAATCCCATCAAACGTACAGCCCCCTCTGGATAAATGACTCAGATGTCTATTTATTAAGAAGAAAATATGTTCACAATATAGAGTGCAAAAGGCAAGGAATCAAACAGGAGGTATGAGTCCCTTTTCACAAAATTTAAACATACATGTAATTTTTATATGTCTATACATAGAGGGAAAGTTTGAAACCCTAATCTTAGATGGTAGGATTGGAAATGACTGCTTTGTTTTGTTGCCTATATTTCCTAAGGTTTTACAACTGAATATGTACATCTTACACAATAAGTAACAAAATGTATTTTTGTTACACGTTTGTACACATTGAGGGGTCCACTCCACTCCTCAGGAGAATCACTTTAGAGGAACTTCATATCCCCGAAGGATATTAGATAGCAGAGCATGAGTGCTTCTTTGTGTAATTCCTTAAATGAGACTAGACAGACTGCAGGGTAGCCACAGGGCACAAAAGGTTTGTGTTGAAGATAAACCCCCAGGAATATCATTAGGTTTCTTAGAATTTGTTTTGTTGATCCAAGCTAACAGTACGTTCACCTCTTTTATCAAAGATGCCCTTTCCCTCCTGAAGTGAATTACAATCCCAGGTAAATCAGGTGATTAACCAGACAGTCTAGAAATCTGGGTTTTATCCCCCTGCAAGTTCCAAGCTGGTAATGTGATCCCTGCCAGCCTCACCAAAGCCTCTTTGGAAAGGACAAGGTGGTTTAGTGATGCCGAGAACCACTGAGAATTCTGTGCGGAGTTTACAAATCCTCGGGGAAACAAATCATTGCATACCGGCCAACACCTGGCCCCCTGCACAATCTTCCCCGATTCCCTCTCCCACCTGAACCACCTGGCACTCTCCCTCAGCTGCAGCCATCCTGGCCCTCCTTGTCCCTCCTCTAACAGGCCCCACCTGCTCCCATCTCAGGGCCTTTACACTGGCTGCTCTGGCCCTTTAGAACATCCACCCCCCAGACACCTACATGGCTCACCCACCCACTTCAGATCTCTGCTGAAATGCCACCGTGTTCAAACAGCCCTTCCCTTAACACAACGTTGCAAATCAACAAAATTTTTTTTTAAAAATAAGACAGAGAGACAAGGAGGCATAATAGGTAAATGAGTACAGTTTGAGCTGACCAATTAACAATTGATTTCCCTATTACCACAACCATAAACAGAGATGAGAAACTGATCACAACGTTTTCGCATTGCAGGTATAAATAACAAAATGCAAACTGAAATAAAAAGAGACTTAACCTGACTGAAGTCAAAAGAAGAAAACTAAAAAGCCCCTCCATGACTCCTGATCTCCAGAGTACTCCCTATCCCCTTTACTGTTATCCCCTTTACTGTTATCCCCCCTTTACTGTTACTGTGTGTTATCATTTTTTTTCTTTTTATTGTGGTAAAATATACATATACAACACAAATTTTACCATTTTAGTCATTTTAAGTGTATGATTCAAAGGCATTAAGTACATTCACATTATTCTGCAACCATCACGACAATCCATTTCCAGAACTCTGTCATCTTCCCAAAAGGAAACTGTACCCACTAAACACCATTCCCCATTCCCCAGCAGCCCCGCCCAGGGCAACCCCTATTCTGCCTCTTGTCTCTAGAACCTGATTGCTCTAGAAACCTCTTCTAAGTGGAACCATACACTATTTGTTTCTTTTGCATCTGACTTGTTTCACTTAACAGAATGTTTTCAAGGTTCACCTATGTTATAGCATGTATCAGAATTTCATTCCTTTTTAAGGCCAAATAATACTCCACTGTACAGATATACCACATTTTGTTTATTCCGTTCATGGGTCAATGGGCATTTGGGTTGTTTCCATCTTTTGCCTATAGTGAATAACGATTGCTATGAAACATGGGTATACAAAATGTTTGAATCCCTGCTTTCAACTCTTTGGGGTATATGCCCAGAAGTGGAATTGTTGGGTTACCTGGTAATTCTACATTTAATTTTTTCAGGGACAGCCATACTGTCTTCCACAGCGGCTGCACCATTTTACATTCCTACCAACAGTGCACAAAGGTCCCAATTTCTCCACTTCCTCACCAACACTGTTGTCTTCCGTTACCCCGCACCCAGCTTTATTCTTCTCCATAGCATTTACTACGTATCACACTACAATACTTGCTTATTATATTGGCTGCCTAGCCCCAGTTAGGATTTAAGCCTCTTAGGAATAGGACTCTCATGGCTGCATCCCCAGCACCTAGAACACACCCTGGCACACAGCAGGTACTCAAAGTTTGTTGAATGAAGGAATAAATATTTGACATCCACAACTTAAACAGGCATTAGAGTTTCTAGAATAGATTTATCATATCAAGTGCCTTAAACAATGTCCAGTTTAGGAGGAACCTGGACATAGTTCAACAGGAGGAACAGCTCAGTGGGTGATGGTTTCAGCTCATCCTCATTAGCAATAACCTCAGAACCACAAACACTATGACAATTGGTAGGAATCATGGAAATTATGTCATTCCTGTCCCTGACTTCAAGCCTTAATTCATTTCATCAAAAGAGCCAGGCAGGGCTTCCCTGGTGGCGCCAGTGGTTGCGAGTTCGCCTGCCGATGCAGGGGACACGGCTTCGTGCCCCGGTCCGGAAGATCCCACATGCCACGGAGCGGGCTGGGCCCGTGCACAATGGCCGCTGAGCTTGCGCATCCAGAGCCTGTGCTCCGCAATGGGAGAGGCCACAACAGTGAGAGGCACGCGTACGAAAAAAAAAGAGCTGCGCAAAAACTTAGTGAACTAAAAAATCGCATGTACTTCCAGTTACCAAAGAAAGAGCCTGTGAAAGCAATGTGTTTTATTTTAAAAGATCAAACCAACAGCAAAAAGATGGGGCACTGGCCTTGTGTAGACTCCTTAATTAGACGTGCCCAAGTGCAGCTTGACCTAAAAACCTAACTCCAGGCCTAATTTTAATTCTTTGACTTTTTTCTGTTGTTCAAATTTGGTGTTTGTTGCTTCATTTTGGTTTGTTTTTTTAAGAGCTGCTTGTAAAGAAATCAGATTTTCCATGAAATCATTACAATTGAGCTTAAAAAGCCATTTGGGTTTTTGCTGTGGAAGTCAGTTGGTAGTAAACCATTGTATTAGAAGTTTCTTTCTCTCTTTAAGACTATGGTCTTCCTCAGCTGAAAATATTTTGAGATAAAAGGCAACAGATCTGTCTTCAGTTCGCCTATTTCTTCTCTAAGCAACCATTCCATCTCTCCTTCCTCAAGAAAAGGTGCTAACTCCCTCCAAAAGGCAACCGCTGTGTTTAAATGCAACACCACTGTCAACCCCAAACAACTTCCATGAGTACCAAACTGGAGGCCAGGAGTAATTCATTACGAGCATGAAGAACTTTCCCTGCCTGATAAGGAAATCTTGATAGGATATTCTGTTCCGATTTGAATTATTCAAAAAGCAGATTATACTTTCAAACACACACCACACACACACACACGCAAGCGAAAGTAAGAAACGAAAAGAAAGTGTTCTTACGCAACTGGCCACAAAGCAAACTGAAGGATACATGAAAAGACATCAACATTTCACAGTTTTAGACTCGCTGCAATTTAAACTTTCGAAGTATTCAAATGGAGAAACACCTGATTCTTGTAACCTGCTCAGATGCCTTGATGTAGACAATCAAGATGGATTTCAGGTATGAGATCAACCCAATGATGAACTTAAACAACGTTCCTTGTGGTTTGGTTTGGTTTCTTTTATTCTCCTCATGCAGACTTGGCAGCACACAGCTTACCAAAACGAACTCAGTACAACACCTAAGACCTCCTCAAATAGCCACAGTCTTTTATTCCTACATCTATGGCTACGTCGTTTTCTTCTTACATCAAGGTCACTTTGTTCCTTCATCGTTTGGTGGGACACAAGCAAAAGTTATTCATCGACAGCAATGAGTTTACCACTTTTCCCAGGTACCCCCTTATCCCCCCACAAACCTAGGTGCATTTGTGGGAAGCAGCAGAGTCCCAAACCTTGGGGTTATATCTTGCATCCACTGGGTGCTAGTTACCGGACAAGTGATTTCACTCTCTGCACCTCAGCTTCTTCACCTGTACCTGACTCACAGGGTTTCTGTGATGTATGGCTCTGGACCTGGCTTACAAGTACTTAATGGGCATTATTATTTTTAGCAACCAGAGAAGAGACCACTTTCTCCCTGCCTGCACCTTACTCTTAAGAGGGGACCTGAACCCAATCCTTGACCTTATGAGTGCCCACGCTAGCCATACGAGTCAAGAAAACTCCAAGAAGGAAGTAGTCCTCACACATCCAAATCCTTCCCACTCCACGAGCACTCCTGAGGAGCTTATCAACAGGAAACAAAAGCACAATACTACTATAATGAAATGTCTGACTTTTCTTTTCTAATTAGCAAAGCCCGAAGATTGTAGCCCAGGGAACAGCTAAATATTTAGAATGTTAAAGAAGTTATGAAGACCCAGGCCCCCCACCCATATTACCCTATCGTTACCCTCTTCCTGACCATTCAGAAGAAAAAACTTGTGATGCTCAAATCTGCAGCAATGAGGATGTATGTGCACCCGTTGAAACCTCCCTCTCGTGAAGTGCAGTCTGAACATTTGGGGAGGAAAAAAATAGGAGCTGCTTGTGTTTACATTTAAATGCTGCTCTAAGCTCATATCCCATGACAGGCACCTAAACCATAGAATCCACCAGATTCCTTGAGTTCAGGTGGCTTCAAAGTCAAGGGCTGGATGCTATTATCTTATGTTTCAAGAACTTCCCTTTTTAAAGTTCTAATTCTTTCAGTTTGCCAGCAACCACTTTCATGTTCTTGGAACCCAATCTACTCTGATTAAACACACATTCACAGTAAGAAAAAAGAAAGTGACTATTTTGAAAGAGAGAAGCAGATAATTTTTGCTTACATATCTTGGCAGATGAAATACACTGTATCCTTCAGAATTTAAATCATCAGCACACCACCTGGCAAGTTCAATTCTCACGTCACCAATGGGCATCCCTTTTACTGGTCCGTTTAATGTTTTTTTCTTTTCTCCCCTCCTCTCATAAACCTTCAGGCTGCTTCACTTCTGAGCTAGGGCCAAAAGTACTAGGCAGGACTGCCCTCTGGATCTCATCCGCTCCCTAAAGCCCTCACCAAAGGCAGTGACAAATTTTGGAGACTGAGCTATGAAGTTTCCTTTTATTTCCTACTCCCCGTCTCCATGACTCTTTAGAGGGAACTTAAATAGGCTTAGGACAAAAATTCCTTATTGATTACAGCTCTCAGGCTTCCACACTCACCTGACCCGGGTCAGGCACTCTGTTGCCAAAACACGCCCAGCCAGGAGTGCGAGTCCGGCTCCTCCCGTAGTCAGCTCCTAAATATTGAGAAAGAAAGAAGACTGAATACGAGATTGGCCAGATGTGGGTGCCTAAGAGAAATTTTCAAATTCCACACTTCCACTTTCGTTAGCCTCCTTCCTGGAGAGACAACCCCGCTGCCCCCGCAACACACACACACACACACACACACACACACACACACACACGACCACCACCCCCAAATCTGACAGGTAGGTTGGTGGGATCACTTAAGTGAGGATTACAGGTAACTTCGCTTATTTGTTTCCAATATATAACTGACAGGTGAGACTAAGTGCGCACAAACTTCGAACGCGCCGGGGGACTGAAACTAAGCGAAGTGTTTGGCAGATCCCAAAGCACTTGTTTCCCAGAGCGGAGGCCAAGTATCCTCATCGGGCTTGAGCTTCGTCCACACTTCATCCCTCACCGCTCCCGGGGTTTTCTTCGTTTTTTAAAACCTCCCCACTGGGGCCCCAGTACACGCATTATTCTCCCAAATGTGCAGCACGAGGGACGGCTACATTTTAAGAAAGATTGTTTCCTGCAGCGGACTCACACAGGACACCACCGCACACACCTCCCCCCCCCAAAAAAAAACAACTGTTTCCTGCAGCAGCTTCAACAGTTTCCAACTTGGGGGAATGCCATTCCAATCCAGAATGGGCAGCCCTCAAAGCCAGTCGATGGAGTTCAGAATTTTTTTAACCTCAGATGAACCCCCCCAAAATGCCCTCTGTAAAAGAACCTCTAAATGCATGCAAGTGCGTGCAAATCCACCAAGAACTCCCAGAGAGCGAGGCAAAAACTTCTGCCCCCGGGGGAACAGTACCAACTCCCCGCGCCCTCTGCCCGGCCCCAGCCGCTACCTTGGTGCCCGGGGAGCCACGCCGCTTTGGGGGAGGAGGGCGAGGAGAGGGGTTAGCAGCCGCTGGGTAATCCCATGTCCGCGAAGAGGGCGCTCGTTCCGCGAGGATGGAAGCGGAACACCCACACCTCCTCGCGGCGTGAGCTTTCTCTCTCCACCCTCTGCCTCCTCCTCCACCACCACCTCCTCCTCCTCTCCTCCCACCACAGCGAGCCTGAGGAAGCACTTCAGCAGCTCATCCACATGGTTACTGCACTGAGAAGCGGCTCCTGGCAGCTTATATAGGCCGGGGAGCTCCCTGGGCAATGTAGTCCGAGTCCGGGGTCGTGGCGGCGCCTGGGGCAGGGAGGATGAACTACAAGTCCCAGAATCCTATGGGCTCCCGGGCTGGGCTCTAAATAGACGCACGCCGGGACAGGGAGGGGCGTGCGGCCGAGAGTCCGGGCTTCAAAACGAGCTCGCGTGTGAGAGCCGGCTGGGTTTGGAGCCCGCGACCCAAAACCACCTCTGGGGGCGCCCCCCAACCCTTGAGGACTCTCCTCCTTCGGCTGCCCCCTTTCCCTAGAATCCAGGTGTCACTGGGAGCAGAGGGCGGGGAGGAGCTCGGATTTCTGCTTTGGGAAGTTTTTACAAGCTGTTACCCACCCTTCCCCCGCTTTGAGTCCCCGAGCCAAGAATTTCAGAAATCCAAGGCACAAAAACGCCAGTGTTTGCGGTCAAGGATTAAAGGCCGCGAGGTTGTCTTTTATTTAATCTGCTCTGCCCTGTTCGGGTTTGCACAGAAAACTAAGTCTGGGAGCAGTGCAAGCGGGGACACAGGCAAGTGGCTTGAGAACACTTTCCTGAGCCCGAGCTGCTTGTGTGTTTCCTCGCCCGCAGGAGGTAATGAAACGCAAGCCTCTCGGTGCACAAATAAAGGAGCCGGGTTGTGACTTGCCAGCGCTGAGATTGAGAGGCAGAAAATAAATACAAACCGCGACCTCGGTCCTGACCCTGCTACAGGCAGCCCCTCTGCTCCCGGGAGCTGTAAATGCTTAAGTAAATAAACCGCAAACCAGAAAAATAAGGGCTGTGGAGAGAGAAGCTCATACAAAGATGCGCGTCCAGGCGGGGCGCACTCCAGCAGCTCCGACAGGGGCTTTAGGGACAAGGTGGCTTTCAGCTCACTGCTAAGTGATGCCTGGCTATAAGCTTCTGGCTGCGGCTTTTGCAGGGAGGGCAAGTCAGCCTCAAAAGATGTGCGTTCATTCCTCAAACGTTTCCTGAGAGTCTACTGGGTACCAGGCGCTGTGCCAGGCACTGGAGTATGGTGGTGAGCCAAAACACATCGCAGTGTTCCGGACAGGCACTGCCTACTGCCGCATAGGATCTGCTACAACAGCAATAGCAATAATAATAATTGGGGAGACTGATTTTGAGCCCAGCCCACATGCACTTTTCATCAGTTTTAACAACCCTAGGCATATTTAGTATCCCTATTTGACAGACGCGCAACTGAGGGCTCAAAGAAATCAAGTAACTTCCCAAGATGACACCGTCAATTAAGTAGTGCAGCCTGGATTCCAAGTCCAGCCTGTAAGTGTACTAAGTCCTTGTCTTTCGGGAAATCCATCACCACTGCCTTAAACGGCCTCCCTCCCCATTTTGAGAGCAGCCTCTGAGCCCTTGGGCAAGTCATTTTTATCTCTTTGCCCTAGTTTTGCCATCTTGGAGGGAGAAAATCATTAGAATTTGCCAACTTTCTGTCAAGTTTGCTTGATACAGAGTCAACAGTCTTATGAAACTTCAGAAACAAATTAGGGGAGCAGCATAGATGATAATTATTACTGACATAATAATGCCAAAACTAATAATAATTACTGACATTTATTGGGTACAGGCCATGTGCCAGGCATACTCTAACTCTTTATGTACATTACCTCATCAAATCCTATTAATGAACCTTTTTTTACTTATGAGAAAATTGAGGCACAGAGAGGTTAAGTAACTTCCCCAAAGTCACACAGGGAGTAGGCTGTCTGACTCCCAAACCTTGGTTTTTTACTACTGCCCTCCACAGCTTCCCAATGTAAACATATGTGTTGTATTTGCGCATATAAGCGTTTAATCATCCAGGAATGGTTATCACATTCACCTTTGTCCCCTCCTCTCTTTCAGCATCATCCTCTGGTCGCTGGACACCACAGGCTTCTGCCTAATGCCTCAAGCTACCCCTCCCATCAGCAGGAAGCTCCCCCATCTTGTCACAACAAAGGGGTTCACACCTTTCCCATCTGTCCCCTCTCTTCCTCCATGAAAACAATCTGTTCTATTTCTAAAGGGTTTTTTTGTTCTGCTTTTCATATTCCACAAATCGCTCTATGCTGACATAACTGGTAAATAACTGGTAAATACTAAAGCACCCTACCCTGTGCTTTCCAATTCAGAAACACAGTGGGATTTTAACATAGATTTTCTGAAGAAAACTTGCTCAAGTCTGAGGGCTGGAGTTGTGTGATTTTCATCCTCACCATATAGTGGACACTTGACCTTTAACTGCTTTCTCCACTGTCTTCCCACCCAGACCACAAGTTTCATTAAAGGCAGGGACCATATTTTATTTATGCTTGTATTCCCTACCATTCCTAATGCAGCAGGCCCTAGTCCTCTGTCTGCACATTTTTTTAGATATGCAAAAAAAAATGTTCATTTTAAAAAGGTTTTTTGACAGGAGGTGTGGCAGGCATGTGGAAAGCTAGATGAACATATTTTTTGAGCACACAAACCTTGTAGCCCATTTGCGTCATAGACTGTTTCCTCTACCTGTGTGTATGAATGGTCCTATTCAACATTTTGCAACTGGCCTCAGGTTCTGGAAGCTACAGGATCACTAGAAGGTAGTTTTGCGAAATTTGCTATGCTGCACAGAGGTTCTCTATGATGGAGTATGACTGATGATTGAACTCCCGATAAAAGGACCACAGCCCATTTCATTCTCCATTATCCATAGAGGGAAGGGGGCTTCTTTGTCTTTGCTGTATTTTTTTTCCTGGTAGAAGTTTCTAGATCTGTGCTTTCCAATACAGTAGCCACTAGGCATTCGGGCACTCACGATGTGACTACTTGTAACTGAGATGTGAAGTAGGTATAAAATACACACTGAACTTTAAAGACTTAGGACAAAAAAATCAAAATATCTCATTAATAATTTTTATACTGATCACGTGGTGAAATGATAATATTTTGGATATATTGAGTTAAAGTAGATTATAAAAATTAATTTCACCTGCTTCTTTTTACTTTTTTATGGTATTACCGCAGTATTCAAAATTACATATATGGCTTATATTATATGCTACTGGACAGTGCTGGTCTAGAACACCAAGAATCTGATTCTTGAGATCCAACTTGAGAAGATGACCAGCCCTGAAAGTTGCCATTTATGACTTTACCCTTGAAAATGCCCTGTGCAGGGAAGTAGGAGAGCTTTGCAGTCAGGATACTATCACAGATTGAGCAGAAGTCTGAAGAACGTCCAAAACTAGCACATCAGCCTACCCCAGGGAAACCCTGCAAATAGAAACAGGTTCTTGTCAGCGGTATTTAGCTGAAAACTGCAACTGAATTAATCTTCCAAGAAGCCCACACTCAAATGCTACCCTGATTAACACAGCAAGATATGCTGGAGAAAGCAAAGAACGGGAAAAAAATGGGTGTGACACACAGGTGCACCATTAATATCCATGTAGCTGTGGCCAGTCACCTAACTGTGCAGAGGCTCAGTTTTTTTTGATGAGTAAAGCCAATAATCCTTGCCCTGCCAAGTTCACCAGATCAAATGAGTCATTGGACATGATTGGCGTTGCAAGCTCACCGTAGCTGTACCAAGAGAGCCTTATCAACAAGCATGGGGAAAATGTTGATGCGTCACGATACAGTACTCAGTTCCAAACCAAACTTCAGATTATTAGGGCAGCATTAGTCCCAGTTTTCTCCCAGGCAAATGTCACAGTGAGTCTTGAGTACTTTCATTAATAGCTCTCCCAATCACTCTTAAATGGCAACACAGAATGACTGGCACTGAAGTCAGAGAATTTGATGTATTTTTTCGGGCCCTGTTGTGTTACCTACATGTGTACTACATTTACTATCAGTAAAGAGAACTAGCTACTATATAGCCAATCTTCCAACTGTTCTCTCTTGGTCATTGGTCATTATTTACTTTTTGTGGTGGAAGGATGGAGTCACAGTCCTCTTTGAGAATCTTATAAAACCCATGGACATTTGCCCCAGCACAACACAGATGCTCACAATTTTAGCACCAGTTCTTGAAATTTCTTGTACCAGCACCCCCAGTCTCATTCACAGATACCCCTACAAGACTAAATTGTCTTTTAGCTCCGTCTTTTTGCAATGTTGTCTTTCCAACCAGATAAACTGTTTGAAGATAGCGACCAGGTCCTATATTTGTGTAGCATGTAGCTCAGCTTTGTATACAGAGTAGGTGCACAGCATTTATTGGCTAATTCACTATCGAAACTATAAGGATGGCTAGAAGAAATGATGCACAAACACATAGCAGCCCTACCTGAGATGGAAAAAGTGCAGTTGGCATTCGGACAAGAGCAGAAGAGAGACCAATTTGGCATGGAGCTAGGAAAAGTAAGGTGTTTTTCCTGAGCCCAGGCTCTGGGCATCCTCTGAGGCTAGGAAAAGGCATGAACAGGGAGAGGCCCTATATTTGCTGTCCCATCTCTGGAATTTAAAAGAGAATCCTGGTCAGTAACCTTGCATGTGGAGGGAATCTGGGCAAATTGTCAATGATATAAAATCAGGGAGGCAGCATAATAGCCACAGAAGGATGCAAAAATTAAGCTCTCACTACCACTTTAAACTATATGAAAGTGACAGCTATACCATCTCTGATTATCGCTGCCAACGTTATCAAGAACCACGTAAGCAAATCAAGAGCACTATTGCTTTCTTACCCATTATCTTCCTGTGACACATGCAGAACCAGGGCTTTATTATCATCTCAGACATTTCCCCCATCTCCTGCCTCCCATCTGTAGGACTATCATCCTCAACTACTCTGGTAGCCAAGCTAGACCTAGGGACTTGAAGAAATCTTGGGAAAGTCCTCATTATCTTACCCCAGTGTTTGAAATGAAAGGCAATCTGTCAAAAGAAAAACAGAAAGCTTTTCCTTACAGAAGATTTCAGCTAATACATGTAGAAGGAATAATAAAATTAGAAAATCACCGTTTTGCAGCTTCTGCTGTAAACATGTGTTTAGGCAGATATCAATAAATGCCAAACCTCCTGGGCGAAATGTTGATGGGAAGAAAGATATTCATATGGTCCTTAAAAATCACCTCCCACACTACTCACTAATTACGAAGTGGAAAGTGGACCTTTACGGTGAAGAAATATGGCAATCACCCACATTAACCAAGTAGTCAAATTTACCATCAAGAATACTGGAACAAGCAGAAACTATTTACATCCTGATATGATTCTGTAAGAAACCCACAATATCACATGTGAAACGATCTTGCCCAAAATGTTTCAGCATACAGTCAGACAAACCCAGAATATGGGGCATTCCACTGGTCTGGATGCTTCAAAGAAATCCGTGTCATGGAAAAACTAAATGGCAGGAGGACAAGCTAGTTTTAAAGGACTAAAACAAACATTACAACTAAATGCAACATGTGACCAGTGATTGGATCCTGAATTGGAAGAAATAAGAAAATATATCTATGGAAGACATTTTTCAGCAATTGGAAAAATTTGAATCTAGATTGTATATGAAAGAATATTATGGAATTATTCATTTTCTTGGGTGCAATAATGGTATTGTGGTTATGTAGGAGAGTGCCCTTGCCCTTAGGAGGCATACCCTAAAGCAGCTGTCCTCGATGGTTTTGGCACCAGGGACTGGTTTCGTGGAAGAATTTTTCCATGGAGTTGGGGAGGCGATGGGTCAGGCTGTAATGCGAGGGATGGGGGGATGGGGAGTGGCAGATGAAGCTTTCCTCGCCCACCGTTCACCTCCTGCTGTGCGGCTCGGTGGTGCCTAACAGGCCCGTGGACAGGAACCAGCCGCAGCGGGGGGGTTGGGGATCCCTGCCCTAAAAAAGTATTAAGAAGTGGAATCTCCTGGTGTCTGAAACTCACTCTTAAAAAATGCATATGTATTTAATCTGAAAAAATTGTTTATGTATTTGTACTTGTCTACGTCCTCCAAAAACGATCTAAAATCTTGCCACATCTATAGATATTTCTATGACCATTTTTGTGATCATTTCACAGTTACACTGGAGAATTATTTCATACCTTTGAAGGTGATAGTTAAGTGCAATAAATTATTTTAAAATTTCCATTTAAGTTTTTCGGTAAAATGTAAAACAAGCTAGTTCCTGTAACTAGGCATATTTGTGTCAAAGGTGTCCAAGTTATGAGTAATTCATTGCAATTACTTAAGGTCTTTTCAAGGCAACCAGAAAAGCAAAGCAAATGACGCCTGAGAAAAGGGAAATGGAAAACTTGAGAATTTTTACAGACTTCATTTTTCCCTTCTCCTGGGAAAGTTCTTTAATGATCAATAGACCTGGTCACTAAAGCAAGTACTGAAATCTACTTAATTCAGTTACCAATCAAGCAGGACCTGCAGCTTTTTTCACTTCCCGTGTTATGTCAGTGTATCCAGACTCAAGAGAGTTAACTGCTTCCTTTTGTTCCCACTTAATTTTGTTCCCAGATTAAAGTAGTATTTCCCTCTAATTGTAGTTTTAGGACATGGGTAATCTGCATCGAGTTCAACCCAGATGGAGAGTTTGAGTTTAATCCTTCACGAAACAGATCAGTGAGGTGGGGTCAGCCCAGGGAAGTGGGGTTGGAGAGGTGGGGAGTAGAGTACAGGGATTTATATAGGAACACTTTATTGGCTACTTAAGTACCTGGCCGTCAGTATTAAACTGATATTTAATGGGTACCTACATACTCTACCACGTGCTTAGCTGGGAACCGGTAAGCGTGGAAAGGACTGAGTAGAATGCAAAGTGTTTTGCTGTCTGCTTTTTCTGTATCATTACTTTCCTTCCAAAGGAATTTCAGACTTTCAAATGTGGTGTTTAGAGGGTAACAAATAGGAAGACTGGCTGCTTTTTAATGGTTAAGTTGTAGCCCTTAGATGGTCTCTCATCCCGTTTCCTTCATTGTCCTTCTTTCCAGTAATATTTTGCAGACCTAGCAGCTGTGACCTAGGAAATCGCCTAGATGTTGTCCAGGTGCTCCGGCCTTCTTTAATTACTTCACCACCATCTAGGGTGATGAAGTAGTTAAAGAAGGGAATATTTCTCCATTAAAGGTACACATTATCAAGATGATTCTTTGTCATGGAAACACTTATATTGAATATAATATAGCAAGCGAAGGAGAGGAATAGCTTCTTGTGAGTAGTTTCTCTACTCAACTCTCCCTCAAGCCCTTTTAATTACACTTATAACTGTGCTACCTCTCAGGGGTAGGAGAAGGAAGCAGAAAGTACATCTATTTTAAAGGCAAAGTCTCACTCAGCACCTGAGATGCCTCGAGAAGTAGATGAAGTTGGCAATCCTTGATGCAAATGAGCGATTCTATGCACATAAGTGTTCACTAGAAAAAAAATTAAACAAGTAGATTGTACTCTCATTATCAAAAATAAAGATATTTGGAAGAGAAAGATTGTTTCAAAAGAATCCCATTCATAGGAAAAGCAAGGCCTTTCTTTCTGAGTTTTTGAATATACTGTTTTCTACCTGAATGAAAAAAACATGTAGTAAGGCTCATTGAAAATAATTCCATGTAGTAACAAGTAAACAGAGCTGGTCCTTCCAAAAAATGATTCCAGTAAGAATTTACTAATTATTTTTAACTTGTGCATAATTGAATGATCATTTGACCTTCAGAAAAAGCAAACTATTTCAGTTCATGTGGTTTTGGAAAAGTACACTTGGCTTGAGAAGTAGGGTGGAAAGCTGTTATTAGATAGATCTTTGTATTATGTCTGTTGCCCTTACTTTAAAAAAAAGAAGTGTACATTCTGACCCCAAATCAGTGTTAGAAATTAGGTTCTCAGGGCTTCCCTGGTTGTGCAGTGGTTAAGAATCCGCCTGCCAAGGCAGGGGACTCAGGTTCAAGCCCTGGTCCAGGAAGATCCCACATGCCGCAGAGCAACTAAGCCTGTGCACCACAACTACTGAGCCTGTGATCTAGAGCCCGTGAGCCGCAACTACTGAGCCCATGTGTCACAACTACTGAGCCTGCGCTCTGGAGCCCATGCTCCGCAACAAAACAGGCCACCGCTATGAGAAGCCCACACACCGCAAGGAAGAGTAGCCCCCTCTCTCTGCAACTAGAGAAATTCCACGCACAGCAACGAAGACCCAATGCAGCCAAAAATAAATAAATCTTTTTTTAAAAAAGAAAAGAAATTAGGTTCTCCGATTAATAGCCTTTATTTCTCTTCCACTTAGCTTATTTTCAGAACATTATCACAAGGGAAGAGGCACCAATATTAAAAAAGAAAAGGACAAAAAAAAAAGACTTCTTATAATGCTAACCTATTTTGGAACCATGTTTTGAAGCAATAGAGTGGCACTTGGTGACATGTCAATCCACATTCAAAGCAAAAGAGGAAAAACACTGTCATGTATTTCATGGAATAATTCTTAATCAGCAAGTAATTAAATTTTGATTAATTGCAGCCATTAAATTATAATCTTATTTTTTTGTCACTATCTCATTTAAAATGTAGTAAAAGCAGAAACATCTTGAAGAAATGAGGAAACAGTGGAATTTGCCCTAAAAGTCTATTTTGGAGGGGGGAAGAGGTCATACATTTCTATCATTCCCCCATAGAGAAGAAGCCTGTTTGGGAAGTTTAGGAAACTTTTTGTACATAGGATGGAACTCCCTGCTAGAGACACGTCACTGGCAAATGTTGGCATCCATAAAGCACACAACAGCAAAGACAGCTGGCAGATTTGGGTAGAATTTTGAACACTTGGATTGTTTTCAGAGTATTTGCCAATGCTATGTTTTCTGATTCCATGGGTTCCCCAGTCCCTCCACAGTGCCTGGCAGATGATGGATACTTGGTATCTATTTATTATATAAACATATGAAGTCAATATATTTCTTAACATTATGTATATGCATGTGATATCTGGGTCTCTAAGGATCAGTTAAAGCGGTACTGGAGATCCCTAAAGTATCGTAAACAAACTAGGTAGCCCTGGTTATTTAATATTCATTTACATGTATTAAGAAAAGTGTATTCATTTAAAATTTTCTATTAAATTAAAATACAGCCAGTACTAACTAGTAAGTTATCTGTATCCTGGGTAAGTCAACCATGCCTGCAAGTAGAGTCGAGTCAAAATGCCTAGATTTTTCCACTCCTAGTTATCTGTCTACCCAAGGAAAAGGAAGACATACATCCATACAAAAACTTGGGCACAAATGTCCATAGCAGCATTATTCATAATTGGCAAAAGTGGAAACAACCCAAACATCCCTCAACTGATAAAATGATAAACAGAACACAGACTATCTATACAATGGAGTATTATTCAGCCATAAAAATTAATGAATTACTGGCACATGCTATAAGACAGATGAACCTTGAAAACATTATGCTAAATCACAAAAGGCTGCGTATTATATGATTCTATTTATATAAAACATCCAGAATGGACAAATCTATAGAGACTATGTAGATCATTGTTTCCCGAGGCCTGGCAGGGAATGGGGGTGCTGGGACGGAATGGAGGGGACTGCTGAAGGGTATGGAATTTCTTACTGAGGTGGTGAAAATGTGCCAAAATTGAATGTGATTATATGCCGCTGTGGTTATGCGAAAAGCCACGGAACTGTACACTTTAAAAGGGTCTATTGTATAGTAGATGAATGATTTCTCAATAAGGGTATTACAAGAGAAAAATGCTGGGTTTGAAACCTGGGACCCTGCCACTTACTAACTTAGGTAAATTACTTATCTGAAAAGGGGCCAATATAGTGTCTCCCTCATGGGGTTGTTGTTATAATGATTAAAGGAGATAATTCTAGGGAAAAGCCTCAAATATAGCAAGCACGTAAGTGGTAGTATCAGTCGTTATTATAGGACATTGGCTGATCCACTGCCCTTGCTGCTGTGTTTTGAACCATTTAGGGGACACCACAGGACCATAGCCAGCAGTACAGCTGCATGTGAAAAGGTGACCTGAGCCAATGGCTGCTCTTTAATTAATTAACTGACTTATTTTTATGTTTAGCTTAGTTCTATTTTCTTCTTCCAGTTTTACTGAGATATAATTGACTTACAGCACTGTATAAGTTTAAAGTGAACAGCACAATGACTTTTACACACATCATGAAATGATTACCACAATGTTTAGTGAACATCCATCATCACATATAGATACAAAATTAAAGAAAGAGAAAAAAAATTTTTTCCTTGTGATGTCAACTCTTAGAATTCACTCTCTTAACAACTTTCATACATAACATACAGGAGTATTAATTATATTTATCATGTTGTACATTACATCCCTAGCACAATAGTTATTTATCTTATAACTGGAAGTGTGTGCTTTTTGACTGCCTTCATCCAATTCCCTCTCCACTCCCCTCTGGTAACTACACATTTGATCGTTTTTCTTCTGAGTTAGTTAGTTAGTTACTGAATTACTTAGTCTGTTTTTGGAGGATAATTGGCCTACAGCACTGTGTTAGTTCCTGGTACACAGTATAGTGATTCCATATTTCTATATATGGAATGTATTTCAAAATGATCACCACAATAAGTCTACTTATGATCTGTCACCATACAAAGCTACTAGACGATTATTGACTATACTCCCCGCACTATACATTTTGTACCTGTGACTCATTTATTTTGCAGCTGGAAGTTTGTACCTCTTAACCTCCCTCACTAATTTCTCTCCCTGACCTAACCTCTCGCCTCTGTCAACCACCTGTTTATTCTCTGTATCTATGACTCTTTCTGTTTTGTTTTGTTTGTTCATTTCTTTTGATTTTTTAGATTACACATATAAGTGAAATCATACAGTATTTGTCTTTCTCTGACATTTCACTTAGCATAATAATATACAAGGGGGAAAAGATGGCCCCTTCAATAAATGGTATTGGGAAAATTGGACCACTCCAATCAAAAGAAAGAAACTGAACTAGTCTCTCACACAGTTATAAAAATAACTGCAGGTCCCTCCATGTTGCTGCAAAAGGCAAGAATTCATTTTTTATGGCTGAATAATATTCCACTGTATTTGCCACTTTCTTTATCCATTCATGTGTTGTTGGACACTTAGGTTGCTTCCATATCTTGGCTGTTGTAAATAATGCTGCAATGAACATAGGGGTGCATGTATATTTTTGAATTTGTGTTTTCGTTTTCTTCGGAAAAATACCCGAAGTGGAATTGCTGGATTGTAGTGTAGTTCTATTTTTTATTTTTTGAGGAACTTCCATACTGTTTTCCATAGTAGCCACACCAGTTCCATTCCCACCAACAGTGCACGAGAGTTCCCTTTTCTCCACATCCTTGCCAACGCTTGTTATTTGTTGTCTTTTTTATTACAGCCATTCTGGCAGGTGTGAGGTGACATCTCATTGGTTTTTTTTTTTGATTTGCATTTCCCTGATGATTGGCGTTCCTGAGCATCATTTTGTGTCTGTTGGTCATCTCTATGTCTTCTTTGGAAAAATGTCTTTTTAGATTCTCTACCCTTTTTTTAAAATCACTTTGTTTCATTTTTTGATGTTGATTTGTATGAATTCTTTGTATTTTTGGATATTAACTCCTTATCAGATATATAATTTGCAAATATCTTCTCCCATTCAGTAGGCTGCCTTTTCATTTTATTGATTATTTCCTTCACTGAGCAAAATGTTGTTAGTTCGATGTAGTCCCATTTGTTGAGATTTGCTTTAGTTTCCCTTATCTGAGGAGACATATCTAGAAAAAAATATTACTAAGACTTATGTCAGAGAGTGTACTGCCTAGGTTTTCTTCTAGAAGTTTTATGGTTTCAGGTCTTACATTTAAGTCTTTAATCCATTTTGAGCTTATTTTTATAACTGTGTGAGAGACTAGTTCAGTTTCATTCTTTTGCATGGAGCAGTCAAATTTCCCCAACACCATTTATCGAAGGGCCCGTCTTTTCCCCATTGTATATTCTTCCTTCCTTTGTTGTGGATTAATTGCCCATATAAGTGTAGGTTCATTTCTATTCCATTAATCTATGTGCCTGTTTTTGTGTCAGTACCTTACTGTTCTGATTACTGTAGCTTTGCAGTGTAGTTTGAAATGAGGGAGCATGATACCTCCAGCTTTATTCTTCTTTATTTTGATAGAGAGTACACTGAATCTGTAGATTGCCTTGGAGAGTATGGTCATTTTAATAATGTTAATTCTTCCAATACATGAGCCTAATATACCTTTCCTCTGTTTGTGTTGTCTTCAATGTCCTTCATCAATGTCTTATAGTTTTCCAAGTACAGGTCTTCTACCTCCTTAGATGGATTTATTCCTCATTATTTTATTCTTTTTGATACTATTGGAAATGTGATTGTTTTATTAATTTCTCTGACAGTTCACTGTTAGTGTATAGAAATGCAACAGATTTCTATATATTGATTTCGTATCCTGCAACTTTACTGAAATTGATGTTCTTTAGATTTAAATAAAGAAACAGAGAGACTAGAGTAACTGACTGTGAGGCCTAAATTTTCAAGGTCACAGGGGCTGGACAAGCCCTGTGCAAATCAAAGTGATGAGGGAGCAGAAATAACTGTGAGGGAACAGAGAGGAACACAGAGGAGATGCCCACCAGAAGGTGAGATGCTGGGAGTAAAGTTGAGTTTGGCCAATACCTAGAACAGTCTGAAGTCCTGGTAATTTCCTTGTCTAATTCCAAGCCATTCATAGCCATGCAGTGTGCCACCACCACTGTGTGAGGCAGTGTAACCGAGTACTAAATAGTAGAGATACTGCCATCACATTGCAGAAGTCCAAGTCCCACTTTCCAATCTCAGCATTCCACTTACCAGCCCCATGACTTTGGGCAAGACCTACATTGGCCCCTTTTCAGGTAAGTAATTTACCTAAACTCTCTGAGCCTCAATCTCCTCATCAGCCAAATTGGTATCATTATAGAACTTCCCTCACTGCCTTGTTAAAGGAATGAAATGAGACAATGCATCTAAGTGCTCAGGACGTAGTAAATACTCAAAAAATGAGAGACTATTAGCTAACACTACAGTCTTTATTGTTATTATTATTACTATTAATTGCAACTTTACTCCTTGCATGCAAAGGCATTTAATCAATAGCTGGTTACGCAAAGCTGTTTACACAGTGAAGTCCTTTAGCTGAAAAGTAGTTTGTATAAAAGGATACTTGAAAGCGGAAATATTTTTGGTGGGGGGGGCCATGCCACACGGCTTACGGGACCTTAGTTCCCCAACCAAGGATTGAACCCAGGCCCTCAGCAGTGAGAGCATGGAATCCTAACCACTGGACCACCAGGGAATTCCCAAGTGGAAATTTTATAAAGGAGTTATTTACTCAGTCCTTTCTTTTGCTGATGAAGGAACAGACATCTAAAGATTCAGTGGTTCTTCCAGTTCACAGAGACACACAAAGGCTATGTGGGGTTGAGAAACCAGGCTTCCTGACCCTAGGCAGGAGGTAAGTCCACTGACTCTCAGATCTTTGGGATTGAAACTACTAAATTAAAGTAGCAAACTTTTCTACGTAGTCTCTTAACCAGCTCTTTATTTTTAGTTTTTAAACCGAAGTCAAGATTAAAATCCTAATGCTATTTACTTTTTATTATATCAATTTTTATTTCTGTAAATTTTATTATATACATTATAATAAATGAAATCCATTTCTTTTAGTTAGGTTTTATTCCACTGAGCTTTTGGCTGATCCATCAATAGAGCCAAGTTCCAACAGGAAAGAGACACTTTTCCGTGGTGAAATCACAAGAATGTCCTGGGTTCCCAGTGACCTAACCTGTTCTTCTGTTGCTGTGACCCAGAGCAAAAATTCCTGAAAGAGGAGCAACAGTGGAGTCATTCCGTGGCTGACTTATTTTTTTTCACATGACAGTAATACCAATTATCCTAGAAATGGGAGGGGGGAAAAAAACCAAAATCCTTACTTATTTTTGTCAGATTTCCCAGAGGAGCAAGCATGGCACAGTTCCTTTTTCTTTTCTGCAATTATTTTCAAATTAATTTGCTCCTGGCCCAGTTTACTTTTATTCATTTCTATAGCCATTGAATCACACCCAAATGAGCTTCCTCTTTCTATTGTTAGACAGATTTTCTCAAAATATTTTAAAACTTTCTGCTTCCTCTCCATTCTGTTTTGTGGGTGAAGCATTTTATTCAGACTCTTTCCTCTGAGTCCTCTTGAGTTACAAAGTTAAATGATAATCTGTGGGTGGGAGACTTTGAGAAAGTTTTGACAATCGTAGGAAGACAGTTTGTGAGATGACATTTATTGTCTCTCATTGGCTTATCTATGGATGTGCCTGTGGTGTCTTGTATGTTACACTTAGTAAGTTGTCATTAATAATAATGATGATGATGATAAACACATTATATTAGAGACCATTTATTGAGATCTTACTATGTGTTAAGTGCTTTACATAGGTCATTCTATTTAATCCTCATCGCAGTCCTAAAGGGTGGATTTTATTAACCCTATTTGATAGATGAATTCCAAAATTTAAGTAAGTTGCCCAAGATCATTCAACTTGTAAGCAGCAAGGGCTCTCTGAGTCCTAAGCTCTTATTCATTCTATCCATGCTTCTCAAACTGTGGTCGTCAGACCAGCATGCAAGAGCAGTACCTAGGAAATTGTTAGAAATGCAAATTCTCACACTGCATCCAGATCTGCTGAAACAAATTTCAGGGAGTGGGGCCCAGCAATCTGTGTTTTATCAGCTCTTTGAATGATTCTGATGGATGATGAAATTAGAGAAACAGCTGCAGCATGCTATGCTTTATGGGCACAAAGGCCATCACACCTGTAAGGAGGGAACTGGGGAAGTCTTTTGGGAAATGACTCCAGGAACTTTGCCTGGCCAGGGACTGGCTGGGACCTGTGGCTTCCTGTCTCTCACAGGGAGGTCCAAGACTTCCCCTGGTTCCAAAGGCCCACAGATCTCCAGGGGTTGGGTGGTTGGCCTTTCTCTGAATTCCCCTGAACAGCTAGCATATGAGCTCTGTCTGTGCCTGAACCCTAAGTGGTTATCATCACCCTCCAATTCCTCCCTGACCCCATGCAAGACCACTCTCATACTTTTCCAGAGACAAGGGAGAACAGTGAGTGCTGAGGTTGAGGTGCAGAGTACCCCTCTGGTGCTTAGACTCACCATGGTCCAGCTGTGCCCCCAGCCAAAGCACATTGTCTGACACTGCAAAGGATGCTCTGTACATCTGCTGACATTCTGCTGTGAATCCCAGCCTGCCTCTAGTGATAATGCTGGAACTGAAAGATGTATTTATTAGTTTCCTATTGCTGCCATAAAAAATGATCAGAAAGTTAATGACTTAACAAACACAGATTTATTATCTTATGGTTCTATAGGTCAGAAGACCAACATGGGTCTCATTGAGCCAAAACCAAGGTACATTCCTTCCTTTCTGGGGACTCTAGAGGAGAATCTGTTTCCTTGCTTCTTCAATCTTCCAGAGGCTGCCCACATTCCTTGGCTTGTGGACCCTTTCTCCATCTACAACATCAATAAAGTTGCATCTCTCTGACCATTCTTCAATAGTCACATCTCCCTCTGACCACAGCCAAGAGGTGTTCTGTTCACCTACGTAATTAGATTGAGCAGGGCAATCTCCCCATCTCAAGGACCTTAACTTAATCACATCTGCAAAATCCCTTTTGCCGCATAAGGTAATGTATTTATAGATTCTGAAATTAGGACGTGGACGTCTCTGGAGCCATTATTCTGCCTGCCAGAGTCTTCTCTTGTAGCACAGAGCACAGCATTCTTTTTCGGAGACTATAATTGCAAATTCCAAGAGATAGGAACAAGAAGAGAAAATGAATTCATATATTATTTGTTATTTAGAGGACCATACAAAGCCAAGTTTCCTTGATTCCAAGACCATTTACTGAAATATATACCCTGCTTTGAAAAAAAAGCTTTTTGAGGGAAAGGGAAGCACTACCATACCATATGTATCCCTAGCTCACAAGATACAACCAGAATTCAGAAACAATACAATGAGATATGGAAATGTGTTGCAGAATCAAAGTGATACCATAGTAAAATCAGCTAGTGTTTATTTCCTTTCTTATACCTATATATTTGGTCTCAATAAAATATGATTATGAAGTAGGCATGGTAGGAGACTCAGCCGTGTAGAAGCTTAAGTACTAAACCTAAAGTTTCCTAAATAAATGCTGGGACCCAAAGCTAATCTTTGAGTCTGATGCCAGGACCTCTCTATTACATGAGGCACATCTTCCCAGAGAGACACTACTTCCTCAGTGATCTCCAGTCTTTGGGCCACAGACCCCTGGGGAACCAGTGATTACAAGTATTGGGAGTTCATTCAAATGTTAAGCATTGCCTGAAGCCCAAAAAGTTAATGTATTTCTAAACCTTTCAAATATATACAGGAACTGATGTGATGTAATACACAGTTTCCTTTCCTAATGTACTGCCTTCAAAGCGGCATCTTGACGTTTCGTTTTCCAAATAAGTGGATATTAAAACTAAAACTTCTATTGTAGGAGCATCTGAAATATAAATGTATGTTTATAATATATATATATTTATATATTTATTTATTTCCATTTTCCGATTGACTTCTTGTTGAAAAATTTGGGAATCATTCTTCTCCATCATTTCATTTGATTTTCCATCTTTACAGCCAAGAGGGTCAGCCAGATGGATATAACAGCACCTCCATCCAGTGGTTATGTGATGATGCACTTTAATTCATCCAACAAGTATTTATTGTGTATCCACTAGGTGCTGAGCACAATTCCAGGCACCGAAGATACAACAGAGAAGAAAACAGATGAAGATTCTTGCCCTTGTGGAACTGACATTAAATAATTTAAAACATGTGAAATACTTAGAACATTGCTTGGTACCTAGGAATAGCTCGAGAATTATTAGTTCTTATGATTATTATAATTATCAACTTATGTAATATCTAAAATGAGCATTCCAGAGTATTTTTTAAAAATAGGACACATTCCTCTGTATATTTAGAGAGTAAAAATGAGAAGTCCAAAGAGGCAGAAACATTTTGCCACGGGGTTCTTTCATTAGGCATTCTTTAGCATCATTGTGTGCTGAAATCACTGGTTTGGAAAGTCTGCTAACTGCTGCTTTTTAATTGTGTGTGTGTGTGTGTGTGTGTGTGTGTGTGTGTGTGTGTGTGTGTGTGGCCACGGGGAGCAGCTTGCAGGGATCTTAGCTTCCCAACCAGGGACTGAACCTGGGCCCCGGCAGTGGAAGCACCAAGTCCTAACCACTGGACCGCCAGGGAATTCCCTAACTGAGCCTTTTTAGTTTTGCTAGTTTGTGCTGCAGTCAATGAGAAAAATTTATACCGAGAGAAATTTTCATTTTGTTTGCTTTTTTCTTTTCCTCTTGTTCAAATAGTTTCATCTTGCTTCTCTCCCACCTTCAGAGCCGAATGATGTTGTGTACTAGTGTTGAGGTCATGGACACCAGCCTTCTCAGGACACTTCGTGGCCTCACCACTGTGGCACAGCCCTTGTCCAGCTTTGACGGCTGCTGACACTCAGGGTATCACTGCTTCCCGTTCAACTGTCACAGAGAGGAAACCTGGTGTCCCCAGCTCCTCTCTCTTTCCCCACAGCCCACCGCGGCCCCACAGAAGCCTATGGTTTAGCTGTGCTTGAGTCACATTGCCATCCCTGGTCCAATCAACTGTAACTGGAAGTTCAGGCAAAACCGGCTTGTGCATCAGAACCACTTAAAGCAATGCTTGGTGGGCCCACCCTCAGACTCAGGAGGTCTTGGGGTGGGGCCCAAGGATTTGCATTTTTAACAAGTTCCCCAATGCTACTGATGCTGCTGATTCAGACAGTTTATAAATGCCGGCTCTTGTAAACCAAGCCGCTAGCTGTACTCCTTTGTACCCGTGCTGGGAGGGACAATTTTTCTCTTAGCAATGCTGGAGGCAGGCATGGCAAGCTCCGTGACAATTCCAGTACAGCCTACCATTTTCCTTTCTCCAAACTTACCATCCATTCATATTCCCGATGTTCCTGAACAGTGGTGATTGGAGAGAAAGATGGGAAGAAGTTAGAGTGCACCTAAAGAAGTTCAGGGCAAGTAAAAGATGCTTTATGGGCCTTTGGGAAGAAAAAGGAAGGAATAACATAAAAAATCACCGTCCTAGCTTCTCTTCTCAATCCTAACATTGATGCCCACCCACCCTGGAGAGGGCGTTCTGCTTTACTCAGTCCACCAATTCAAATGCACTAGACAGAGAGGCTTTTCCTGCTCAATGCACCTTCCTGCCTCCTTCCTTTCACAGGTTTCAAATCTGTATTACCGTCTGGAGGCTTTCAATGCCCGTTCCTTTGTATTCCCGTGTCCCTTTAGTTTTCACAGGTGTTACCAACAATAAATCTCTTGCATTTCTGATTACATCTTGACATCTGTTTCTTTTTAAGTTAATTTCTATTGGACTATAGTTGTTTTACAATGTTGTGTTGGTTTCTGCTGTACAGCAAAGTGAATCGGCTATACGTATACATATATCCCCTCTTTTTTGGATTTCCTTTCCATTTAGGTCACCACAGAGCACCGAATAGTGTTCCCTGTGCTATACAGTAGGTTCTCATTAGTTATCTATTTTATACACAGTAGTGTATATATGTCAAATCAATCTCCCAATTCATCCCACCCCCCTTTCCCCACCTGGTCTGCATACATCTGTTCTCTACAGCTGTGTCTCTATTTCTGCTTTGCAAATAAGATCATCTGTATTGTTTTTCTAGATTCCACATATAAGTGATATTATGCAGTATTTGTTTTTCTCTTTCTGACTTACTTCACTCTGTATGACAGTCTCTGGCTCTATCCACGTCTCTGCAAATGGCACAATTTTGTTCCTTTTTATGGCTGAGTAATATTCCATTGAATATATGTACCACATCTTCTGTATCCATTCTTCCATTGAGGGACATTTAGGTTGCTTCCAGATCCTGGCTATTGTAAATAGTGCTGCAGTGAATATTGGGGCACATGTATCTTTTGAATTATGGTTTTCTCCAGGTATATGCCCAGGAGTGGGATTGCTGGTTCATATGGTAGGTCTATTTTTAGTTTTTTAGGGAACCTCCATACTGTTCTCCATAGTGGCTGTATTAATTTACATTCCCACCAGCAGAGTAAGAGGGTTCCATATTTTTCTCCACACCCTCTCCAGCATTTACTGTTTGTGGATTTTTTTGATGATGGCCATTCTGACTGGTGTGAGGTGATACCTCATTGTACTTTTGACTTGCATTTCTCTAATAACTCTGTAATAATTTGGTTGGATTGTTTGTTTTGTTGATATTGAGCTGCATGAGCTGTTTGTATATTTTGGAGATTAATCCCTTGTCAGTTGCTTCATTTGCAAATATCTTCTCCCATTCTGAGGGTTGTCTTTTGGTCTTGTTTATGGTTTCCTTTGCTGTGCAAAAGCTTTGAAGTTTCATTAGGTCCCATTTGTTTATTTTTGCTTTTATTTTCATTACTCTAGGAGGTGGGTCAAAAAAGATCTTGCTGCGATTTATGTCCCAGAGTGTTTTCCTTTAAGAGTGTCCCTATGTTTTCCTTTAAGAGTTTTATAGTGTCCGGCTTTACATTTAGGTCTTTAATCCATTTTGAGTTTATTTTTTGTGTATGCTTTGGGAGGGTTTCTAATTTCATTCTTCTACATGTAGCTGTCCAGTTTTCCCAGCACCACTTATTGAAGAGACTGTCTTTTCCCCATTGTTTATCCTTGCCTCCTTTGTCATAGATTGGGTGACCATAGGTGCATGGGTTTATCTCTGGGCTTTCTATCCTCTTCCACTGATCTATATTTCTGGTTTTGGAGGCATCTGTTTTTGACATGAACCACACTGACAGAGTTGGTACTAGAAGCGGTCTGAGAAAGCAGGTGATAAGATGAGATTTGAGGACTGGGTCATCCACTGCCTGGCTGGCAATGAGGATGCCCATCTTTTTTCAATGAGATAGAATTGATGTACAATATTATATAAATTACAGGTGTACAACATAGTGATTCACAATTTTTAAAGGTTATACTCCATTTATAGTTATTATAAAATAGTGGCTGTTTTCCCTGTGTTGTACAATATATCCTTGTATCTTCTTTATTTTATACATGGTAGTTTGCCCTTCCTCCTTCCCTCTCACCACTGGTAACCACTACTTTGTTCTCTATATCTGTGAGTCTGTTTCCTTTTAGTTATATTCACTAGTTTGTTTTTGTTTTTAGATTCCACATATAAGTGATATCATACAGTATTTGTCTCTGACTTATTTCACTTAGTATAATATTCCCCAAGTACATCCATGTTGTTGCACATGGCAAAATTTCATTCTTTTCTTTCACTGAGTAGTATTCCATTACATGTATGTGTGCATATATATATATATATATATGTGTGTGTGTGTGTGTATATATATATATATATATATATATATATATATATCTTCTTTATCCACTATTGATGGACACTTAAGTTGCTTCTGTATCTCGGCTACTGTAAATAATGCTGCTATGAACATTGGGGTGCATGTATGTTTCTGAATTAGTATTTTCATTGTTTTTCCAGATGTATACCCAGGAGTGGAATTGCTGGGTCATATCATAATTCTATTTTTAGTTTTTTGAGAACCCTCCATACTATTTTCCACAATGGTTGCACCAATTCACATTCCCACCAGCTGTGTATGAGGGTGCCATTTTCTCCATATCCTCACCAACATTACTATTTGTGTTCTTTTTGATGATAGCCATTCTAACAGGTGTGTGGTGATATCATTTTGTGGTTTTTTTTTTGTTCGTTTGTTTGTTGCTGTATGCGGGCCTCTCACTGTTGTGGCCTTTCCCGTTGCGGAGCACAGGCTCCGGACGCGCAGGCTCCGCAGCCATGGCTCACGGGCCCAGCCGCTCCGCAGCATGTGGGATCCTCCCGGACCGGGGCACGAACCTGTGTCCCCTGCATCGGCAGGCGGACTCTCAACCACTGCGCCACCAGGGAAGCCCCTTTTTGTGGTTTTAATTTGCATTTCTCTGATGATTAATGATGTTGAGAATCTTTTCATGTGCCTGTTGGCTATCTGCTTGTCTTCTTTGGAAAAGTGTCTGTTCAGGTCTTCTGCCCATTTTTTAATTGGGTTGCTTGTTTTTTTTGTTGTTGAGTTGCTTGAGCTGTTTATATATTTTGGATATTAACCCCTTATTGGTCATATCATTAGAAGATATTTTCTCCCATTCAGTAAGTTGTCTTTTCCTTTTGTTGATGGTTTCCTTTGCTGTGCAAATACTTTCAAGCCTAATTAGGTCCCATTTGTTTATTTTTGCTTTTACTTCCTTTGCTTTAGGAGACAGATTCCCCCCCAAAACACTGCTGTGATTTATGTCAAAGAGTGTTCTGCCTATGTTTTCTTCTAGGGGTTTTATGGTTTGCAGTCTTACATTTAGATCTTAATCCATTTTGAGTTTATTTTTGTATGTGGTATTAGAGAATGTTCTAATTTCATTCTTTTACATGTAGCTGTCCAGTTTTCCCAGCACTCCTTATTGAAGAGACTGTCTTTTCTCATTGTATATTCCTGCCTCCTTTGTTGTAGATTAATTGACCATACGTGTGTGGATTTACTTCTGGGCTTTCTATCCTTTCCATCCTTTTCCATTGATCTATGTGTCTGTTTTTGTGCCAGTACCATACTGTTTTGAATCCTGTAGCTTTGCAGTACAGTCTGAAGTCAGTGAACATTATTCCTCCAGCTCTGTTCTTCCTCCTCAGAGGACCCCCATCTTGAGTGATATGTGGGGTATGGACAGCCCCTGGCACAAGGTGGCAGCCCAACTATTAAAATATTTACTGGTGCTGACCTGGGAAAATGTCCATGTGGAAAGGAACGTCTACACCAGTGTGCTGATTTGGGGAATTTGAAAGATGTAGAGGAACAATGGATCCAAGAATAATGGGACTGGCTGGTTATTACCAAGTGGCATTGACACCCTACAGAGAGACAAAGAGAAACAAAGGCAGCTAAAAAAAAAAAACAGTTAAAAAGTACATGTGAGGGCTTCCCTGGTGGCGCAGTGGTTGAGAGTCCGCCTGCCGATGCAGGGGATACGGGTTCGAGCTTGGTCCGGGAAGATCCCACATGCCACGGAGCAGCTGGGCCCGTGAGCCATGGCCGCTGAGCCTGCGCGTCCGGAGCCTGTGCTCCGCAAAGGGAGAGGCCTGCGCACCGCAAAAAAAAAAAAAAAAAAAAAAAAAAAAGTACATGTGAGACCCAAAGGGGCTCTTTGGTAGCTGTTTAAGAGCAGGTCGAGCTGAGTGTCAGGTTAATGATCTGATTGTTAGAATCCAAAGCTCCAGAGATGTTTGGATGCTCAGCCACGGCAGGCTTCCCATGCTAAAGTCAGGGATCAGACTGGAAAAACCTGGGACCCAAAACATGGGGCAGGAACATGTAGGTGGAGGCCCCTGAGAAATGTGGCTCTGCAGACTTCTCTGAGCCCCAGAGCCTGAGAGAACTAGTTTTGAGTTTGGAGAACTAGCAGTTCCTCCACGTGGGAAGAAGCTGAAGGTCCCCCTCACCCCAGACAGTGCCCCCCACCTCCTCTGTGCCTGCCAGGCTATAAGGAGAGTTAAATCCCAGTATAGCCAAACTGAGGAAATGCTGGGCCTCAGAAAGGAGAAAAGACATTTTACTCTAAAGGAAATGCAAGAATTAACTAGCATGATGGAGAAAGTAGAACCCTCAGGCATTGTTGATGGGAATGTAAACTGGTACAGGCGCTTTGGGAAACAGTTTGGTAGCTCCCGCAAGAGGTTAGACACAGAGTTACCATGTAACCAAACAATCCCACCCCTAGTTTATACCCAAGAGAAATGAAACATATGTCCACACAAAACTTGTAGACAAATGTTCATATGCTGTCCATAGCTGCATTATTCATAATAGCTAAAAAGTGGAAACAATCCAAATGTCCATCAACTGATGAACGGATGAATTAAATTTGGTATTTTGGCCATAAAAAGGAAAGAAGTGCTGATTTGTGCTACAACATGGATGAATCTCAGAAATATTCCAAGTGAAAGAAGCAGACACAAAAAGCCATATATTTTATGATTTCATTTACAAGAAATGTCCAGAATAGGCAAGGCTATGGAGACAGAAAGTCGAGTGGGTGTTACCTGGGGCAGGGTTGGGGGGATGAGGGAATGAAGGGTGACTGTTAATGAGGTTTGGAGTTTCTTTGGGAGGGATAATAAAAATGTTCCAAAATTAGATTGTGGTGATGGTTGTATAATAATGTGAGTGTATGAAAAGTCATTGAATTATATACTTTAAAAGGGTAGATTGTATGGTGTGTGAATTATATCTCAGTAAAGCTGTTTTACAAAGGAATTAACTAGCACATATGAACCAAAGCCAGGGGAGTAACCTTGGGCCTGAACTGTGTGGGTATTTGATTAAAGGCCCAAAACACAACAATGGATGGACAAGAATGTATTGACTTGGAAGTTCTCACTTAGGACTTGGGATTTCATACCTTGGCAAGGACCCCAGGGAAAGGGGCAGACTCACTGCTAGTGTGGATCTAGAAGCCGGGAGAAAGCAGTGGCTTACTCTAAATGAAGGTGAAATGCATGGGTTGCTGAGGCAGATGGAAGAAAGGACTTGATAGCTCAGGGAACTAAAAATGCTGTTTGGATTTATTCTGAAAGGCCACTGAGGACTGTATTCCCTGGGAGGGCCCTCATGAGATGCTAGGTGCCAAGGCTGTCAGGCATGCACAGGGCAGAGGGGCACCAGCATCACTCAGCAATTCAACAGAGGCTCGCCTCGTCCTGGTCCTCAAAGGAGTACACTCTTGCTGTGCACAGGAAAGATCCCATTGAACTACAAGCCATGACTGCTATCAGGGCACTTTGGACTCCTTGTGTTCAGGGACCAGCAGGCAAGACAAGGAGTCTATAACTTGGCAGGGAAATTGACCCTGATTAGCAGGAAAAGTGTGAGATGTCTTCTCACAACGGTGTAGGGCTTCCCTGGTGGTGCAGTGGTTGAGAGTCCGCCTGCCGATGCAGGGGACACGGGTTCGTGCCCTGGTCCGGGAACATCCCCCATGCCGCGGAGCGGCTGTGCCCGTGAGCCATGGCCGCTGAGCCTGCGCGTCTGGAGCCTGTGCTCTGCAACGGGGCAGACGCCACAACAGTGAGAGGCCTGTGTACCGCAACAAAACAAAACAAACAAACAAACAAAAACTGTGTAATGACACTGCCTTTCAGTTAGAGTAAAAGCTTACTAGATCCTATGTAATCTGGCCCCCTGTTACTTTCTGACCTCCTTTGTTTTTCCCCCCTCCCTTGTTCATTCTACTGCAGTCACACTGGTCTTGCTGTTTAGTGAACACTGTCACGTCTGAGGTCTTTCATCTAGCTTCATTAGATGGAAGGGGCAAGAAGACCAGCAAAAGGAACTTAAGTGGGAGTCAGAGCGTGAGAGAAAGTCTAGATAAATTGCCCTAATTGGTGTAGAGTTGATTGCTGAGCTGTACTTTTAACTCTGATTCCTAGCATGGCCTTCTCACCTATGGATTTCTCATCATTTTTTCCCACTTACTCATTGATTAGTGACCAGTAAGAAATTATTTAATGAATTGAGAGAGAAGGTTGATACTTCCTGGAGAATCAACAAAGTTTCCATCTTTGATAATGATGGCTAATAATAGCAAACATTTTTTTGAGGTATTGTGAAATGCTAAGAATTTTACAACTCTATCTCACTTAATCTTCATAAAATCTGTAAGAAGGTGCTATTATTATCCCTGTTTCACACATGAAGAAATGGTGGCTTAGAAAGGTGAATACTTCTTGTAAGGGGCCGGCTTTAAACACAGCTCTTTCTGAGTCTAAAATCTGTATTATTTTCTCAACAATTTGCTTCTCTTTAAGGGAAAGAGGTCATGATTACTGCCATTCATTTTTCCATTAACTCAATAAATATTCACTAAGTGTATATTAAGTGCCAGGTCTTGGCCTAATTTTGCAGATACAATGGTGAACAAATAGGCAGGATCCTTGCCTTCATGAAGCTTTTCGCCTAATAGTGTAGCAGGACCATCCATCAAAGGAATTCAGGGCTCGGTAGGGCAGCAGGCTTGTGCTGAGATTGAACACTTGCAAAGAGACTGACAAAGATTCTCTCTGACCTGGAATCTATATTTGTGGACAGTTAATATGTAAAACCTTGGTTAAAGCATTGATCTTTTAGCCTCATCAGTTGTAAAATGGGTATAGTAATAGTAGATTTCTTGCCAAGGGATTGTGATGTTAAATGAGAAAATGTGTGAAAGTTCTTGGCAAACTGTAAAATAGCAAGTATGGAAGGACTTAAAATTTTTTTCACCTGTTTTTTTTCATTTGAGATATAGTTGACATATTAGATTAGTTTCAGGTGTACAACAGAATGATTCCCTATTTGTATGTATTGCAAAATGATCACCACGAACTTTCCTTTATATTAAAAAAATTCAAATATAAACTAGAAAGAATAGGACAATAACCACTGAAAAATCCATAAACCAGCTTTAACAATGACCAACTCATGGCCGATTGTGTTTCATCTCTAGCCATCCCCCCCATTCACCATATTTTGAGAAGCAACTCCTTGGCAACAGCATGTCTTTTTATCTATCTATCTATCTATCTATCTATCTAACCATCTATCTATTTATCATCTATTTCAATACATATATCTCAAAGGAAGGGATTCTTTTAAAAAACATACCCACAAATACCATAATCACTCTTAAAAAACTAAAAACAAAATTGACAATAATTCTTAATTTTATCAAATCTCATAACTTGATTTAGTGGCCATATTTCTCTGATTATCCTAAAAAATTTGAGATCAGTAGGTTTGAATCAGTTTTTAGATGATTCATATATACTACAATTGTGTGAGATGTCATATTTAATCTATAGGTCCCCCCTCTTTCTGGTTTTTGTTTTGCCTTTTTTTTCCCCCTGAAGAGATTGGGTCTTACGAAACAGTGGTTCTCAAACTTTAGTGTGCATCAGTATGCTTTAGAATCATCTGGAGAACTTGTTAAACGCACAGATTGATGTCTCCTGTCCCCAGACATTCTGAGTATTGAATTTCTAACAAGTTCCCGGGTGATGCTCATGCGGACGACACTTTGAGAGCCACAGTAGGGATTTCTCTAACTGTATCCCTTGGTGAGGTGTCCTTCAATACGTTCATCTTCCGTTTTCCTGTTAAGGGAAGCTTATTGAATTGCCTGCATTACAGCATAATGGTTTAAAACTCAGGGTTTGAAGGTATGTGTTAGAGGCGCAGTGTGGCTGGGTTTAAATCTCGTCTTTTGACATTTATTTGCCTTGTGACCTTGGGCAGATCACTTAATTGTTCTGTGTACTCAACATTCAGGGTCCTCGTGAGGATTAAATGAGATTTCAAAAAATAAAGTGCTCACCTAGTGTATTGCCTGGCACATAACAAATGCTCAATAAACTCGATTATAATTTTTTCAACCTAAAAATAATAATGGGGCGCACAGGCTGCGGAAGGCCAAGACTTTTTGGGTTTTCTTGTTTTCACGTCAGGAGAGCCAAGAAGGAAGGCTCTAAAGGAGAGGTACCTGGAGAGGGGTGGAAAGAGGCCAACTCTTAGGGACACTGAAGTCAGCCTAGGGCTTGGCCCCTTTAAAGAGGGCGGGGCCACGTGACCCAAAGGGTCACATGGCTAGTGGGAAAACATGGCTGCGCCCGCGCTAGGGCTGGCTGGAGGACGAGGCGCTGGGCTCGGTCTCGTTCTCTCTTTGCCTCTGCTCTTGCTGCTGGGCCGGGCGGCGGGGGGCGAAGAGGTCGGGGCCGAGGCGGGCGCGGCGACCCTCGCGGGCTCGTGCGGTTGTGGCACTCCCCAGCGGCCCGGGGCTCATGGCAGCTCGGCGGCCGCGCACCGATACTCGCGGGAGGCGAACGCCCCGGGCTCGGTAGCCGGAGAGCGACCGTTCCCGCCCACCAAGGTGCTCTCTTGGTTCCCTAACGACGGGTGGGAGGCGCCGGGTTTCTCGACAGGGTTGGGATGGGTAAGGCCAGGGGTTGGAGGAAGGCAAGTAAAGATTATAATTACATTGCCAAATCGCGCACTTGCAGATCCAGTTTGATGAGACGTTCTTCCGCCCTCCGAAACGGGTGGGTCTTGGGGCTCTGCGTAATGCTGAGCATTAGGGAGTTTGGTTTGAGGACAGTTGTCTTAACTTTTCTTACCTCTTATCTCCTGCTTCCTCGTTCTTGCACCCTGTCTTCTTGATGAGGTTCTCAGAATTTTAAGTCACATAAATGTGGGTTTAAGTCCTGCGTTCCTCTCATTAATTGTGAAGGAATCAGGACACTGGATGTCAGTGTCTCTAACCTTGTTGTTTACTTATCTGTAGTCTCTGATAGTAGACTCTGCTTCTTGACGACAAGGACTTGTCTTATTTTTTCTGCTATTCCTAGCACTTTAGTACATGGGAAAGACTAAGTAAACAGTAGTTGTTTTATTACTATCGTTTATCTATACCTTGCACAGTGCCTGAATGTTTTATGTGCTAGGATATGTAAATAATAACATTAATAATAACTATTATTCAGTTCTTAGTTAAAACAAAAAACAAAAAAATTAGTAACTATTCCTTAGTTCTTACCATTTCAGGTATTTTGCATATTGGTATGGTTGTGAAAACAACTTAGATCTGCTGACTCCCAAAGAAGTTCTTCTTCTTGAATACTAGTACACCCTTTCCAGCTTTTTCTGTCCAAGTTTTTTTTTCCTGTGGGTTAATTGTGACCAATTTTCAGGACTTAGGTGAGAGGTAACATCCTTCTGCAGGCCTTACCTGACCTCTTTCCTTCCTTCCCCTTCAGTATTTCCATATGCTGCCGCAGTTGTACCTGTTTGCTCTGACATAACCATTACTGAAGATTTTTGTCTGTTGGTGTCTCTCCCCAGCTAAGTTGTGAGAGGGAGGGGAGTCAGGACCATAATTTTGTGACTTGGGTATAGAGTGTTAGGAGGTTGGTAGCTGGACTTCTCATTGTTTCTCCATCCTGTATAATTACTGGCCTTTAAAATGCTTCCTGTTGTTCCTCAGAGGATTCCCTGCATTATTAGTGTTTATCTTTTGTGTGGTGGGGAGCCTTGGTTACAGTTGTAGTGTATGGTGGCCATACTTGATTTTAGTTCCTTTATAACTTGAATGGTAATTGATAATCAGTTTCTCCCTCCTTCTGCAGGGAAAGCCCTCTGTTTATCTGCTTTGTAACTAACAGGGGCGCTGTCTTATTTGCATGTACATTGGTCTGTGTCAAACTTTTGCCGAGAACCTTCTGGCCAGTACTGAACATTCCTCATTTTAAATGCTCCAATGTCCTATTGATTCCAGAATGTGATGTACGTATCATTATAAGGTATACATTTTTCATCCCTTTAGAGTGGTTTCACGTCCAGACTGAGTATTGTATGGGTCATCTTTGGCCATATCTTGCATTCATTTTATAAAGGAAAAAATATATAATTAATTAATTTATATTTTGTATATGTGCATTTATTTTATGTTTATCTTCCCTTGCACTCAGTTTCTATAATGTTTGGCAGCATCCCAAGTTATTAGGAAACTAGCAGTTGTTGAGAACACAGCTCACAAGCCTTCAAGGACTCTTAAACTTAATGCTTGAACCTGAAGTAGACTTCTTATAAAGACAAACGACTTCAAGGAGGCTGTTCTTTGTCTCTCTGTTTTCCTTGGTTTCAGATGTTTTAGTTCATGTGCAGATGACTTTGGTCTAATTCTGACACTTAGCCATTTATTCTGAATTCAGGAAGTCCAATATTATGTGAGATACTTGGTCGTAGTGATAACCTTTTATTTTCTTAATTTTCTTTCTTTTTTTAAATAAAAGGATTATTTTTGAGCAGTTTTAGGTTCACAACAAAATTGAGAGGAAGGTAAAGAGATTTCCCATATACCTACTGCCCCACCACAGGCATAGCCTTGCCAATTATCAACATCCTCCACCACAGTGGTACATTGTCACAATTGATAAACCTACACCGACATATCATAATCACCCAAAGTCTATACAGTTGACCCTTGAAAAACATGTGGGTTAGGGGCACTGGCCCCCTGCGTGGTCAAAAATCCTAGTATAACTTTACAGTTGGCCTTCCATACCTGTGGTTCTGCATTCCAGGATTCAACAAAGTGCAGGTCATGTAGTACTGAAGTATGTATCTATTGAAAAAATCTACGTATAAGTTGACCCTCGCAGTTCAAATCCGTGTTGTTCAGGAGTCAACTGTAATTTACATTAGGGTTCACTGTTGGTGTTGAACATTTTATAGGTTTGGATGAATGTACAGCGACATATGTCCATCACTATAGTATCATACAGAATATTTTTATTGCCCTAAGAATCTTCTGTGCTCTGCCTCTTCATCCCTCTCCCTCCTCCCAAGTGGCAACCACTGATCTTTTTACTGTCTCCGTAAGTTTTGCCTTTTCCAGAATGTCTTATAGTTGGAATCATACAGTATGTAGGCTCTTCAGATTGGCTTCCTTCACTTAGTAATATTTATTTAAGTTTCCTCTGTGTCTTTTCATAGCTTGATAGTTCATTTATTTTTCATGCTGAATAGTAATGTATTGTCTGGATGTACCACAGTTTATCCATTCACAGTTTATCCATTCATAATCCATTCGGTTTATCCATACCGAAAGGCATCTTGCTTGTTTCTGAGTTTTGGCAATTACGAATAAAGCTGCTATAAAAATCTGGGTGCACGTTTTTTGTGTGGACATAAAATTTTCAACACCTTTGGGTAAATACCAAGGAATGTGATTGTTGGATCATATAGCAAGAGTATGCTTAGTTTTCTAAGAAACCACCAAACTGTCTTCCAAAGTGTCTGTACCGTTGTGCATTCCTACTAGCAATGCATGAGAATTCCTGTTGCTCCACACCCTTGTCAGCATTTGGTGTTGTCAGTGTTTCAGATTTTGGCCATTCTAAGGTGTGTAATGGTATCTTGTTTTAATTTTGCATTTTTTGGTTGACATGCTGAGCATCTTTGCCACCTGTATATCTTCTTTGGAAGGTCCTTGGCCCATTTTTAATTGTATTGTTTGTTTTCTTATTGTTGAGTTTTAAGAATTGTTTATTTTGGATGACAGTCCTTTATCAGATGTGTCATCAGCAGCTATTTTCTCCCAGTCTGTTGCTTGTCTTCTCAATCTCTCGACATTGTCTTTTGAAGAGTGGTCTCTGTCTAGATTCTTTTTTTTTGCACGTGGATGTCCAGTTGTACCAGCATTTGTTGAAGAGACTGCCTTAGCTCCATTGTATTGTCTTTGCTCCTTTGTCAAAGATCATTTGATTATATTTATGGAGGTCTATTTCTGGTCCCTCTCTGCTGTTCCATTAATATGTTTGGGTGTTCTTTAACTAATACATGTCTTGGCTACTGTAGTTTTATAGTAAGTTGCATAGTGTCTTTCCTCCAACTTTGTTTTTCTCATCAATATTGTGTTGGTTCTTCTGGGTCTTTTGCCTCTCCATATAAACTTGAGTATCATATTGTTGATATCGATCAAATAACTTGCTGGGATTTGGATTGAGGTTGTACTGAATCTATTTTTGTTTTCCATTTATTTAGTTTCATTCAATAAATACTTATTTGGTACATGTATTATATAAGACTCTGTCCTGTGTTCTGGGCTTATAGAAAAGAAAGACCTATGCCCTACCCTCAAGGCATTGACTTGTTGGTAGACCTCTCTGTCTCTCTCTCTGTCTCTCTGTCTCTCTCTCTGTCTCTCTGTCTCTCTCTCTTACACACACACACACACACACACACACACACACACACACACACAAAATCACAGTTATATGCAAGCATCATTTTTCTATAGTGACAGTCCTATAGGAGGAGTATGTACAAAGTACTTGGAGAGGAAGAAAGGATTCTTGTTTCCTGGACAAGTCAGGAAGTGCTCAAAGAAAAGACCACATTAGGCTAGGCCTTGGAGGAGACATTTTCAGGAGTTGGGGATGGAAGGGCAGATTGAAGGACATTGCGAGAAGGAGAATAGCATGGGTACAAATGAAGCATTGTACAAGTGCATGGTGTGTTCTGGGATATGTAAGTAGTTTAAGGTTTCTGGGGGTGACATTTTCACTCTTTTTAATGTAACACTTTTTAGGTGTGAGTCTTTTTTAAAAAATATTTTAATCAATTTAATGAACACTTGCCAAGTGCTATTTACAGAGAAGTAAATAGCACTGGGCTTTACCCTCAAGGAATTCAGGTTTCACTAGAAAGTTATGTCAGTAAGAATTGTCTGGGAAACAATATAGATATTTTCAAATTTTACTTAAGTTCCCTCTGGTTAAAAAATATACAATGCTCCTTGAGAAAACTATTCTAACAATGTTCTGTACAGCTTATTATGTTATAAAAAGGTATCAAAATGTTTTAATCTCCATGTATCTTTTAAAAGAGTTGTTTGAAAAGGCACTGAAGATCATGAGACGATAAAATTGTACGTGGTATCTCTGTATATGTGGGTAAAGTCAGTCAATTCCGGTCTGAGGATGGTTTGATCGGGTAATGCTTACCCAGGTGGTCAGACACGATTGAATACTCATCTCTTCTATGAACCCCTTTCCTCCAGGAAGTACGTGGTGTTTCTATCCTCTAAATTCTCGTAGCATTTTGTCAATGTCTGATGGAAACTTGTATATTTCTGTAAAGTAGTGTTATTTGTGTAATTGTCTGATATCTCTTTCTACACGGGAAGCAATTTTTTAGACCTATTTAATGTCTGTATCCTCCAAGCGCTTTACACACTTTAGGCGTCGTGTAACAATTCTGGAATGATCTTTTACCTTTTTTTGTTGGTTACAATATTGAGAAACTGCCAGGGGAATTAAGGGTATGAGTTACTTTTTAAAGAAACCTTGGAAAGCAGTCTTTTTGCTGTATCTTATCTCCCCAGGATACCTGTGAGATATTATCCCCCACTTTACAGATGTGACAACTGAGGCTGAATAGAACCATGAAATCCCAGGGCTTGAAGGAACTTTAATGCCATTTCATCTATGATTAGTGTCAGTAGAGTGACAGGATGATATAGGTAGGTAAGCCCTGCATAGATAGATAAGACAGCAGTTTGTGGGCAGATCCAGGGAGCTTGCTTCTCTTGTTATTCACCCAGCTTTCTGCGGAGCCTTTACCTTTTTACTTAGGTTTGAGGAGAGGGAAGAAGGAAAAAGAAGTGCTACACAAAAGAGTTGCCTATAAACTTATTTCATTTTTGTGTGTAAAACAAAAGTCCCACAGAAGCAAGTGAAAGAAAAGATTCTTAAAACTAGCTTAGTAGGCTGATAAAGAAGTGTGGGTAGGGACATTTATGGGCTCTCATGGCTGGGAAGTTCACATGCAGATATGGTCCCAGACACAGCTGGATGCAGGGCCTCAGGCAGCATCTCCAGATGTCTCTTTTTGGCTCTCTCTTGGCAGCTCCTCTTTCTTCTATGTTGGCTTCATTTTTAGGTAGTATTCCTTCTAATGATCAAAGAGCTGGAAGAGAGAGTTTTCTTTCCCGCATAGCTCCAGCAAAAGTTCTGAGATTAACTTTGATTGGGTCGTGGGCCTATCCCTGATTACATCTCTGTGGTCAAAAGAATATGGTAATTGGCTAGGCCTGAGTCATGGGGCAGGGGCAGTGTGTGTGTGTCTGTGTGTGGGGAGTGGGGGGCATGCAGCAGTGTCATCCATCTCCACCTGAGACATGTACTTAGTTGAAGAAGTGGTTTTCAAAGAGATGTCACTTGCTCTTACAAGAACAGGAGGGAATGGGTGCCAGGTGGGGAAAAATCATAGATGTCCACTGCACCTGGCCAGAGTGTGTAGCTCAAATATGGTCCTAGTGATAAGAGAGTTGCTTTGACTTCACCTGTCCTTTGGCTTGCTTGAGCAGTGGCAGAACTGATGTGGCCAGAAGGGTGTTTTAACTTACCTCCAAGGAGGAACGGATTGTTTGAATCTGGACCTTCATGAAGACTTGATCAAAATGGTTCTTTGTGTTTGGTTTAGGGGTGTGAGACCTGATGCTCTGGATTTCACTAGAACGACATTCTACATTTGTAGGACAGAGACTTCATCAGTGAAAATTGGGAATTATGATACAGTCAGAGCCATGCAGGCTATTTTTATCTATAGCCTCCAGAATGGAAACTTGGCTTATTCATTGCTGGCTATCTCTGATGGTTAATGAAAGAAAAAAAAAAAATTAGGCCAGGAGTCCACAGTGGAAGTTGTGATTGTATTAGCATTGTTGGTGCTCACCTTGTGGGAGAGTGGTTGAAAAACAGATAATTGTAAAATTTCATTGGGAACAATGGCACAGTTTCCTATAGGCCTTGTGTTTGCACCTTGGGATGAACAGCCGTTCTCAGAAAAGGACCTACTTGTATGCTGCTGGAAAGCTTTTTTTTTTTCCTTAAAGTCCTTTAGGAAACATGAAACCTTTTATTAGATCATTTTAATAATCATTTTAAGCTTTTGTCTGCAGGCTTCTATTATTTTTCTGCTTCTTTGCAGAGCTGCTTGAAATTCTGACTTCTCATCTCGACTGAGGAATCTTGTGTCCCAGATGCTTGGAGAATAATGAGAATAACGTGTGAACCTAGTTCAGTCTTTAAGCAGAGTCTCTTAAACAGGTTTCACTGTGATGCAGGCATGCTATTCATGTCTGGGATGGTGTTATAAAAGAAAGAGAATTTTTATAATTAGGAATAATTCAAATGATACATTTTTCATTGTATCTGTGATGTCACTCTTTCAGTCAACGAAGTTTCTTCATCCATCCATCCCCCCCACTCCCTTCCTTCCTTCCTTCCTTCCTTCCTTCCTTCCTTCTTTCCTTCCTTCCGTGAATTATGCACCGTACTAGGAGCTGGGGACATAGAAGTGAAAACTTTATTTCTGGTCCCCAAGGAGCCTGGGATCTAGGGCAGGTAAAAACAAGCCATTAAAGTATGTACAGTGTGTGTCAGTTGTTTAGAGAGGTGTTTATCAGAGGATCCCAAATGAGGGGGATATGCCCAGCCAGCAGAGGGAAATGCAGGCAGGAAAGGCCTTCTGTAGGAGGTGATCGTTGAGCATTGATGTTATTCACAAGAGATGAAGTGCAGGTGGAGTACAGGGTGAGAGAGGTGGGGAGAGATTAGGCTCTGATGCTGAGATATTTAACCCTCAAAGGTGCTGGGGATCCCTGAAGAGTTTAAGTAGGAAAGTGGTATGATCAGATTGACACTTTATTGTTTGTTATTTTGAATAGAGTACATGGTTTTAAAATTACAAAAAAAATTCTGTAGAAGGGTGTATAGTGAAAAATTTTCCACTTATGTAATAACCTTCCCCTCAGACAACCAGTGCATGAGTTTCTTGAATACCTTCCCAGAGCCGTGTTCTGCAAATGTAAGCAAATACAAAAAAATATGTGAATCTATGTTCTCCTGCCCACCTCCTTTTCACGCAAATGATAACACACCATGCTTTCTAGAGTGCACCTTGCTTTGTTCACTTTCCTCTTCATCGTGGTGAGATCTCTCCATATCAATATATTAAAAGTGTCTTTTTATTCCTGTTGTTTTCCTTCTTTTCCTTTTCTTATGGCTGCCTAATTTTCCATTTTCTGGGTGGCCCACAATTTAGTTAATCATTCCAATATTGAAAAATATTTAGGTTGTTTCCGGTCTTTTTCTGTTCCAAGCAGAGCCTCAGTAAGTTGTGTGGGATACAGAAGACAGATATTTTGAAAAGTTCAGTAGGGGCTTAAATACTTGTATGAATGATTGAAAGGAAGGTTGATGGCTTAGAGAGGAGCCGGGAGAAATGTGAAGGGATGAGACTGGAGGCAAGGAGACAACTGTGAGGCTACAGCATTAATCGAGGAAAAGAAAAGGGGAGAGGACAGAGGGATATATATTTAGGGTACCCAGTAAAACTGGATGACCGCTGTAATGTTGGATTTCCCAAGTGATGCTGAGGATGGACCTGTGTTTCTTAACTGAAAATTTTCAGTGTGATCCTCAGATCTTATGTTTAGTGCTAGGAAAACATGTGAACAAAGCAGCCTCAGTTGCTGCCCTCTTGGTGTTTAGAGGTTATGTGAAACAGTAGATAGGAACAATTAGAGTTTTAATGAGGTATTAAATAAGGACAAGACATGGTCCTTTAGTAAACCTTTTAGATTTTCCATTTCAATGATTTAAGTCTTTTCCATTATCATTGGGAACCTAGATTCACTCAGTGGGTTTTTAAATATATATGGGGACTTCCCTGGTGGTCCAGTGGTTAAGACTGCGCTTCCACTGCAGGGGGTGCGGGTTACCCTGGTCGGGGGAACTAAGATCCCACATGCCGTGTGGCCAAAAAAAAAAAAAAAAAAGTTAAAAAAAAAAATTGTATTTGGCATTTTTATATTTGCTTTTAAAAATAATTTAAAAGAAATATGGACATAATAAAGGACAAAAATGCACAAATGTATAAAGAAGTGGAATATTCTCCCTGCCTCTGCACTGCAGCCGTTAGCAGCTTGGTGACTGTTGCTCCAGACCTGTTTCCATGGCGTGTGCAGATGTGTATTATGTAGTGTTTTTCCTAAAGAAATCACTACCTTAAAGAATTTTCACTTCTTTTTGTGACTAATCATTCATTGGAGTACGCCATGATTTCATTTACTTCACAGTGGCTTTTGTGGCGGAGGTTGGCTTGCTGTTGGGTGCTTACTGTGTGCTGGCGCTCTACACTTGACCCAGGTTCACTCTGGCGGTGACGGCCTGACTTCCCGTGTTTCCCCTTTTGCTGCAGATGGTCCCCATCCCTGCCGGAGTATTTACAATGGGCACAGATGATCCTCAGATAAAGCAGGATGGGGAAGCACCTGCGAGGAGAGTTGCTATTGATGCCTTTTACATGGATGCCTATGAAGTCAGTAATGCTGAATTTGAGAAGTTTGTGAACTCAACTGGCTATTTGACAGAGGTAATGGGGTTGGAATGGGGAGGAAGAACTTTATCAGTTGACCGCTTTTTCCTATGTGCCCAGTGCTGTGACAGGCATTTTCTGTATATTTCATGTAATTTTTGTTCTCACAGCAACCCAGTGAGGCAGCTTATTTTTCAGGTGGCAAACTGGGGATTAGCAAAGTGATTTGCCCCGAGTCCCACAGCTGGTTACTGGCGGAGCTGGGATTCAGGCCTGGCCAGTGTGACCCCAGGAGCTGTCTTCTTAACCGTTATGCTCTAGTGTGTCAGTGCTTCAATCTTCCAAAGAGCGTCACTGTCCTCTCAGGCTTTTTGAGATGATAGCATGTAAGGTAAGGCCACTTCTCCCTCTCAAAAAATTATAGTTTGGATGTTTCAGAAGCATTGCATAATTCATAAGTAATAGATGCAGAAGTGCAGCTTTTCATTTTTGTGGTTTTATTCCAGTGCCTGACGACTCATAAGCTTTCCTTTGGCAGTTCCAGTCTTTATCCTGTGGTCACTGAATCACAGAGCAAGGTTCTGCAAGTGGATGTTTGTCCTAAACGGGAATAGGAAGAGAGAGGCTTTCTAGTTTATGAAAGTTTCTGTGAGTGTCTAAAATATCCTTGTTATGTAGGTTTCCCATTTTTTTCTTACCAAAGGACTCTACCCTACCCTTGCCTTCAGTTTGTGGAGTCCCTGTCCTTGTTTTTGTTTTTTTCTAGGCCAGAACATCTTCCTTTCTTTAAAAAAAAATTTCAGAGCGAATGCTGAAAGCAAAACAGCATCCAAATTTGGTTTTGCATTTCTTTGGAATTTCTTAAAATATACAAAGTAGTTGTCTTTTTGTACCTATTTGTAGTAAGAAGTTGCTGTTCCTTTTGTTTCATGAGGATACTCTCAGGTCAGGTTCCTCAGTAGTCTGGTGAAGTTAGAAGTGGGCTTCTAAGGCAAGAAGCTTCCCTTAGACTAGGGTTCCCATCAAGAGTAGATAGAATAAGCAGAGTTTAGGGCATCTAGGAGCATGGATGGGGAAATACTGCATCTGGATTTCTATTACCCTCTAACTGAAGTTCAGCGTTTCCTTCAGTTAGGAATAGACAACATACCACAGTAGTGGCAGCAGTGCCTATGACTTTATCACCAATAGAAATCACAGACATTTTGTATCCCATTATTGTTGTTGCAGAGATCATAAAATATTGTTTGTATTCATCCTCACTTTAGAAATGATAATTATGAGACCTACCACTAGATCTTATTTAATGTATCATTTATACATATTTAATGTATAGATATATATACACATATATGTATATGTTACTATAGCACAAATTTGTTTTACTAATATTTCGATATAACTAGTTTTCTTTGTAATTGTATTGATTTTATTTTATACACTCAAACATTTCATTCTGAGAAGAAGATCCTTAAGCTTCACCATACTGCCAAAGGGGTCCAGGGCACAAAAAGGGTTAAAAGCCCTGCTTTGGATAAAATACTTCATATTATTATGGCATTCATGTTTCTTTTCTTCCATTTCTCCAGCTTCATTTTATATCACATTTCCCTTGCTCACCATGTTCTAGCCCTGCTGTTCTTGTTTCTATTCCTTGCAGACTTGACACTCTTTCCCATCTTGGGGGCGCAGCCCATACTTTCCCCCTGCTTGGAATTTCCTGACCCCGTTGCCTGTCCCCCTTTTGCGTGGCTGGCTCCTTCTCATTCTCGAGTCATCTCAGCTTAAATATCCCTCTCAGGGAGGCTTCCTCTGCCCACCCTATCAAAAGGAGGCTTCTCTCTATACTCTCTGCCTTACAGGGTCAAGTAAAGTTGTAATTATATTCTTCCTTTCTTTGTTTGACTTGACTTTTGTTTGTGGCCCCATATGTGAGTGCTCTAAGGACAGAGACCATGCCTCTGTAATACTGACCTTGTATCTCTGTCATTTAGCCCGAAGCCAGGCATCTGATAGGTGTTTGGTACATGTTGTTGAGTGAAGGAATGGTCTGGGTTCTCAGGCATGGTGATGTCACAAGGGAATACAGAAATAAGAGCTGGGGTGGAGAAAAGATGATGAGCTCTAATCAGCAAAAGGAGTTTGAGGTGCTCATAAGGCTGGAAATACAGGGATCTAGTAGGCCGTTAATATCACGTGGTGAGGAGAGGAGAGGACTGGAGGTGGAGATACGAGCATCATTTGAAATGCCGGTGGTGGTTAAAATCATGGGATTTCAAGAGTTTGTCCAGCAGCAGGTCGGTGTATCTCATCGTGTGATCTCTTAGACCACCTGTATTAGAATCACCAGCTTATCTGTTCACACGGTCAGGTTCCTTGGCCTCACCCCAGACCTACAGAATCAGAACCTCTGGGCTTGGGGAGCAGTGCTGTGTAGCTATAACAAGCTGGCCAGGTGATCTCAACTGCACAAAGGCTGAGGGCCACTGCTGTAAGAAGAGCAGAGAGCCAGGGCAGAGTGCTGGGGAGCAACAGTGTCTAAGGGGCAAGAAGAAGAACCCATCTATTTCAGGAGATGAGAAGGAGTGTGAAATGGAGGAAGAAAACTAGAAGAGTAGAATCATGGAGACCAAGAGACTACATTGGGTGTTTCCAGAACTGGGGTCATATGCAACAAAGAAAACCAGGTAGATATGGACTTGAGACAGTAATGGTAAATAAAAATGATTAAAATACAGATTTCCATCTGGTGCTTGAATTGGCCACTTGAGACGTATAAGCACAGTGGACACCTCAGTGGAGTGTGTCAGAATATCAACAAACAGTGCCATTTACTTCTTTTCGCTAGGATCTAGGAGCAGAACAAAGGACAAAGGTTGATTATGTAATCTGACATGTAAAGAATCCTGTTATTTTCCAAAGTCATTTGTAATACTTGGGGAGATGTGTTTCCATCAACAGAAACAATCACAGTCTCAATAGCTAATCTCTTCCAGTCTGCATTCTTATCAGCTAAATGAGCCTTAAATAAAAATGGTCTCTCTAAGTGACAGTAACCTGTTTTAACAGGAAGCCACATGCTTTTAGGTCATTTCTGAATCCTTTGGGAGGTTATAAGACAAATCTAAGTTCATTTGGACAAGAAGAACCCCTTTAGTAGCGTACAGAGAAAATGGCACATGTGAAATATGTTACTACAACCTTTTCTGGATTTTTATTTCCTTCCTTTCCTTTAGGCTGAGAAGTTTGGTGACTCCTTTGTCTTTGAAGGCATGTTGAGTGAGCAGGTGAAGTCTGATATCCAACAGGCAGTAAGTAATGTTTAAACAGGCTCTCATATTTCTCTATTGCTCATTGGAAAGGGCTTGGGTGAAAAATCCAAACTACCAGCCCCCCCACCCCCCCAAAAGTAAACGCCTCATCATTTTCCTGCTATAGATTTGCCCGTAGAACAGGCCTATGGCACCAGGGCACCGTATCTTGAGGAAAATGGCACAAACCTGGGACAGTATCTGAAGTGTTAGGTCTGACGTGAGCTTCTGTCTTGTGCACCTGAGTATAAGTGGAGCTCAGCTGGGCTTTATACACTTCTGGGTTTCTTTTGCTCTTAGCCATTTCTAGAATGGAGGGTTAAATGTGCATGTTTTTTACTTCTATTCTTAAAGCCTTGGTCTCATCAGGTTCTGGTATGGAGAAAGAGCTTCCTATTTAAACATTCCTGAATTCACTTGATCAGAGTAGTAGTTATGAAAGGGGCCCTTTGCTGTGGATGTACACAGGAAATTGAACCCAGGACCTGGTCCTTACCATCCAGGGTGTACCTTCTCTCATAAAGGGGTCCAGGGAAATCATGGAGACTGGACTAGGTCTCCATAAGCCCCTGTGTGGTGAGTGGAACTTGGGATTTCTGTTCCAGACATTTTAGTAGGCTTGTGTATATTTGAGAATTTGTCCACTCACATGTCTCATGAGAAAGCAAAATATACAAGGAAAGGAGTGTGGGTAAGCTGGGAAGCTGAGGGTTCGCAAAACAAGGATGACTGAGGACACAGAAGAAGCAGGAGGTGGGAAGAGAGGAAAGGAAATGGGGTCAGCTGACCCAAGGGAGACTGATTAAGATACAGACATCGAAGACAGGAATTCAGCACTAATCTTCCTTTGTTATACAAGTTCCCTTTCAACTCCTGCCTGAATCTCATCTTTATGTGTTGGGGTCACTATTCTCTGGTGAGCAGCAGTGCCAGAAAAATTAAACATTCCTGGCTCGGGTTTGCTTTCTCTTCAAACTCGTAGCAAAACTTGCGGGGGGAAAGATGAGGTAGAAGCAGATTTGCTCTCAAGTCATTTATAGGAGTCAGGCCACTTTTATGTATGTATTTTAGAAAAATGTTTTTAAAACATGACTGAATTCCATCTGAATTTCAGAGCTTTCTTTGCTTGCTACAAGTTTATATTATAAGTCTATTTTATAACCTGATTACCCCCCCCCCCCTTTTTTAAAGGGCTTTGAGGTCAGATTGGCTTAGTGTTGATGAGCCAGTAGCTCAGGATGTGGTGCCTTGTTTTATGATGGGGAGTTCAGCTGGGGGAGGGCCTTTGCACTTATTTTTGTAATTTGTGCTTTCGGATACCAGGCCTCCTGTCACTTGAGAACCTCTGAGCACATTAGGCATAAAGGCAGAGGCAGAGGATTACTGGGCTCTGACGGTGCCCTCTTAAGTCCATAGTGAAGTGTGTGTGCTGGTAACTAGGATGAAGATAAGCAGCTCTTACCGGGTCGTAGTGTTGGTCTCTCGCTTAAAAGCTCATAATGGAAAAGCAGACCTTTTAAGCATGTTTAGAAAGGGTTGGAACAAGTGAAATGAATCTGTTGGTGATCTGAGAGAGCTAAGTTTTTGTTTTTAGGTCTTGGCCTACCCTAATGCACCAGACCTGTTTTTAACCCAGTGTTTCTGGAAGTGTAGGATAGGAGATGGTCCATGAGGTGACTTGAAGTGAAGCAGGTGACTTAAGCTGGTACATGGCCAAACGTAAGAGAATCCTGAATCACATTGTCTCAGGGCTCTTTCAAGGCCTGATTAAGTTGAGAAGAAAGTCTCATTTGAGCGCTGGCCTGTCACTAACACTCAGCGGCACTTGTTAATCTCCTTTTTAACACAGAAAATAGGCCTCAGAACCTTCCTCAGGCTTCAGTGGCTGGCTGGAATTTAATAATACGGTTTATGTTTGTGTACATTTTATTTATTTACTTTTAAAATTTTTATTGGAGTATGGTTGCCTTACAATGTTGTGTTAGTTTCTGCTGTACAGCAAAGTGAATCAGCGACACGTATACATATATCCCCTCTTTTTTGGATTTCCTTCCTATTTAGATCTCCACACAGCATTGAGTAGAGCTCCCTGTGCTATACAGTAGGTTATCATTAGTTATCTGTTTTATACATAGTAGTGTATATATGTCAATCCCAATCTCCCAATTCATCCCACCCTCCCTTTCCCCACTTGGTGTCCATATCTTTGTTCCCTACATCCGTGTCTCTATTTCTGTTTTGCAAATAGGTTCATCTGTATGTACATTTTAAATGTGATTATTTTATAAGATTGTTTACTTTCACATAGTTGTTTTAGATGTTTACTATTGTGTAATTATTTTCAATGTTTCATATAATTATTTAAAATAAATGTCATTATTTTAAATGTCATAAATGTTCTCTTACGATAGGTAACACTAGTGATATAACTTTTCCTTATTAGAAAAAGGCTTTTTATTGTAAAAGAAAAGTCAAATACAGAACATCACGCAAAGCAAATGTGTAGCTTTACTGTGTTATTTTTAAACAAACATGATTGTAACCTTCCCTTAAGTCAAGAATTAGGATTCTGCTCCCTGCCCCAGTGATCCCATCCACGAGCCACATTCTTAGCATCACCCCCTCTGTCCCTGGAGTAGCCACTGTCTTGCTTTTTAAAGTAGATGCTTCCCTGCATTTCTTTATAGTAATATTGCCAGGTGTGCATCTCAAGACTACCAATGTTTATTCTTGCCTATTTAAAGGAAATTTGTGTCTTTTAAGACTCTTTTAATCAATGGATTTCCCTTCCATTACTCTGCTCCTCCCCAGCCCCTGGCCCTTGCCCCCCTTTTTTTCCCTAACAATTTATCTGTGGAAGAATCCAGGTTGTTTTAGCGGTAGGCTTTCCCACAGTCTGAATTTTGCTGCCTGCGCTGTCCCAGTACAGCTCACCTGTCCCCTCTGTCCTGCAAGTTGGTAGCTGGATCGCCAGGCCTGATCAGACTCATGTTTGGACCCTATGGCAAGACCTCAGATAGTGACGTGTTCTTTCACTACGAGGCACCTAATGTCTTCTTCTCCCTCTTTTTGTGATGTTACCTGCTGTTAGTGCTCAGTGCCTAGACCCATTAATTCACTGGGAGTGGGAAGATTCTGATAATCTAATAGGTTTTTTTTCATTTATTAATTGAGATACTTTTATAAAGAGATGGTTGCCTCGTCTGCTATTTTCTTTTTTTTTTTAAGTGACCAATTAGGTTTCTTTTAAAAAAAATTAAACATTTAAAGAATATTGTAAATTACATGCAGTTGTAAGAAATAATACAGAGATCCTGTGCACCTTCCCCCCAGTTCCCTTCAATGATAACATCTTGTATAACTATAGTACAGCTTTACAAACGGGAAACTGACAATCGACACAACCCACTTACCTTTGTCTGGTTTTAGCAGTTTTATATGTATTCATTTGTATGTGTGTATTTAGTTGTATGCAGTTTTATCACAAATGTAGATTTGTATAATCACCAGATTAAAAAATTATCTTCATGAACCTATGGATTTAAAAATATTTTATGGGTTTTATTCACTTGGAATCATGATACCTTTTGAATGTCAAAGTTTCCTATTTTGGGGTATTGAGTGCCTCTTTAAGTTCTTGTGAGTTCTTTTTTCCTTCTCTTTTTTTTTTTTTTTTTTTTTTTGTGGTACGTGTGGCCTCTCCCGTTGCGGAGCACAGGCTCCGGACACACAGGCTCAGTGGCCATGGCTCACGGGTCTAGCTGCTCCGCGGCATGTGGGATCTTCCCGGACCGGGGCATGAACCCATGTTCCCTGCATCGGCGGGCGGACTCTCAACCACTGCGCCACCAGGGAAGCCCATTTCCTTCTCTTTTTAAAACAGCTTTATTGAGATATTTATTATCCCACAGAATTCACCATTTAAGTGCACAATTTATTCAGCTTTTTCTGGTGCATTTATAGAGTCATGCAGCCGTCACCACCATCCCAGTGCAAAACATATCCACCAGCCCAAAAGGAACCACGTGCCCATTTGCAGTCCCTCCTCATTCCCACCCCGAGCCTTAAGCAACTGTCCTGAGTCCTTTTGGAGTAACCCTAGTCGTCTTTCAGTGCTTCCTTGCTTTCTATAATGACCCCCTGGCCTGGAATCAGCCATTTATTTAAGAAACACTAGCACCTTTTAGTAGAAAATAGTATTCCAGGACCCTGTCTAGGTTCTAGGTGTGCTCATTGCCTAAGGTTGGTCATTGTTTCTAGGCCTCTTCAGTGGGCAGAGCTATGATAAAATGCTCTATGAGTTCATACCGATGTTTCTAGGTTAGGGTTTATAACTTAGCCTGTTTTTGTATTACATGTATCTCCTTCCTTCCACATCAAGAATCCTGGTTCTCAAGGACACAGGGGATGATAGAATCAGAATAACCTATAATTACTCATTTATTTTATCCCAGCTCTTATACGTGGCAGTCTCAAAATAACAAGACTAATGCTACCATCACCCGTGGAATTACTGAGACCAGGTCAAAAAAAAAAAATTGCTTTTACATTTGCATTTCCTGTTTCTCTCCCAGTTTTAAAATTGTTGTACTATTTCTGTATTATCAGAGCATGTGTCCATTACATAGAGTACTCACTTCCACAAGTAACTATATGTTTAATGCTTTCTATGTTCAATGTCTCTCTAGTCATTTGGATTAATGAAGCTTTTTCTCTTCTAGATTCTTAAGGAAATGGTCTTGGGGACAGTATTGCCTAGTTTTTGCATATTGTTGACAGTTTGTTGTTGCCCGTTAGACTTTAAAGTCAGTTCTGCTGGATATGAAATCTGGTTCACTTTTGTTTTTCTTGAGTATCTTATATATGTTATTTTGTTTTCTCTTGGAATAGGCATTACTGTTGAAAGTCAGATGATAGTCAAATTTTCTTTCCCTTGAAAGCTACTTGTTGTTTCTGCCTAGATACCCAAGGATTTTTTTTTTTTCTTTTTCTTTAGTATCTAGTGGTTTTACTAGAATATATCTTGGTGTTTCTTTGTGGGTCAGTATTCTCAGGTATGGGGTGTGTTCTTCTAATATGTAGCTTCAAAAATTTTTTTTCTAATTTCAGGAAATTTTTCTTAAAGTTTTTGCTATTTTTTTCTGTGCCCTTACTTTTTTTTTCTTCTTTAGGAATTCTTAAGATATCTGTTTGTAGGATTCATTTTCAGTGTTTATCACTTTTGAATATTTCTATCTCTTTTTTTAAAATTAAATTCTTCCTTTTCATCTTCTTTGTCTCTTAAGTATTCTTGTATTCATTTCTGAACTGACTTTTTCTTTTGTTTTAGTTGTTTCTTGAGTTCTCTACCTCATCTGAGTTTGCTGATTCTGATTTATTCTCAGGAATCAGTTTCTTAATTCCGCTGACCTCATTTTTTTTTTTTTTTGCGCTACGCGGGCCTCTCACCGCTGTGGCCTCTCCCGCCGCGGAGCACAGGCTCCGGATGCGCAGGCCCAGCGGCCACGGCCCATGGGCCCAGCCACTCCGTGGCATATGGGATCCTCCCGGACCGGGGCACGAACCCGCGTCCCCTGCATCGGCAGGCGGACCCTCAACCACTGCGCCACCAGGGAAGCCCCCTGACCTCATTTTGAAATGGGCTGCTGCAGGCTTATTTTGAGCATGACTTAACCTTTAGAAGGAGGCGTGGTCCAGGGTAGCTTGTGTAACTTCACAGAACTCTTTCTTCAGTTGTACTCACGTAGGCTTAAAAAATATGGCCTCCTGGGACTTCCCTGGTCGTCCAGTGGTTAAGACTCCATGCTTCCACTGCAGGGGGCACAAGTTAGATCCCTGGTTGGGGAACTAAGATCCCACATGCCCTGCATCCAAAAAAAAAAAAAAAAAGTCCTCCTGCTTCCTCAGATTGCCGGCATCTCTCCCCCTCCACTCCTTCTCCTTTTCTCTCTTGTCCCTTGTTTTCTGGAGTTTGATTTCATTCTCTGAGGTTTCTCCTTGGTGAGGGTCTCTTTTATGGAAGGGAACCCTGGCAGGTCAGTGTAAAGAATTCACAGGGCAAGACTGTTCGAAGGCCTTTATACTCTCACTGCGGGCCCCTTACATACACTCACCAGCAGAGTGGGCAGAATTCCTTCCTGTTTTCAGTGCTTTCTCACACTGTAATTCTCTGCTTTCCGGTGATACCCATTGGCTACTTTGGGATTTTCCTCGTCACATCTCTGATGACTTGCTGTTTCTGCTGCTTTCTCCTGCCCAGCCATAGGCATCATGCAGGTTGTATGGCTATTGGCAGTTTTTCCTCACCTACTTGTATTCTGGCTTTGATTAAGTACCCTGTCACATAGATTGGCTCTGCATGTTGTTCTTGGGTTTTTGGTGGTGTTTTCCAGTGGTTATCTAGTTGTTCTGTCTTGGTTTTTTTTGTTTTTTGTTTTTTTCGTACGTGGGCCTCTCACTGTTGTGGCCTTTCCCGTTGCGGAGCACAGGCTCCGGACACGCAGACTCAGCGGCCATGGCTCACGGACCCAGCCGCTCTGCGGCATGTGGGATCTTCCCGGACCGGGACACGAACCCGTGTCCCCTGCATTGGCAGGCGGACTCTCAACCACTGCGTCACCAGGGAAGCCCTGTTTTTTAATGTATACAGTTTTGAGGCAAAACATGGATCTGGCTCTCAGGGTTTGCTTGTAAAGATAAACTGAATTTAATGGTTAAAAATAGAGTACATGTGCATGCTGGAATTTTCTTATTCGTGATTATTCTTTGGATGCTGAATTTGAAACAGGGTCTTAAAAGCTATAGATACCAAATCCTAGAAAGGATTAAGGTTGTTGTGTTGTTGATTTTGTTGGTTTGGGGGTATTTTACCCTAGAAAAATTATTGTTGAAAAGGATGGTATTTAAAATATTTAATTTCTAAAAAGTATGTTTCATTTTTTTACTTGTGTCATTAATGTACCTCATAAATCTTTGACAGAGGAATGGCTGTGGGGTGGGAGAAAACAGTTCCTCTTGATGGGAGCCTGAGAAACAATGATCACCTATTGGTTTGTAATTTGGTACTTTCAAAGTTGTTAACAGTTTAAGGAAACAAATTCCTGAATAAGTGTCCTCCATAAAGGAGGATGGGAGGCTATTTTGAGATGTTATTTTCAACTGAAAGCCAATTTCAGTGAGGATTCAGAATTACCAAGGCTGCTGCTTCTTTTTCTTCTTTTTTGAGTAAAAAAAAACCAATGTGTAAAAAAACAATGTGTCTTCTGCCTAAAGGACATCCTTTGGTAAATGTTTTTGTTATTAATTGTCTTAAAATATCTTTATTTTGCTTCATTACTGAAAGATATTTTCACCAAGTAAAAATTTTAGGTTGGCAGTTATTTCCTGTCAGTACACTGTAGGGCTTATTTCACTGTCTTCTGGCTTTTGTTGTTGCCATTCAAAAGTCAGCCATCAGGAACATCTCTTGCTCCCCTGTAGGTGATTGGGCTCTGCCTGCTTTTAAAACTGTCTCCTGTCTTTGTTATTCTACAGTGTCACTATGGTATGTCTAGGTGTTGATTTCTTTCATTTTTCCTGCTTGAGTTTTATTGGGCTTTCTGCGTCTGAGGAGTGGTGTTTTTAAAACAAATCTGGATTATTCTTTTTTTTTTTTTAATTTATTTTTTAGGCCACACCAAGTGGCATGTAGGATCTTACTTCCCTGACCAGGGATCGAACCTGTGCCCCCTGCAGTGGAAGTGCAGAGTCCTAACCACTGGACCACCTGGGAATTCCCTGGATTATTCTTTTTTTGGGGGGAGGGGGAAAAGAATGTTGTCTTTTTTTTAATTTTTATTTTTATACAGCAGGTTCTTATTACTCATCAGTTTTATACACATCAGTGTATACATGTCAATCCCAATCGCCCAATTCATCACACCACGACCCTCACCCCCCTGCAGCTTTCCCCCCGTGGTGTCCATATGTTTGTTCTCTACATCTGTGTCTCAATTTCTGCCCCGAAAACTGGTTCATCTGTACCATTTTTCAAGGTTCCACATATATGCGTTAATATACGATATTTGTTTTTCTCTTTCTGACTTACTTCACTCTGTATGACAGTCTCTAGATCCATTCACGTCTCTACACATTACCCAATTTCATTCCTTTTTATGGCCGAGTAATATTCCATTGTATATATGTACCACATCTTCTTTATCCATTCGTCTGTCGAGGGGCATTTAGGTTGCTTCCATGACCTGGCTATTGTACATAGTGCTGCAATGAACATTGGGGTTCATGTGTCTTTTTGAATTATGGTTTTCTGTGGGTATATGCCCAGTAGTGAGATTGCTGGATCATATGGTAATTGTATTTTTAGTTTTTTAAGGAACCCTCCACCCTGTTCTCCATAGTGGCTGTATCAGTTTGCATTCACACCAACAGTGCAAGAGGGTACCCTTTTCTCCACACGCTCTCCAGCATTTGTTGTTTGTAGATTTTCTAATGAAGCCCATTCTAACTAGTATAAGGTGATACCTCATTGTAGTTTTGATGTGCATTTCTCTAATAATTAGTGATGTTGAGCAGCTTTTCATGTGCTTCTTGGCCATATGTATGTCTTCTGTGGAGAAATGTCTATTTAGGTCTTCTGCCCATTTTTTGATTGGGTTGTTTGTTTTTTTAATATCGAGCTGCATGAGCTGTTTATATATTTTGGAGATTAATCCTTTGCCCATTGATTCGTTTGCAAATATTTTCTCCCATTCTGAGGGTTGTCTTTTCATCTTGTTTATGGTTTCCTTTGCTGTGCAAAAGCTTTGAAGTTTCATTAGGTCCTATTTGTTTATTTTTGTTTTTATTTTCATTACTCTAGGAGGTGGATCAAAACAGATCTTGCTGTGATTTATGTCAAAGAGTGTTCTGCCTATGTTTTCCTCTAAGAGTTTTATAGTGTCCAGTCTTACATTTATGTCTCTAATCCGTTTTGAGTTTATTTTTGTGTATGGTGTTAGGGAGTGTCTAATTTCATTCTTTTACATGTAACTATCCAGTTTTCTCAGCACCACTTATTGAAGAGACTGTCTTTTCTCCTTTTTTTTTTTTATCTTTTTTTTTTTTTTTTCTTTGCGGTACGCGGGCCTCTCACTGCTGTGGCCTCTCCCATTGCGGAGCACAGGCTCCGGATGCACAGGCTCAGCGGCCATGGCTCACGGGCCCAGCCGCTCCGCGGCATGTGGGATCCTCCCGGACCGGGGCACGAACCCGCGTCCCCTGCATCGGCAGGCGGACTCTCAACCACTGCGCCACCAGGGAAGCCCTCTTTTCTCCATTTTATATCTTTGCCTCCTTTATCATAGATTAGTTTACCATATGTGCGTGGGTTTATCTCTGGGCTTTCCATCTTGTTCCATTGATCAGTGTTTCTGTTTTTGTGCCAGTACCATATTGTCTTGATTACTGTAGCTTTGTAGTATAGTCTGAACTCAGGGAGTCTTATTCCTCCAGCTCCGTTTTTTTCCCTAAAGACTGCTTTGGCTATTTGGGGTCTTTTGTGTCTCCATACAAATTTTAAGGTTTTTTGTTCTGGTTCCATAAAAAATGCCATTGGTAATTTGATAGGGATTGCATTGAATCTGTAGATTGCTTTGGGTAGTATAGTCATTTTCACAATATTGATTCTTCCAATCCAAGAACATGGTATAGCTCTGCATCTGTTGGTATCATCTTTAATTTCTTTCATCAGTGTCCTATAGTTTTCTGCATACAGGTCTTTTGTCTCCCTTGGTAGCTTTATTCCTAGGTATTTTGTTCTTTTTGTTGCAATGGTAAATGGGAGTGTTGCCTTAATTTCCCTTTCAGATATTTCATGATTAGTGTATAGGAATGCAGGAGATTTCTATGCATTAATTTTGTATCCTTCAACTTTACTGAATTCACTGATTAGCTGTAGTAGTTTTCTGGTGGCATCTTTAGGATTCTCTATGTATAGTATCATGTCATCTGCAGACAGTGACAGTTTTACATCTTCTTTTCCAATTTGTATTCCTTTTATTTCTTTTACTTCTCTGATTGCCGTGGCTAGGACTTCCAAAACTATGTTGAATAATAGTGGTGAGAGTGGACATCCTTGTCTTGTTCCTGATCTCATAGGAAATGCTTTCAGTTTTTCACCATTGAGAATGATGTTTGCCATGGGTTTGTCATATATGGCCTTTATTATGTTGAGGTAGATTCCCTCTACGCCCACTTTCTGGAGAGTTTTTATCATAAATCGGTGTGGAATTTTGTCAAAAGATTTTTCTGCATCTATTGAGATGATCATATGGTTTTTATTCTTCAATTTGTTAATATGGTGTATCATATTGATTGATTTGCGTATATTGAAGAATCCTTGCATCCCTGGGATAAATCCTACTTGATCATGGTGTATGGTCCTTTTAATGTGTTGTTGGATTCTGTTTGTCTAGTATTTTGTTGAGGATTTTTGCGTCTATATTCATGAGTGATATTGGTCTGTAATTTTCTTTTTTTGTAGTTTTTTTGTGTGTTTTTGGTATCAGGGTGATGGTGGCCTCATAGAATGAGTTTGGGAGTGTTCCTTCCTCTGCAATTTTTGGAAGAGTTTGAGAAGGGTGGGTGTTAGCTCTTCTCTAAATGTTGATAGAATTCACCTGTGAAGCCATCTGGTCCTGGACTTTTGTTTGCTGGAAGACTTTTAATCACAGTTTCAATTTCATTACTTGTGATTGGTCTGTTCATATTTTCTATTTCTTCCTGGTTCAGTCTTGGAAGGTTTTACCTTTCTAAGAATTTGTCCATTTCTTCCAGGTTGTCCATTTTATTGGCATAGAGTTGCTTGTAATAGTCTCTTAGGATGCTTTGTATTTCTGCGGTGTCTGTTGTAACTTCTCCTTTTTCATTTCTAATTTTACTGATTTGAGTCCTCTCCCTCTTTTTCTTGATGAGTCTGGCTAATGGTTTATCAATTTTGTTTATCTTCTCAAAGAACCAGCTTTTAGTTTTATTGATCTTTGCTATTGTATTCTTTGTTTCTATTTCATTTATTTTTGCTCTGATCTTTATGATTTCTTTCCTTCTGCTAACTTTGGGTTTTGTTTGTCCTTCTTACTCTAGTTCCTTTAAGTGCAAGGTTAGATTATTTCTTTGAGATTTTTCTTGGTTCTTGAGGTAGGCTTGTACAGCTATAAACTTTCCTCTTAGAACTGCTTTTGACGAATCCCGTAGGTTTTGGAATGTCGTGTTTTCATTGTCATTTGTTTCTAGGTATTTTTTGATTTCCTCTTTGATTTCTTCAGTGATCTCTTGGTTATTTAGTAGCATAGTGTTTAGCCTCCGCGTGTTTGTGTTTTTTACATTTTTTCCCTTATAATTCATTTCTAATCTCATAGTGTTGTGGTCAGACAAGATGCTTGATATGATTTCAGTTTTCTTAAATTTACTGAGGCTTGATTTGTGACCCAAGATGGGATCTATCTTGGAGAATGTTCTGTGCGCACTTGAGAAGGAAGTGTAATCTGCTGTTTTTGGATGGAATATCTTATAAATATCAATTAAATCTATCTGGTCTATTGTGTCATGTAAAGCTTCTATTTCCTTATTTATTTTCATTTTGGATGATCTGTCCATTGGTGTAAGTGAGGTGTTAAAGTCCCCCACTATTACTGTGTTACTGTTGATTTCCTCTTTTATAGCTGTTAGCAGTTGCCTTATGTATTCAGGTTCTCCTATATTGGGTGCATATATATTTATAATTGTTATATCTTCTTCTTGGATTGATCCCCTGATCATTTTGTAGTATCCTTCCTTGTCTCTTGTAACATTCTTTATTTTAAAGTCTATTTTTTCTGATATGAGTATTGCTACTTGAGCTTTCTTTTGATTTCCATTTGCATGGAATATCTTTTTCCATCCCCTCACTTGCAGTCTGAATGTGTCCCTAGGTCTGAAGTGGGTCTCTTGTAGACAGCATATATATGGGTCTTGTTTTTTTATCCATTCAGCAAGCCTGTGTCTTTTGGTTGGAGCGTTTAATCCATTCACGTTTAAGGTAATTTTCAATATGTATGTTCCTATTACCATTTTCTTAATTGTTTTGCATTTGTTTTTGTAGGTTGTTTTCTTCTCTTCTGTTTCCCACTTAGAGAAGTTCCTTTAGCATTTGTTGTAGAGCTGGTTTGGTGGTGCTGAATTCTCTTAGCTTTTGCTTGTCTGTAAAGCTTTTGATTTCTCCATCGAATCTGAATGAGATCCTTGCTGGGTAGAGTAATCTTGGTTGTAGGTTCTTCCATATCATCACTTTAAGTATATCATGCCACCCCCTTCTGGCTTATAGAGTTTCTGCTGAGAAATCAGCTGTTAACCTTATGGGAGTTCCCTTGTATTTTATTTGTCCTTTTTCCTTTGCTGCTTTCAGTAATTTTTCTTTGTCTTTAATTTTTGCCAATTACATTACTATGTGTCTTGGCGTGTTTCTCCTTGGGTTTGTCCTGTATGGGACTCACTGCACTTCCTGGACTTGGGTGGCTATTTCCTTTCCCATGTTAGGGAAGTTTTCAAGTATAATCTCTTCAAATATTTTCTTGGGTCCTTTCTCTCTCTTCTCCTTCTGGGACTCCTATGATGTGAATGTTGTTGCGTTTAATGTTGTCCCAGAGGCCTCTTAGGCTGTCTTCATTTCTTTTCATTCTTTTTTCTTTATTACATTCCACAGCACTGAATTCCACCATTCTGTCTTCAGGGTCACTTGTCCATTCTTGTGCCTCAGTTATTCTGCTATTGATTCCTTCTAGTGTAGTTTTCATTTCATTTATTGTATTGTTCATCTCTGTTTATTTGTTCTTTAATTCTTTTAGGTCTTTGTTAAATATTTCTTGCATCTTCTCGATCTTTGCCTCCATTGTTTTTCTGAGGTCCTGGATCATCTTCACCATCATTATTCTGAGTTCTTTTTCTGGAAGGTTGCCTATCTCCACTTCATTTAGTTGTTTTTCTGCAGTTTTGTCTTGTTCCTTCATCTGGTACATAGCCCTCTGCCTTTTCATGTTGTCTATCTTTCTGTGAATGTGGTTTTTTTGTGTGTGTGTGAATGTGGTTTTTGTTCCACAGGCTGCAGGATTGTAGTTCTTCTTGCTTCTGCTGTCTGTCCTCTGGTCGATCTCTGGATTATTCTTAACACTCATTTTTTTGTTTTTTGTTTTTTTTTTTAAGTAGTTCAGCTTTAAAAGAATATTTTTAATGTTTTTTAAAAAGTTTTTATTCATTTGTTTTTGGCTGCATTGTGTCTTTGTTGCTGCGTGTGGGCTTTCTCCAGTTGCATTGAGCGGGGGCTGCTCTTCATTTCAGCACGTGAGCTTCTTACTCTGGTGGCTTCTCTTGTTGCGAAGCACAGGCTCTAGGTGTGCGGGCTTCAGTAATTGTGGCATGCAGGCTCAGTAGTTGTGGCTTGCAGGCTCTAGAGCGCAGGCTCAGTAGTTGTGGCCTGCATATAATTTTTGCTTGCAGCACTCATACATATTTTTTATAATTTAAAGGAGAAAGTAATCTATTATATTTACCCAAACTATTTCTGTTGCTCTTCCTTCATTCCTGAAGTTCCATGTTTCCCTTCACCTTAAAAAACTTCTTGTAGTGTTTGTTTTAGAGCAAGTCTTATGGTGATGAATTCTCTTAGTTTCTCTTCATCTGCAAATGTCTTTATTTCACCTTCATTCTTGAATGCTATTTTCACTGGATACACAGTCCTGGGTTGACAGTTCTTTGCTTTCATCACTTCAAAAATATTTTGCTCTTTTCTGTTCATGTGGTTTCTAATAACAGTCATTTGAATCACTGTTCTCTCATATGTATTGTGTCATTTTTTTTTCCTGGCTTCTTTCAAGATTTAAAAATTGTTTTGTCTGCAGTAGTTTGATTATGCTTTTGGACATTGTTTTCTTAGAGATTATCCTGTTTGGGGTTTGTTGAGATACTTGTGTCTGTAAATTTGTGTCTTTAACCATATTTGGGGGAGTTTTTAGCCATGATTCCAAATATTTTTTCAACACCAATGTCGCCTCTCATTTTGGGTTACCAATGCATGAATGTTAGACCTTTGATTATCTGAGAGGTGCCTTAGGCTTTGTTCACTGTTTAAAAATTTTTTTTCTCTATTCTTAGTTTGTGTACTTTCTTTTGATATGTCTTCAAGTTTCCTATTTTCTCTGTCATTTTCATTCTGCTCTTGAGCCTGTCCGGTGAATTTTGATTTTCATATATTGTATTTTGCAATTCTAAAGTTTCCTTTTTAAAAATAGCTCCTGCTTCTCTGTTGAGAATGAATGCCTGTCTTTTCATTCATTTCAAGAGCATTCATCTTTACCTCATAGCTGGTGGTTATAATAGCTGCTTTGGTCTTTGTCTGATAATTCCAATATCTGGGTCATCTTGGGGTTGACACCTGTTCATTTTCTTTTCCCTTCAGTATTGGGACTGTGGGTCCTGTTATAATGCTCTGGAGAAAGTTGACTTTTTTTGAGGCAATCAACCTGATAACCTCGTTAAGTACAGATCTGAAGTTTTGTCTTGCCTACCTGCTAGTAGTGATTTTGTAGCTCTGTTCATTCATCCCTTTCATGCTAGCATAGCACTGTAGTTATTTTTTTCTTTGTCGTAACTAGCATTTTACTTTTTTAAATTGAATTATATTTGATTTACAATGTTGTGTTAATTTCTGCTGTCCAGCAAAGTGATTCAGTTATACATATATATATTGCTTTTCATATTCTTTTCCATTATGGTTTATCATATTTTACTTGTTTAATCAATTTCTTGCAGTTGATTAAAGGCATAATAATGCCTACCTAGTAGAGTATTGTAAAGACCAAATGAAATAATATACACAGAATCACCTAGTAGTACAATATCTAGCACATAAAGAGCCTTTTAATAAATGTTGTTATTCTGGTTTCATCAAGTGCACTATCTCTTTGCCTGGCCTAATTGAAAATTTATTTAAATCTTCTTTGCTTCACTCTTGCCCATTTTCATGAATTGGAAATGCCACATAAAGTGTTCTACCAAATTACAATGATATTTTCAAAGGATTTCCTATTGTGGAATAAAGCCTCTTGGATTGTCTCAGAGTCCTTGACTGGAGGAATATACAAGTGATAAATCTGTTTTTGGTGGGGGAGGGAGGTAAAATATATATATAACATAAAATTTATCATTTTAATTATTTTTAAACGGGTAATTCATTGACGTCATGTACATTCCCAATGTTGTGCAACCCTCAATCACCACTGTGCATTTCCCGAGCTTGTTCACCATCCCAAACAGAAACTCTGTACCATTAAACAATAATTTTTCATTCTCTCCTCCCCTAGCCCCTGGTAACCTTTTTTCTACTTTGTGTCTCTTTTAATTACTCTATTCTAAGTGCCTCATAGATGGAATCATACAATATTTGTCCTTTTATGATTGGCTTATTTCACTTACCATAATGTCTTCAAGGTTCATTCGTGTTGTAGCATGTATCAGAATTTCATTTCTTGATAAACAACAAGGTCCTGCTGATTAGCACAGGGAAACGTATTCAGTATTCTGTGATAAACCATAATGAAAATGAATATAAAAAAAGAATGTATATATATGTATAACTGAATCACTTTGCTGTACAGTAGAAATTAACACAACTTTGTAAATCAACTATACTTCAATAAAAAAAAGAATTTCATTCCTTTTTAAGGCTGAATAATATTCCAGTGTTTCTGTATACCACATTTTGTTTAATCATCTGTCAGTGGATGTTTGGGTTGTTTTCAGCTTTTGTGTATTGTGAATAATGCTGCCATGAGCATTGGTGTACAAGTATCTGGCTGAGTCCCTGCTTTCAATTCTTTTGGGTATATACAGTAACGTATCTTTTTTTTGGATTCATGCCTCCTTGATTGTCTGCCATCCATCAGTGGGGTCTGTTTTTTGACTTCTTCTAGTGATAGAAATGAGTCTAGCTCCCTCTGTTTGAAGATTTGCTTTCTGGCATAAAATATGGGCTGTTTGTTTAGCAAACCATCAGAAATGTCCTACTGTCTTCTAGGTACTGTGCTATTCCTGAGAATACAGTGATGAAACATAACTTCCCTGTCTTTTAGCTGTGCAAAGTCTAAGGGATACAGTAACATCAACTCGGAACTGATATAAGGTGTTTTTATTGTTTTGTTTTGTTTTTTTGCAGTATGTGGGCCTCTCATTGTTGTGGCCTCTCCCGTTGCGGAGCACAGGCTCCGGATGCGCAGGCTCAGCGGCCATGGCTCATGGGCCCAGCTGCTCTGCGGCATGTGGGATCTTCCCAGACCAGGGCACGAACCCACGTCCCCTGCATCGGCAGGCGGACTCTCAACCACTGCGCCATCAGGGAAGCCCGAGGTGTCTTTTTTTTTTTTTTCTGATTTATGACTTTTTAATAGAGAAATAAAAATGAAAACACGTATATCATCTGTTTAAAAATTCTTGAAAAGAATGAGAGTGTATGAAGTCCATCCTATTCTGTAGTGGAAGTACATCAGCAGGTGCTGTGATAAAGAGAAGTGGTGAGGAGTTGGGGGAGATGCCAGGAAAGCTGAATTTGCTAGGTTGATCAGAGAAGGCCTGTGTGAGGAAGAGCCATTTTAGGGAAGCCTTGCAGGTGAGGAAGAACTCATCTTGGGATGAACTAGAGCACAGTGTCTGGTGGAGGGCCTACTATGTCCGGATGTGTTGACCATCTGCCTTCAGCTTTACATGGTCAGGACTCAGCTAAGCTTACTCTGGGAAGTCCATTTGAAATGCCCTTCTGTTGTCCCACATTCCAGATTTAGATGCTTCCATTTATTTGTTCTTATGGCTTCTTGTGCCTTCCTTTTATGTCATTTACCTCCCCTATAATTATTTGTGTAGGTATTTGTTGAATGCCCTTTGCTTTACCTGATAGGTCCTGTGATGGTGGGTGGGGATGCTTCTGTATTATTCACAATATCCCCAGCCTAGTAACTGTCACTTAATAAGTTGAAACATGAAAGAATGCCATTTGGGTTATCACCTGGGGGAGCATTAGTTTTTGAGGGCTGAGGGGCTCAGACCTGGTATGACCTGTCTTATGTTGGAAAGGCAGCTTTTCCTTGGCACGAGAACACTGATCCAATCAACAGGATTAAGGTCGGTTCACAGTAACTGAAGAGTTTTGGCAAGAGCGATCCAGGGCTGGCTGATTGGATAAGAAGGGAACATGGTCAGACAACCGTATTTTATGTCTGTTTCTGAAAGGAGTAGTTGTCCACCTGTCTTAGGAGTCAGTGTGTGGTGTAGGCTCAGGAAGCAAAGCATGTTAACCCTGGAAACTGAGAACCCAATATAATAAGGTAACAGGGCACAATATTTTATTCCAGCCTGCTCCAAAACAAGGCACCTGATCAGAATGAGTGTGAGTGAGGTGTGTTGGGGTCCCAGGGGCTCAGATTCCAAATATCTGTTTAAGGTGTTCTTAAGTGTCTTTTCAAGTCATGGGTCTTTTGAGGTCTGTCTTGGATTAAGAAATAAAAATGATTCTCACATCCCCCCTACCTCCTAGCTGTTGGCGTTTGCACCATAAAATCTCCTTGGTGAGACAAAGACAGACTATCTAGTAGGGAGTCCTGCTCAGGGGATATCCAGCATTAAGAAAAATTTATGCAAAAATGAAGGTTTAGAATGGAGGGAGCTTCCAAAATCATCAGGCAAAAACCCTTCCTCTTGTAGATGAGGCAGCCATGGCCCAGGAGGAGAAATGGCTCCTCTCAGTTCTCAGTAATGTTTGAGGGGGGCCATGAAATAGTACCTGAGAACTAGTATAGTACCTTTCCCCTTATGGACCCCTGTGCAAAACCCATAAGACAACGGCTGATTCTCTCTCTCTTTAAAAGTATATCCCACTGAAAAAGCATATCCCACTGCAAGACTATATTTAAAATTGGTGTTTATCCAGAAGATGGTCACGCAAGGTGCTGAGGGCTTTGGAAACCATGGAAACCTCAGGAACAGGTGAACTTATTTGTTAAATAAATGTTGATCCTGTGTATGCTATGGGCCTGGCAGTGCCAGACAGCTGGCAGAAGACCTCAGACTTCCCAAAGGTCAAGAATTTCCCATGTATCTAGGGAGGGCAAAAGAAAAAAGAAAAAATGGAGACAAAAGAACAGGGACAGGACCTGCATCTAGGGGAGGGAACTGTGAAGGAGGAAAGGTTTTCACACACTAGGAAGCCCCTTCACTGGCAGAGATAGGGGTGGGGGCAGGTGGGAAGCTTCGGAGCCACGGAGGAGAGCGCAGCCACAGGGTTGCGGAGGGCAAAGCAGAGAGATTCCCACAAAGAGGATCGGTGCCGACCAGCACTCACCAGACTGAGAGGCTTATGTGCTCACCCGCCAGGACGGGTGAGGGCTGGGAGCTGAGGCTCGGGCTTCGGAGGTCGGATCCCAGGGAGAGGACTGGGGTTGGCTGCGTGAACACAGACTGAAGGGGGCTAGTGCACCACAGCTAGCCAGGAGGGAGTCCAGGAAAAAGCCTGGACTTGCCTAAGAGGCAAGAGACCATTCTTTCAGGGTGTGTGAGGAGAGGGGATTCAGAGTGCCCCCTAACTGAGCTCCAGAAATGGGTGTGAGCCGTGGCTGTCAGCGCAGACACCAGAGACGGGCATGAGACTCTAAGGCTGCTGCTGCAGCCGCCAGAAAGCCTGTGTGCAAACACAGGTCACTATCCACACCGCCCCTCCCGGAAGCCTGTGCAGCCCGCCACTGCCAGGATCCTGTGATCCAGGGATAACTTCCCCGGAAAAACGCACTGCGCACCTCGGGCTGGTGCAATGTCACGCTGGCCTCTGCCGCCGCAGGCTTGCTCCGCTTTCTGTACCCCTCCCTCCCCCCGGCCTGAGTGAGCCAGAGCCCCCGAAGCAGCTGCTCCTTTAACCCCGTCCTGTCTGGGTGAAGAACAGACACCCTCAGGTGACCTACACGCAGAGGTGGGTCCAAATCCAAAGCTGAACCCCGGGAGCTGTGCGAACAAAGAAGAGAAAGGGAAATCTCTCCCAGCAGCCTCAGGAGCAGCGGATTAAACCTCCACAATGAACTGGATGTACCCTGCATCTGTGGAATACCGGAATAGACAATGAATCATCCCAAAGTTGAGGTGGTGGATTTTGGGAGCAACTGTGGACTTGGTGTTTGCTTTCTGCATCTAATTTCTTCCTGGCTTTATGTTTATCTTAGTTTAGTATTTAGAGTTTATTATCATTGGTAGATTTATTTATTGCTCTCTTCCTTCTTTTATATATATTTTTTCTTTTTCTCTTTTTGTGAGTGTGTATGTGTATGCTTGTTTGTGTGATTTTGTCTGTATAGCTTTGCTTTTACCATTTGTCCTAGGGTTCTGTCTGTCCTTTTTTTTAGTATAGTTTTTAGCTCTTGTTATAATTGGTGGATTTGTTTTTTGGTTTGGTTGCTATCTCCTTTTTTTATTACTTTTTAATTAAAATTTTTTTAATAATTATTTTTTATTGTTTATTTTAATAACTTTATTTTATTTTATTTTATTTTTTTCTTTCTTTTTTTTCTCCCTTTTCTTCTGAGCTGTATGGCTGACAGGGTCTTGCTGCTCTGGCCGGGTGTCAGGCCTGTGCCTGTGAGGTGGGAGAGCCGAGATCAGGACATTGGTCCACCAGAGACCTCCCGGCTCCACATAATATCAAGTGGTGAAGGCTCTCCCAGAGATCTCTGTCTCAACGCTAAGACCCAGCTCCACTCAACAACCAGCAAGCTACAGTGCTGGACACCCTGTGCCAAACAACTAGCAAGACAGGAACACAACACCACCCACTAGGAGAGAGGCTGCCTAAGTTCATAATAAGGTCACAGACACCCCAAAACACACCACCCGACGTGGTCCTGCCCAGCAGAAAGACAAGATCCAGCCTCATCCACCAGAACACAGGCACTAGTCCCCTCCACCAGGAAGCCTACACAACCCACTGAACCAACCTTAGCCACTGGGGGGCAGACACCCAAAACAACAGGAATTACGAACCTGCAGCCTGCAAAAAGGAGACCTCAAACACAGTAAGTTAAGCAAAATGAGAAGACAGAGGAACACACAGCAGATGAAGGAGAAAGATAAAAACCCACCAGACCAAACAAATGAAGTGGAAATAGGCAGTCTACCTGAAAAAGAATTCAGAATAATGATAGTCAAGATGATCCATAATCTTGGTAGAATGGAGAAAATACAAGAAACTTTTAGCAAGAACCTAGAAGAACTAAAGAGCAAACAAACAGTGGTGAACAACACAATAAATGAAATTAAAAATTCCCTAGAAGGAATCAATAGCAGAATAACAGGTAGAAGAACGGATAAGTGACCTGGAAGATAAAATAGTGGAAATAACTACTGCAGAGCAGAATATAGAAAAATGAATGAAAAGAATTGAGGACAGTCATAGAGACCTCTGGGACAACATTAAACACACCAACAGTCGAATTATATTCTAGGGGTCCCAGAAGAAGAAGAGAAAAATAAAGGGATTGAGAAAATATTTGAAGAGATTATAGTTGAAAACTTCTCCAATATGGGAAAGGAAATAGTCAGTCAAGTCCAGGAAGGGCAGAGAGTCCCATACAGGATATTTTCAAGGAGAAACAAGCCAAGACACATATTAATCAAACTATAAAAATTAAATACAGGGGCTTCCCTGGTGGCACAATGGTTAAGAATCCGCCTGCCAATGCAGGGAAAATGGGTTCGAACCCTGGTCTGGGAATATCCCACATGCCACGGAGCAACTAAGCCTGTGTGCCACAGCTACTGAGCCTGTGCTCTAGAGCCTGCAAGCCATAACTACTGAGCCCATGTACCACAATTACTTAAGCCCGCACACCTAGAGCCCGTGCTCCGCAACAAGAGAAGTCACCACAATGAGAAGCCTGTGCACCGCAACAAACAGTAGCTCACACTCGCCAGAACTAGAGAAAGCCTGTGCACAGCAACGAAGACCCAATGCAGCCAAAAATAAATAAATAAATAATTAAAAAATTAAATACAAAGAAAAAATATTAAGAGCAGCAGGGAAAAACAACAAATAACATACAAGGGAATCCCCATAAGGTTAACAGCTGATCTTTCAGCACAAACTCTGCAAGCCAGAAGGGAGTTGCAGGACATATTCAAAGTGATGAAAGGGAAAAACCTACAACCAAGATTACTCTACCCAGCAAGGATCTCATTCAGATTCGACGGAGAAATTAAAACCTTTACAGACAAGCAGAAGCTAAGAGAATTTAGCACCACCAAACCAGCTTTACAACAAACGCTACAGGAACTTCTCTAGGCAGGAAACACAAGAGAAGGAAAAGACCTAGAACAAGAAATCCAAAACAATTAAGAAAATGGTAATAAGAACATATATGTTGATAACTATCTTAAATGTAAATGGATTAAATGCTCCAACCAAAAGACATAGACTGCCTGAATGGATACAAAAACAAGACCTGTATACATGCTGTCTACAGGAGACCCACTTCAGACCTAGGGACACGTACAGACTGAAAGTGAGGGGATAGAAAAAGGTATTCCATGCAAATGGAAATCAAAAGAAAGCTGGAGTAGTAATTCTCATATCAGACAAAAGAGACTTTAAAATAGACTATTACAAGAGACAAAGAAGGACACTACATGATGATCAAGGGATCAATCCAAGAAGAAGATATAACAATTGTAAATATTTATGAATCCAACATTGGAGCACCTCTACATAAGGGAAATGCTAACAGCTATAAAAGGGGAAATCGACAGTAATACAATCATAGTGAAAGTGAACACCTCACTTTCACCAGTGGACAGATCATCTGAAATGAAAATATATAAGGAAACACAAGCTTTAAATGACACATTAAACAAGATGGACTTAATTGATATTTATAGGATATTCCATCCAAAAACAACAGAATACACTTTCTTCTCAAGTGCTTATGGAACATTCTCCAGGATAAATCATATCTTGAGTCACAAATCTAGCCATGGTAAATTTAAGAAAATTGAAATCATATCAAGTATCTTTTCCGACGACAACGTTGTGAGACTAGATATCAATTTCAGGAAAAATATCTGTACAAATACAAACACATGGAGGCTAAACAATACACTACTTAATAACCAACAGATCACTGAAGAAATCAAAGAGGAAATAAAAGAATACCTAGAAACAAATGACAATGAAAACACGATGACCCCAAACCTATGGGACGCAGCAAAAGCAGTTCTAAGAGGGAAGATTATAGCAATACAATCCTACCTCAAGAAACATCTCAAGTAAACAACCTAACCTTACACCTAAAGCAATTATAGAAAGAAGAACAAAAAACCCCAAAGTTAGCAGAAGGAAAGAAATCATAAAGATCAGATTAGAAATAAATGAAAAAGAAATGAAGTAAACGATAGCAAATACCAATAAAACTAAAAGCTGGTTCTTTGAGGAGATCAACAAAATTGAGAAACCATTAGCCAGACTCATCAAGAAAAAAAAGGAAGAGGACTCAAATCAATAGAATCAGAAATGAAAAAGGAGAAGTAACAACTGACACTGCAGAAATACAAAGGATCATGAGAGATCACTACAAGGAACTGTATGCCAATAAAATGGAGAACCTGAAAGAAATGGACAAATTCTTAGGGAGACCCCGAATAGCCAAAGCAATCTTGAGAAAGAAAAATGGAGCTAGAGGAATCAGGCTCCCAGACTTCAGAGTATACTTCAGAGTATACTACAAAGCTACAGTATACTACAATGCTACAGTAATCAAGACAGTATGGTACTGGCACAAAAACAGAAGTATAGATCAATGGAACAGGCTAGAAAGCCCAGAGATAAACCTACACACATATGGTCATCTTATTTTTGATGAAGGAGGCAAGAATATACAATGGAGAAAAGACAGTCTCTTCAATAAGTGGTGCTGGGAAAACTGGACAGGTACATGTAAAAGAATGAAATTAGAACACTCCTTAACACCATACACAAAAATAAACTCCAAATGGATTAAAGACCTAAATGTACGGCCAGATACTATAAAACTCTTACAGGAAAACATAGGCAGAACACTGACATAAATCACAGCAAGATCCTTTGACCTAATGAAACTTAAAAGCTTTCTCACAGCAAAGGAAAACATAAACAAGAAGAAAAGACAACCATCAGAATGGGAGAAAAAATTTGCAAATGAAGGATTAAATGACGAAGGATTAATCTCCAAAATTTACAAGCAGCTCATGCAGCTTAATAGCAATAAAACAAACAACCCAATCCAAAAATGGGCAGAAGACCTAAATAGACATTTCTCCAAAGAAGATTGCCAACAAACACATGAAAGAATGCTGAACATCGGTAATCATTAGAGAAATGCAAATCAAAACTACAATGAGGTATCACCTCACTCCAGTCAGAATGGCCATCATCAAAAAATCTGCAAACTATAAATGCTGGAGAGGATGTGGAGAAAAGAGAACCCTCTTGCACTGTTGGTGGGAATGTAAATTGATACAGTCACTATGCAGAACAGTTTGGAGGTTGTTTAAAAAACTAAAAATAGAAGTACCATACGACCGAGCCGTCCCTCTATTGGACATATACCCTGAGAAAACCATAATTCCAAAAGTCATGTACCACAATGTTCATTGCAGCTTTATTTACAATAGCCAGGACATGGAAGCAACCTAAGTGTCCATCATCAGATGAATGGATAAAGAAGATATGGCACACATATACAATGGAATATTATTCAGCCATAAAAAGAAATGAAACTGAGTTATTTGTAATGAAGTGCATGGACGTTGAGTCTGTCATGCAGAGTGAAGTAAGTCAGAAAGAGAAAAGCAAATACCATATGCTAACACATATATATGGAATCTAAAAATAAAAGGTTCTGAAGAACCTAGGGGCAGGACAGGAATAAAGACGCAGATGTAGAGAATGGACTTGAGGACATGGGGAGGGCGAAGGGTAAGCTGGGACGAAGTGAGAGAGTGGTATGGACATATATACACTGCCAAATGTAAAATAGATAGCTAGTGGGAAGCTGCTGCATAGCACAGGGAGATGAGCTCAGTGCTTTGTGACCACCTAGAGGGGTGGGATAGGGAGGTTGGGAGGGAGACTCAAGAGGGAGGAGATATGGGGATGTATGTATATGTATAGCTGATGCACTTTGTTATGAAGCAGGAACTCACACACCATTGTTAAGCAATTATACTCCAATAAGGATGTTAAAAAAAAAACAAACCTCCCCTTACTTAGAACTTAACCATAACCGTTACGTTAGCAGTTCAAAGATTTTGAGAAGTTCTGCAATTAAAAACTAGTATAAATTGATTAACCCAGTGCTTTCCTGGCTAGTTTGAATGCTTTGATTATGTTACTTTTTCTCCCCCCTGTACGTTCTAAAGTCATGTGGAAGACTTGGGAAACAGCCACTGGGAAATGCTTGGATAGTAGAACAGAGTTATAAATTGAGTATCTGCGGCTGCACGTTCTTTTCCTGGCTCTGTCACTACCTGCCACATTTCAGGGCTTATTTTTCCATCCTTAAAATGAGGGAATTTAAATATACGACCTCCTTGATCCTTCCCGTCTTTAAAGTCCTGCGGCACTATAATCCTGCGTGTGTTAACTACGCAGCCAGGCTGGGAAAGCATCTTATATGCCTTTTCTATATTCTGTCTTTTGTTTGACCTTTTTTCTCAGAAGCCTCAGAACTTGTAAGCCATGAAAAAAAAGTACAGAAACAAGCAAATGGTATTCAGGCTTTCTGTAATTTCCCTGTTTTATACATTGAAAAAAGGTCTGTAGTTAAGCCAGTAGCAATTTAAGGAACCTAAATGGAGCCTTCTTGTGAAGAGTTGTAATAAAAACCTCACTCTGGGGTGCCATGATTTTTACATATACTCATCCCTCTTTCCAGAGGGAAACTAGCCACACCATCTATTAATGTTGGTAGATTTTTAAAAATCCATTGTTGATTTTTTTTAAAAAAACACGATGATTTTTAGCAAGAGCCACAGAAACACACTCTTATGTTTGAAGATGTTCACTGTAGTGTTATCTATAATAGTAAAAAAAGCAACAATTGAATATAACCTCAGTGGTTCAATGTTAGGAGATTGGTTGGTAAATTACAGTACATCAACGTGAGAAAATATTGTCCATCCTCTAAAAATGTTTGTTGTGAAGTTCAGATGAAGCATAAGAAAATATTTTATAAAGTAAATGAAAACAATCAATACATATAAGTTTGGAAAAAATATGTAAAAATGTGTATGCATATTGATGAAACTGGAAGCTGAATATAAAAACAAAGTTTATAGAGAATGGTGAATATGTTATTTTAATTAAATTAATAAATAATTATTTAGTATTGCTTACTTTTGTTTTTTCAATGTAAATTAACTCTCAGCTCTGTTAGAAGAACAAACTTAGAAAATCTGAATAAAAAATGTATTCACTGTAGATAATTTAGAAAAGAAAAATGACACAAAAAAGAACATTAAATATCACCCATCATCTCACCACCCAGAAATAATCATTGCAGACATTTCAGTATATATACCAGTAATCTTTTCTTGGTGGGGCGGGGGTGTGTCTGTGTGTGTCTCTTTCTAGACATATTTTTAAGCAGATTTGTACAGCCATACTTGCAACTGGCTTTTTTCACTTTAAATTGTGAACATTTATCCAAGTAGTTACGTTTTTTTCTGCATATCATTTTTAGTTATTACGTTGTATTCCTTCATACAGATGCACAGTAAGGGACTCAGCCAGTCTCCCCTATGGGTATGCATGTGATGTAGCCTTTTGCTGAGTATTGTCAAATTGATTTCAAGATAGGTTATATCAGTTTACTTGGTCACCTTGCCTAAAGAAGTAAAAAATTACTTAAAAAAAATAAAACATTGTTTTGTCTTGTTTTTATGAATTTTTTAAAAAGCCCCAGATCCTGGACCTAGAGAGCATTATGCTAAGTGAAATAAGTCAGAGAGAGACAAATACTGTATTTTATCACATATATAGAATCCAGAAAGTAAAACAAACAAATACATATAATGAAACAGAAACAGATTCACAGATACAGAGAACAATATAGTGGTTAACAGTGGGGAGAGGAAAGGGAGGAAGGGCAAGATAGGGGTAGGGGAATAAGAGATACAAACTACTATGTACAAAATAGGTAGGGAACGAGGTGGTTACCAGTGGGGAGAGGAAAGGGAGGAAGGGCAAGATAGGGGTAGGGGAATAAGAGATACAAACTACTATGTACAAAATAGGTAGGGAACGAGGATATGTTGTACAGCACAGGGAAATAGAGCTATTGTAATAACTTTAAGTGGAGTATATGTTGTACACCTGAAACGAATACAATATTATAAATCAAATATGCTTCAATAAAAAGAATTGTAGTAAAAAGCTGCAAATCTACTTTCCCCATGTTTATGGAGTTCTCAACTGAGAATGAGTCAACTAGATCACTTTTAAAGGGTTCTTTGATGCTAAAGATCTCTTAGGCCGTTTTTTTTAATTTTTAAATTAAATTTAATTTATTTATACAGCAGGTTCTTATTAGTCTTCAATTTTATACACATCAGTGTATACATGTCAATCCCAATCACCCAATTGATCACACCACCACCACCACCACCACCACCACCCCCGCCGCTTTCCCCACTTGGTGTCCATATGTTTCTCCTCTACATCTGTGTCTCTATTTCTGCCATGCAAACTGGTTCATCTGTACCATTTTTCTAGGCTCCACATATATGTGTTCATATACGATATTTGTTTTTCTCTTTCTGACTTACTTCACTCTGTATGACAGTTTCTAGATCCATCCATGTCTCCACAAATGACCCAATTTCATTCCTTTTTGTGGCTGAGTAATATTCCATTGTATATATGTACCACATCTTCTTTATCCATTCGTCTGTCGATGGGCATTTAGGTTGCTTCCATGACCTGGCTATTGTAAATAGTGCTGCAATGAACATTGGGGTGCATGTGTCTTTTTGAATTGTGGTTTTCTCTGTGTATATGCCCAGTAGTGGGATTGCTGGATCATATGGTAATTCTATTTTTAGTTTTTAAAGGAACCTCCATACTGTTCTCCCTAGTGGCTGTATCAGTTTGCATTCCCACCAATAGTGCAAGAGGATTCCCTTTTCTCCACACCCTTTCCAGCATTTGCTGTTTGTAGATTTTCTGTTGAGGCCCATTCTAGCTGGTGTGAGGTGATACCTCACTGTAAGTTTGATTTGCATTTCTCTAACAGTTAGTGATGTTGAGCAGCTTTTCATGTGCTTCTTGGCCATCTGTATGTCTTCTTTGGAGAAATGTCTGTTTAGGTCTTCTGCCCATTTTTTGATTGGGTTGTTTGTTTTTTTAATATTGAACTGCATGAGCTGTTTATATATTTTGGAGATTAATCCTTTGTCCGTTGAATCGTTTGCAGATATTTTCTCCCATTCTGACGGTTGTCTTTTCATCTTGTTTATGGTTTCCTTTGCTGTGCAAAAGCTGTGAAGTTTCATTAGGTCCCATTTGTTTACTTTTGTTTTTATTTTCATTACTCTAGGAGGTGGATCAAAACAGATCTTGCTGTGATTTATGTCAAAGAGTGTTCTGCCTATGTTTTCCTCTAAGAATTTTATAGTTTCCAGTCTTACATTTAGGTCTCTAATCCATTTTGAGTTTGAGTATGGTGTTAGGGAATGTCTAATTTCATTCTTTTACATGTAGCTGTCCAGTTTTCCCAGCACCACTTATTGAAGAGACTGTCTTTTCTCCATTGTATATCCTTGCCTCCTTTGTCATAGATTAGTTGACCATAGGTGCGTGGGTATATCTTTGGGCTTTCTATCTTGTTCCATTGATCTATGTTTCTGCTTTTGTGCCAGTACCATATTGTCTTGATTACTGTAGCTTTGTAGTATAGTCTGAAGACAGGGAGTCTGATTCCTCCACCTCTGTTTTTTTCCCTCAGGACTGCTTTGGCTATTTGGGGTCCTTTGTGTCTCCATACAAATTTTAATATTTTTTGTTTTAGTTCCATAAAAAATGCCATTGGTAGTTTGTTAGGGATACATTGAATCTGTAGATTGCTTTGGGTAGTATAGTCATTTTCACAATATTGATTTTTCCAATCCAAGAACATGATGTATCTCTGCATCTGTTGGTATCATCTTTAATTTCTTTCATCAGTGTCTTATAGTTTTCTGCATACAGGTCTTTTGTGTCCCTAGGTAGCTTTATTCCTAGGTATTTTATTCTTTTTGTTGCAATGGTAAATGGGAGGGTTTCCTTAATTTCTCTTTCAGATTTTTCATTAGTATATAGGAATACAGGAGATTTCTATGCAATAATTTTGTATCCTTCAACTTTACTGAATTCATTGATTAGCCATAGTAGTTTTCTGGTGGCAACTTTAGGATTCTCTATATATAGTAGCATATCATCTGTCAACAGTGACAGTTTTACCTCTTCTTTTCCAATTTGTATTCCTTTTATTTCTTTTACTTCTCTGATTGCCATGGCTAGGACTCCCAAAACTATGTTGAATAATAGTGGCAAGAGTGGACATCCTTGTCTTGTTGCTGATCTCATAGGAAATGCTTTCAGTTTTTCACCATTGAGAATGATGTTTGCCGTGGGTTTGTCTATATGGCCTTTATTATGTTGAGGTAGGTTTCCTCTATGCCCACTTTCTGGAGAGTTTTTTATCATAAATGGGTGTTGAATTTTGTTAAAAGCTTTTTCTGCATCTATTGAGATGATCATATGGTTTTTATTCTTCAATTTGTTAATATGGTGTATCACATTAATTGATTTGCATATATTGAAGAATCCTTGCATCCCTGGGATAAATCCCACTTGATCATGATATATGATCCTTTTAACGTGTTGTTGGATTCTGTTTGCTAGTATTTTGTTGAGGATTTTTGCATCTATATTCATGAGTGATATTGGTCTGTAATTTTCTTTTTTTGTAGTATCTTTGTGTGGTTTTGGTATCAGGGTGATGGTGGCCTCTTAGAATGAGTTTGGGAGTGTTCCTTCCTCTGCAATTTTTTGGGAGAGTTTGAGAAGGGTGGGTGTTAGCTCTTCTCTAAATGTTGGTAGAATTCACCTGTGAAGCCATCTGGTCCTGGACTTTTGTTTGCTGGAAGACTTTTAATCACAGTTTCAATTTCATTACTTGTGATTGGTCTGTTCATATTTTCTATTTCTTCCTGGTTCAGTCTTGGAAGGTTATACCTTTCTAAGAATTTGTCCATTTCTTCCAGGTTGTCCATTTTATTGGCATAGAGTTGCTTGTAATAGTCTCTTAGGATGCTTTGTATTTCTGCGGTGTCTGTTGTAACTTCTCCGTTTTCATTTCTAATTTTACTGATTTGAATCCTCTCCCTCTTTTTCTTGATGAGTCTGGTTAATGGTTTATCAATTTTGTTTATCTTCTCAAAGAACCAGCTTTTAGTTTTATTGATCTTTGCTATTGTATTCTTTGTTTCTATTTCATTTATTTTTGTTCTGATCTTTATGATTTCTTTCCGTCTGCTAACTTTGGGTTTTGTTTGTTCTTCTTTCTCTAGTTCCTTTAGGTGTAAGGTTACATGGTTTATTTGAGAGGTTTCTTGTTTCTTGAGGTAGGCTTGTCTAGCTCTAACCTTCCCTCTTAGAACTGCTTTTGCTGCATCCCATAGGTTTTGGATCGTCGTGTTTTCATTGTCATTTGTTTCTAGGTATTTTTTGATTTCCTCTTTGATTTCTTCAGTGATCTCTTGGTTATTTAGTAACGTATTATTTAGCCTCCATGCGTTTGTGGTTTTTACGTTTATTTCCCTGTAATTCATTTCTAATCTTATAGTGTTGTGGTCAGAAAAGATGCTGGATATGATTTCAATTTTCTTAAGTTTACTGAGGCTTGATTTGTGACCCAAGATGTGATCTGTCCTGGAGAATGTTCCGTGTGCACTTGAGAAGAAAGTGTAATCTGCTGTTTTTGGATGGAATATCCTATAAATATCAATTAAATCTATGTGGTCTATTGTGTCATTTTAAGCTTCTGTTTCCTTATTTATTTTCATTTTGTATGATCTATCCATTCGTGTAAGTGAGGTGTTAAAATCCCCCACTATTATTGTGTTACTGCCGATTTCCTCTTTTATAGGTGTTAGCATTTGCCTTATGTATTCAGCTTCTCTTATGTTGGGTGCATATATATTTATAAGTGTTATATCTTCTTCTTGGATTGACCCCCTCATCATTATGTAGTGTTCTTCCTTGTCTCTTGTAACATTCTTTATTTTAAAGTCTATTTTATCTGATACGCGTATTGCAACTCCAGCTTTCCTTTGATTTCCATTTGCATGGAATATCTTTTTCCATCCCCTCACTTGCAGTCTGAATGTGTCCCTAGGTCTGAAGTGGGTCTCTTGTAGACAGCATATATATGGGTCTTGTTTTTGTATCCATTCAGCAATCCTGTGACTTTTGGTTGGAGCATTTAATCCATTTACGTTTAAGGTAATTATCGATTTGTGTGTTCCTGTTACCATTTTCTTAATTGTTTTGGGTTTGTTTTTGTAGGTCGTTTTCTTCTCTTGTGTTTCCCACTTAGAGAAGTTCCTTTAGCATTTGTTGTAGAGCTGGTTTGGTGGTGCTGAATTCTCTTAGCTTTTGCTTGTCTAAAGCTTTTGATTTCTCCATCGAATCTGAATGAGATCCTTGCTGGGTAGAGTAATCTTCGTTGTAGTTTCTTCCATTTCATCACTTTAAGTATATCATGCCTCACCCTTCTGGCTTGTAGAATTTTTGGTGAGAAATCAGCTGTTAACCTTATGGGAGTGCCCTTTTATGTTTTTTGTTGTTTTTCCTTTGCTGCTTTCAATAATTTTTCTTTGTCTTTAGTTTTTGCCAGTTTGATTACTATGTGTCTCGGTGTGTTTCTCCTTGGTTTATCCTGTATGGGTCTCTCTGCACTTCCTGGTCTTGGGTGGCTATTTCCTTTCCCATGTTAGGGAAGTTTTCGACTATAATCTCTTCAAATATTTTCTTGTGTCCTTTCTCTCTCTCTTCTCCTTTTGGGACCCCTATAATGCGAACGTTGTTGCGTTTAATGTTGTCCCAGAGGTCTCTTAGGCTGTCTTCATTTCTTTTCATTCTTTATTCTGTTCCACAGCAGTGATTTCCACCATTCTGTCTTCCAGGTCACTTATCTGTTCTTCTGCCTCAGTTGTTCTGCTATTGAACCCTTCTAGTGTAGTTTTCATTTCAGTTATTTTATCGTTCCTCTCTGTTTGTTTGTTCTTTAATTCTTGTATTTCTTTGTAAAACATTCTTTGCGTCTTCTCGATCTTTGCCTCCATTGTTTTTCCAAGGTCCTGGATCATCTTTACTATTATTATTCTGAATTATTTTTCTGGAAGGTTGCCTATCTCCACTTCATTTAGTTGTTTTTCTGGGGTTTTATATTGTTCCTTCATCTGGTACATATCCCTCTGCTTTTTCATGTTGTCTATCTTTCTGTGAATGTGGTGGTTGTTCCACAGGCTGCAGGATTGTATTTTTTCTTTCTTGTGCTGTCTGCCCGCTCCCTTAGGCTATTTTTTACACATTGTCTATAATGAGTGAGTCTATAGGATTTCTGCTACTCTCTTAAGGAAATGTAATGAATGTTTAGAGTATACTGATTGGTGTCATGGAATGCAGTGTATTCTAGCATGAGGAATTTCACTGCAAACTGAAGCAAAAAGTATTGAGACATTTCAAATCTGCCTTAAATTTCTTAAATATTTGTACTCTGTTTGAAAAAGCATGGATTTTTCACTCTAATGTGTTCTATTAAGTAGTCGAGATACCTGCTTTAGGATTTAATTTGAAATAAGCTGTCAGACTTGAGTACCTATCTATTTTCATGATGAATTTGTTTTTAGTCTTTATTTAAGCCTAGTTCTCAATTTTCTACATTTGTGTTAAGTGTTGAAGAAAGAGATTTTTACTCATTGTGTGCTTTCTAGTCCATTTTATTCCTTTAGATGCATTTGATTCTCACCCAGTTTTATTTATACTTCATGAATTTGAACAGATCTGTGACTTCTCAATGTTTCCTGGTGCCAGTTGAAAAATTCTCCCAGGCTCTTTTTATGGGGTAACTGTCATGTTTATACTGCGTTTCAAGAAATGTCCATCCTTTTAATTCTCTTGTCTAAATGCATTCAATTTTTAAAAGAACAGTTGTAAAGTTGTGAACTTGACATCTTTACACTTGAATGTGCATAATTACACAGTGCTCTTTTTCCTGTGCCGACTTCATTCTAGGCTGTGTGTGTATGAGAAGCATAATTTACCACTTGGCAAGAATAAAGGCACCTTTGCTGTCTTCCCCTTTTCTTTTCTTTAAGCTGTTACTACATGTATGGTTATGTCCCTAGGGAGAGGTTGGAAAAGATGTCTTTGCTCTCTGAAGTCCATTTCTCAAGGGAATATCAATACGCACAAGGATCCTATTTACATTGTAATTGGTTGCTGGCTGTCTGGTACAGCTGTTTCAACTTAAACCCAAGACAGTCGCTATGGAGATGTTTGACTTGAAATAGGTCAAGTGAAGTCCTTTTCTCCCTGGATATGAGGGAGTGCTGTAACTCAGCTAGAAGTGTCTCAGTTGAACAGAATATATGTAGATGGACAACCACGTTCCCCACCCCCCCAACACCCAAATTTCTCTTTTTAGGATGGGGCTTGTCACATATGCTAGTCCAATCATGTTGCTGCTGTGAATCTGGAAACAACACCTGAAGAGTATTTCTGTTAAAGAAAAGGAATGAGAGATGTCATAATTTGCAACGTAAACTTGAATTAACTGGCTCATATATGACTCTCAAAAGGTGCTTATTTCATAAGTTCCTAAACATAGTAGAATAGCATTTATTTTCAAGACATGACCAGGCGTTCAAGAACAGTTTTTAAAAACATTGAGTTGCGGGGGACCTTCAAGATGGCAGAGGAGTAAGACATGGAGATCACCTTCCTCCCCACAAATATATCAGAGATACATCTACATGTGGAACAACTCCTACAGAACATCTACTGAGCGCTGGCAGAAGACCTCAGACTTCCCAAAAGGCAAGAAACTCCCCACGTGTCTGGGGAGGGCAAAAGAAAAATGAAAAAACAGAGACAAAAAACAGGGACAGGACCTGCACCTCTGGGAGGGAGCTGTAAAGGAGGAAAAGCTTCAACACACTAGGAAGCCCCTTAACTGGTGGAGACGGTGGGTGGTGGGGTGGGGAGCTTCAGAGCCTTGGAGGGTAGTGCAGCAACAGGGGTGCAGAGGGCAAAGCAGAGAGATTCCCGCACAGAGGATCGGTGCCAACCAGCACTCACCAGACCGAGAGGCTTGTCTGCTCACCCACTGGGGCAGGTGGGGGCTGGGAGCTGAGGCTCAGGCTTTGGAGGTCAAATCCCAGAGAGAGGACGGGGGTTGGCTGCGTGAACACAGCCTGCAGGGGGCTAGTGCACCACAGCTAGCCGGGAGGGAGTCCGGGAAAAAGTCTGGAGCTGCTGAAGAGGCAAGAGACAGTTGTTTCCAGGTGCGTGAGGAGAGGAGATTCAGAGCACCACCTAAAGGAGCTCCGGAGACGGGCACGAGCCACAGCTATCAGCATGGACCCCAGAGACGGGCATGAAGTGCTAAGGCTGCTGTTGCAGCCAACAAGAAGCCTGTGTGCAAGCACAGGTTACTATCCACACCTCACCGCCTGGGAGCCTGTGCAGCACACCACTGCCAGGGTCCCGGGATCCAGGGACAACTTCCCTGGGAGAACACACAGCGCACCTCAGGCTGTTGCAATATTATGGCAGTCTCTGCTGCCGCAGGCTCGCCCCGCATCCGTACCCCTCCCTCCCCCGGGTCTGAGTGAGCCAGAGCCCCCTAATCAGCTGCTCCTTTAACCCCGACCTATCTGGGCAAAGAACAGACGCCCTCAGGTGACCTACATGCAGAGTTGAGGCCAAATCCAAAGCTGAACCCCAGGAGCTGTGTGAACAAAGAAGAGAAAGGGAAATCTCTCCCAGCAGCCTCAGGAGCAGCAGATTAAATCTACACAATCAACCTGATGTACCCTGCATCTGTGGAATGCCTGAATAGACAACGAATCATCCCAACTTGAGGTGGTAGACTTTGGGAGCAACTGTGGACTTGTGGTTTGCTTTCTGCACCTAATTTGTTCCTGGTTTTACGTTTGTCTTAGTTTAGTATTTAGAGTTTATTATCATTGGTAGATTTGTTTATTGATTTGGTAGGTCTCTTATTTTTATATACACATATATTTTTTCCTTTTTCTCTTTTTGTGAGTGTGTATGTCTATGCTTATTTGTGTGATTTTGTCTCTGTAGCTTTTCTTTTACCATTTGTCCTAGGATTCTCTGTCCTTTTTTTTTTTTTTTTCTAAGTATAGTTTTTAGCACTTGTTATTGGTGGATTTGTTTTTTGGTTTGGTTGCTCTCTTCTTTCTTTTTTGTGTTCTTTTTTTTATTACTTTTTAGTTTTTTTATTTTTAATAATTAAAAAAATTTTTAATTTTAATAACTTTACTTTACTTTTCTTTCTTTTTTTCTCCCTTTTCTTCTGAGCCATTTGGCTGACAGGAGCTTGGTGCTCTGGCCAGGTGTCAGGCCTGTGCCTCTAAGGTAGGAGAGCCAAGTTCAGGACACTGGTCCACTAGAGACCTCCCAGCTCCATGTAATATCAAACAGCAAAAGCTCTCCCAGAGATCTCCATCTCATGGCTAAGACTCAGCTCCCCTCAATAACCAGCAAGCTACAGTGCTGGACACCATCTGCCAAACAACTACCAAGACGGGAACACAACCCCACCCGTTAGCAGAGAGGCTGCCTAAAATCATAATAAGGTCACAGACACCCCAAAACACACCACTGCACGTTGTACTGCCCAGCAGAAAGACAAGATTCAGCCTCATCCACCAGAACACAGGCACTAGTCCCCTCCACCAGGAAGCCTACACAGCCCACTGAACCAATGTTAGCCACTGGGAGCGGACTCAAAAACAATGGGAACTATGAACCTGCAGCCTGCGAAAAGGGTACCCCAAACACATTAAGTTAAGCAAAATGAGAAGACAGAGAAACACACAGCCGATGAAGGAGCAAGGTAAAAATCCACAAAACCAAACAAATGAGGAGGAAATAAGCAGACTACCTGAAAAAGAATTCAGAGTAATGACAGTAAAGATGATCCAAAATATTGGAAATAGAATGGAGAAAATACAAGAAATGTTTAACGACGATGTAGAAGAACTAAAGAGCAAACAAACAATGATGAACAACACAATAAATGAAATTAAAACTTCTCTAGAAGGAATCAATAGCAGAATAACTGAGGGAGAAGAACGGATAAGTGACCTGGCAGATAAAATAGTGGAAATAACTACTGCAGAGCAAAATAAAGAAAAAAGAATGAAAAGAATTGAGGACAGTCTCCGAGACCTCTGGGACAACATTAAATGCACCAACATTCGAATTATAGGGGTCCCAGAAGAAGAAGAGAAAAAGAAAGGGACTGAGAAAATATTTGAAGAGATTATAGTTGAAAAGTTCCCTAATACGGGAAAGGAAGCAGTCAATCAAGTCCAGGACGTGCAGAGAGTCCCATACAGGGTAAATCCAAGGAGAAACACGCCAAGACACATATTAGTCAAACTATCAAACATTAAATACAAAGAAAAAATATTAAAAGCAGCAGGGAAAAATAACAAATAACATACAAGGGAATCCCCATAATGTTAACAGCTGATCTTTCAGCAGAAACTCTGCAAGCCAGAAGGGAGTGGCAGGACATATTTAAAGTGATGAAAGGGAAAAACCTACAACCAAGATTACTCTACCCAGCAAGGATCTCATTCAGATTCGACAGAGAAATTAAAACCTTTACAGACAGGAAGAAGCTAAGAGAATTCAGCACCACCAAACCAGCTTTACAACAAATGCTAAAGGAACTACTCTAGGCAGGAAACACAAGAGAAGGAAGAAGACCTACAATAACAAACTGAAAACAATTAAGAAAATGGTAATAGGAACACACATGTCAATAACTACCTTAAATGTAAATGGATTAAATGCTCCAACCAAAAGACATAGACTGGCTGAAGGGCTACAAAAACAAGACCCGTATATATGCTGTCTACAAGAGACCAACTTCAGACCTAGGGACACATACAGACTGAAAGTGAGGGGATGGAAAAAGATATTCCATGCAAATGGAAATCAAAATAAAGCTGGAGTACCAATTCTCATATCAGACAAAATAGACTTTAAGTTAAAGACTATTACAAGAGACAAAGAAGGACACTATAAAAGATCAAGGGATCAATCCAAGAAGAAGATATAACAACTGTAAATATTTATGCATCCAACATAGGAGCACCTCAATACATAAGGCAAATACTAACAGCCATAAAAGGGGAAATCGACAGTAATACAATCATACTAGGGGACTTTAACACTCCACTTTCACCAATGGACAGCTCATCCAAAATGAACATAAATAAGGAAACACAAGCTTTAAGTGATACGTTAAACAAGATGGACTTAATTGATATTTATAGGACATTCCATCCAAAAACAACAGAACACACTTTCTTCTCAAGTGTTCATGGAACATTCTCCAGGATAGGTCATATCTTGGGTCACAAATTAAGCCTTGGTAAATTTAAGAAAATTGAAGTTATATCAAGTATCTTTCCCGACCACAACACTATGAGACTAGATATCAGTTACAGGAAAAAAATCTGTAAAAAATACAAACACATGGAGGCTAAACAATACACTACTTAATAACCAAAATATTACTGAAGAAATCAAAGAGGAAATCGGAAAATACCTAGAAACAAATGACAATGGAAACAGGATGGCCCAAAACCTATGGGATGCAGCAAAGGCAGTTCTAAGATGGAAGTTTATAGCAATGCAATCCTACCTGCTTTTGCACAGCAAAGGAAGACGCAAACAAGGAGAAAGGACAACCCTCAGAATGGGAGAAAATATTTGCAAATGAAGCAACTGACAAAGGATTAATGTCTGAAATTTACAAGCAGCTCATGTAGTTCCTTATCAAAAAAACAAACAACCCAATCCAAAAATGGGCAGAAGACCTAAATAGACATTTCTCCAAAGAAGATATACAGATTGCTAACAAACACATGAAAGGATGGTCAACATCACTAATCATTAGAGAAATGCAAATCAAAATTACAATGAGGTATCACCTCACGTCAGTCAGAATGGTCATCATCAGAAAATCTCCAAACAGTAAATGCCAGAGAGGGTGTGGAGAAAAGGGAACCCTCTTGCACTGTTGGTGGGAATGTAAATTGATACAGCCATTATGGAGAACAGTACGGAGGTTCCTTAAAAAACTAAAAAGAGAACTACCATATGACCTAGCAATCCCACTCCTGGGCATATACCCTCAGAAAACCATAATTCAAAAAGAGTCAGGTACCACAGTGTTCATTGCAGCTCTATTTACAATAGCCAGGATATGGAAGCATTCTAAGTGTCCATCGACAGATGAATGGATAAAGAAGATGTGGCCCATATATACAATAGAATATTACTCAGCCATAAAAAGAAATGAAACTGAGTTATTTGTAGTGAGGTGGATGGACCTTGAGTCTGTCATACAGAGTGAAATAAGTCAGAAAGAGAAAAACAAATACCTTATGCTAAGACGTGTATTTGGAATCTAAAAAAAAAAAATGGTTCTGAAGAACCTATGGGCAGGACAGGAATAAAGATGCAAATGTAGAGAATGGACTTGAGGACGGGGGAGGGGAAACGGTAAGCTGGGACGAAGTGAGAGAGTGGCATGGACATTGTACACTACCAAATGTAAAATAGATAGCTAGTGGGAAGTAGCCACATAGCACTGGGAGATCAGCTCGGTGCTTTGTGACCTCCTAGTGGTGGGATAGGGAGGGTGGGAGGGAGACTCAAGAGGGAGGAGATATTGGGATATATGTTTATGTATAGCTGATTCACTTTGTTATAAAGCAGAAACTAACACACCATTGTAAAGCAATTATACTCAAATAAAGATGTTAATAGATAAATAAAAACATGGAGTTAACTGTGATATTTGGAAGAAGGCACCTGGTGACACTTGATGGGATTTGCCATTAGTTTGGCCAGAAAACATGGCTTTCCCAGGAAAACTTGGCTATGATGAATGATGTACTACCTCTGAGCTCAGTCTTCTGTTGTGGGTGACTTTGATTACTTACCTTTCCTTCTTCACGTGTCCTGTGTGGAAATGGTTCCTGACTCTGCATCTGATCATTACAATGGGGACTTACAGTCTTTCTGACAGGTGGCGATGCCGTTAGGTTCCCTTATAGGACCCGTAGCTTTGTCTTGTTTGGGGCATGGTGAATATGGGTACAGTTTTGGTTGTCATAGTTGGGTTGCGGGTAGGATGCTACTGGCATCTAGTGGGGAGGGGTCTGCGGTGTGGCTGAGCATCCTACAATGCACGGGACAGCACCCCCTCCAGCAAGGAATTATGTGGCCTAATAAGTCAATAGTGCTGAGGTGGTCTGTTTTCGATGGGTTGCTAAGAAATGTGAAAGATTTCATTCAAAAGTGATAGTGGGAGAAATGAAAAGCAGATATCTAGAAGGAGAGGCAAGTGTGTGTATATGACAGGGAGGAAGTTGAGTAGGAGCTATAGAACTGATGTGTGTAAGGTAGTACCCGGACCCACCAATTTGAGTTTTGTAGATATTTTTGGAAGAAAATAAAATGCCTAGGTTCACACTTTGTATCCTGCTTTGTGTAGTTAACCATGTAAGATAAATATGTGCAATAAATCATTGAAAAACTCTCAATATACCGACTGTCTTAAGTCATACTCAGAGGATTCTGGGAGTTGAAGATCCCCTTTAGGAATTAGGCTCAGCTCCTGGCAGATAGTAGGTGCTCAGTAAATATTCGCAACCAGAGTGAGTTAAGGGGAAGAGGAGAGGGAAAGGGAATGGACTCTATGGCCACTGGAGCAGCTGCCCTGGGTCTACTGCACACAAGCCAACTCCATGGAAGTTCCCTGTTGAAGAAGGTCGGGAACCGTGGAGGACTTCTGCCATTAAGGCTTGTGTTCAGCTGTCTTTACTAAAGCTGTGCCTGTGTCTACCCTGGGATCCAGCAGTTCCACTCCACAGTATGCAATCAGCAGAAATGCTTATGCATATTTACTAAGTCATGAGCTTTCAAGAATGTTCACAGAAGTAGTACCATTCATAGTAGCCCAAACTGGAAGCTACCCAAATGCCCATCAGTAATAGAATAGATAAATAAATTTATTAAAAAATTGCTAATGGACTTGAGGACATGGGGAAGGGAAAGGGTAAGCTGGGATGAAGTGAGTGGCATGGACATATATACATTACCAAATGTAAAATAGGTAGCTAGTGGGAAGCAGCCGCATAGCACAGGGAGATCAGCTCGGTGCTTTGTGTCCACCTAGAGGGGTGGGATAGGGAGGGTGGGAGGGAGACGCAAGAGGGAGGAGATATGGGGATGTATGTATATGTAGAGCTGATTCACTTTGTTATACAGCAGAAACTAACACACCATTGTGTTAGCAATTATACTCCAATAAAGATGTTTAAAAAATTGCTAATGATGAAATATTTCAAAACACAATAGGGTGTAAGAAAAATAGGCATTCTAGTTCCTACCACCCAGATTTAACGAAGGTTAACATTTTTCCTGTTTGTTTTTTTTTCTTCTTTTTTAAAAATTTTTTTTTATTTGAGAAATAGAACCTTCTGGTGGCCTTAGTGTTGGAGGTGGGGTAGAGGTGGGTGAGTGTTGTAAAGATACTGGAATGTAAGAGTGGGATGACCTGGGCTTTCTCTGCAGGTCTTCCCTTGACATGGAATAAGTTACCTGTCACTGGTACCTAAACATCAAGCAGAGTAGTCAGCGAGAACATCTCCCCGTTAAAGATTCCGCAGTGCCACAGAAGGAATAGGAAGAAGCCATGCCTTTCACCTCTCCTGCTCTCTGAAAAATAAAACACTTTGCAGTAGTGTCCTTTGAGGACACAATGCCTGTTTCGTTGAAATATAAAAGAATTTGGCTTTTTCCATCAAATTGTGATTGGAATACCATGAATGTTTTGATTGCGCTGATGTGAAAAAAGAACAAGACAGGGTTTGGTGTTTTCAGTGATTGCTGTAATTGTTAGCAGGAACACATTCCCCCTTTTCTTCCACTCAGGCTGGCTCATCAGGACGCAGAGGATTGAGAGTAACATTGTCATGGGGATAACCTTGAGTCTGCTCTGGTTTATATTAGAAGAAACATTTGCAAACTTCTTTCCTTAGTATTAGCATCATTGATGATGGTAATTTTTTTGTAACTCTCTTCCTGTCATGAGGCCCATAGTTGAGACTGGTTCCCTTTACTGAGTGCTTACTAAGTGCTACGCATAGTCCTAAGCCCTGTGTATATGTTCTGTTTCCTCCTTGTAATAACCCCTGAGGTAGGCATTGTTACTGTCTTCACCTACAAATGAGAAAACAGGTGTGGGGAGGTTGATTAGGTTGCCAGGGGTCACCGTGGGAGTGGCAGAGCCATGAGTCACATCTCATTTTGCCTGACTCCAAAGCCAAGTTCTCAATCAATCACTAAATGAGAGCCACTTGATATTGATATTTGGGTTAACAAAACTGTAAAGTAGGAGGTAAGGTTCTGGGAACAGGATCTGGGCTGAGCACTTCCCAGTCCTATCTAATGCAGCCTCCTTTGAGTCTGAGGTAGGTGAGGCAGGCGGGCCTGCTCCCATTTCACAGATGAGGACTCTGGGGCCAGGCAAGCAGTGAACTTGCCCAGAGCCATACAACTATTGTTGGGCTGGATATTAACCAGGGTCTTTTGAAAACACACTTCAGCTCTTTATGCTATGCTTCAGCTTGGTCTCTGACTACCTTGGTTGACCTTCAGCCTGGCACTTAACTGTAAGATTAATGCTGTTTCACCATCTTTTAAATAGGAGGAGTACTACCTGTCTCACTTGTTAGAGATTATAGAGGGTTAGCTAGCAGTGTGTCTTTTAAAATTCTTGGAGACACACACCATTTAGATACATATTTACTTAATCACTGTGGTGCTTTATGATGGGAGATAATGCTTTTGGTTTTTTTTGGCCACAGCGTGTGGCTTGCTGGATCTTAGTTCCCCAACCAGGGATTGAACCTGGACCACAGCAGTGAAACACCAAGTCCTAATCAGTGGACCGCCAGAGAATTCCCGAGATAATGCTTATTTGTTAGATTTAGTTACATATAAATCTTTATTTTTGATATTCTGGTAAAGTTATTTGGTAAGTCAACTGGAAGTTGAAGACCTTAAGAGAGATATTTTTCTGCACAGACTGAGTCATTGTTTTTCTAGAGGCATCATAGCTAACCTCAGCTTATTCTGGGTTGCTTTGAGGTGGCAGCTGCTCCCTGGTGGTTACCTGTTAAAGGCGCTAACTGGAGACACCCAGAAGGGCCCGACTCTACTGTCCTGCACAGGTGAGGCCGGTGGGTCTTTCCCCACATGACGTTTCATTCCAAAATAGGTTCCTATGCTGTTGAAAAGAAACTCAGTGGCCGTCTTCTATAAAAGAGTGAGTATGACAAACTCTACTGACTTGGTCGGTAGGAAAATAGGATGGCAGGAAATACTTTATGTACAGACCCAAACATAGCACCTAGCTCACACAGAGCTCTTAATAAGTGGCCTTCCTCCTCCCTCATTTGGCCTGTCAGAGGGTTCCCTCTTGGAGATTTTTTCCCCCTTTGACAGGCCTATTACAAATCTCATGACATGTTTAATCATTACAACTTGTCTGTTTGCTCTCCCTCATGAGTGGGTCATTGTGAGGAAGGAGACCATCTGTCTTACAGATAAGTGGTGGTGTCCTGCCAGGTGGCCGCTGTAGAAGCTCATCCCTTGGGTTTAGGACTCATGTTATCTCCAGTCCTGGACTGACATACTTTGAAGCCACCGTCTGACCGAAAAACCACAGAGCTGCAAGTCGGTCAGCAAGTCTCCAGGGTGGCAAAGAAATAATTATCTCAAGCAAAAATGGATAGCACTTTAAGCCCTGAAGACGCAGAAAGGTTTGGGTCAGGACTCAGCATCTCCACAGCCCAAGAAAACTGTTCTCCTAACCCAATTTTTCAGATGGGATTTTCGAGCTTCTATTTTTGACAACATTCCCGGTTATTGACCTCATTGTCAGGAATCTGGAAGTACATGAAGTTCAGCTTTAGGGATATAGCCCCTTGAAAACGTCAGAAATCTTTCAAAGCCTGAGGTGGTAGCCTCTGTGGTAGAAATAGGCCATGAGGTGGAAAGTTGTAGGATTCTTGGGTACCTCAGGTTGACGGCCTCTTAGGTCCCAATTATTATCTTCTTTCCTGAATTTAATAGTAGAAGAAAAAGTGAAGGGTAGAAGGAGAACTGAGAGTGGAATGTATTATATCCACTGAGTGAGTCCTTCTTCTGAGAATAGTGCATGTCTTAATATCAGTGTTGAAAACAGTGACTGGCATGTAATAGGTACTCAATAAACGTTTTTAAAGAATAAGTGAAAGTTGTGGTATAATTACTGTAGGGAATTCAAAGATGCTTAAGAAATAGCCTAGGAATGTGGAGTCCACCTGAGAAAGAGTGAGCAGGGAATTAAAGTTATCTGGTGCTGGGTAAATATGTTTATCCCCTTACTCTCAAACTTTCCCCCTAACCTTCCCTACCCCTCTATACCTTTAGAAAAAATAAAGACTTACTTGGAATCGGCTAGATTCCTCACTTGTTAGAGTGAGGCACATATAGCTGACTCATCTATAGCAGAAAGACACAAAGTTTAAGGCCAAGTATCACAGATTGGATTCTCTGGAAACAGATGCTTAGATAGAGCTTGGTGTGAAGAATATTTATATAAGGGGATCCACACCTGTGGAAGGGATGGGGAGGAAACAGGATTGGGCAGAGGGAGAAGCCAAGACTACAGTGCAGGTCCAGGATGTCCCACCCAGTCCTTGGGGCTCTGGGGTATAAATGACACGTAGGATTTAGCTATGGTGAACTCACACGGCTGCGCCTTTATGCCCCTGCCGTGGTTGGTCCTTGCTGGCTGTAAGGCGGCTCTTTGCAGCTCTCCTGAAGGAGCCGAGAGCTGGAAGCTTCTGCTGATGCCACGCCCAGCAGCTGGAAAATCATTCCTTCCTCATAGGGGGATCTGGCTGGTGCGTCTCCACACCTACTGCCAAGTGAGATTCTCTGGAGGTCCAGGCCTGCATGCAAAGTGAAGAAATGTTTTGAGTCTTGTTCCAAGCGGGATCATAACCTCTTTGGGAGCCTGGGATGTCAGAAACCCGTGGTAGAGGGTGACAGATGTGACCCGGCTGGGGCTGGATTTGGGGACCAGGCCCACCTCAGCATCACAGATTGAGGTGAAGGTGCTGACGGGCACTTTGCTGAAGCCGGTCCTGCCTGTTCCTGTTCCTGTTCTGGTTCCTGCCCTGCTCACTGTGCTCTCGCTGTTCCCCAGGCCAGATCACCCGGTTCTTCACGTCTCCTGGAACGACGCCGTCGCCTACTGCACATGGGCCGGGAAGCGGTTGCCCACGGAAGCCGAGTGGGAGTACAGCTGTCGAGGAGGCCTGCAAAATAGGTACTTGGAGGGTCTCATCTTTGCCTAACAGTATGTGGACCTTTTTCTAAATCTACAGAACTTACTTTGGCTGGACAGTTGATTTAAAACCACAGCCAGGTCGCAGCTTACTCCTACTGGGGTTTCTTCCTGCCCGTGAAGTTACTTAGGAAACATGGATGCAGGGGTCACCACCCCCTGACAGTCTCCCAAAGCCATGTGTGTGGTGAGGTGGGCTACGCCAGTTGAGCCCCCATCCCCGTGTCACATAGTCCTCCTTAGAGCCTCCTGGCAGGCTGCCTTGCTTTTTGGATTTTCTTATTTTAGGCATCTCCTGAAGCAGCAATATATCTTTTGCTTCCAGAGCCATGAGACAGAAAACTCATGTTTGGGCCACATCTAGGAAAGGCTCCTTAAAATAACGAAGGCTTTATAAGAAAGTGCGGTGCGATGTTGCCTGATCACGCTTCCATATAAGTCCAGGATGATGTCTGCTTTCCCAGCCTCCTATAAGCCCTTCTTTTAGTTCTGTGATGTATTTCAGGCCTCCCGAGTCCTCGGGAGAGACCAAGGTTGTTGTGAACTTGACATGAACTGGTTGTGCAGAAGCTAAAAAAAAAAATCCTGATTAAAAGCTTTATTTTTATTTTTTTTTTTTAAAAATAGCTCACTCGGAACAAGCAAGCAGTGTTCCCTCTTTCACTGCCTTCCTCCTCTTGACTTTCGTCCAGAAGCCTGTGTCTGTTTGACAGGCTGATGCCTGTGTCTCTTCTGACAGACTCTTCCCCTGGGGCAACAGACTGCAGCCGAAGGGCCAACATTATGCCAACATTTGGCAGGGCGAGTTTCCTGTGACCAACACTGGAGAGGACGGCTTTCGAGGGACTGCGCCTGTGAGTAGCGAGGCTTGTGACGGATGGCGGCGGCTGCAGCGCACTGAGAAACCACCAGCAATGAGTGAAAGCGCTGCTCGCTCTCTGCCCCACGGGCTGCCCCCTTCCTGCCTCCGTCCACCACCGCACGTAGCGAATACTAATAATTAACCAGACATTCTTTTTCTGTAACACCTTTTTCCTTCTGATTCCATAACACTTGTTGTGGAAACTTCGAAAAAACAGGAAGTGTACAGAGGAGAAAATTGAAAGGATCTGGAATCCTACCACCCAGAGATAGGTAACCCCTGTTAATGTTTAGGTGCATTTCCCCCCATTCGTCTCCTATGTTGATGATGCTCCTAATGGCTAGTAGGTAGTGAGCACTTGCAGAGTGCCAGGCATGTTGCTGAGCCATTTGCATGAATTATCTCATTTAATGTCTCTTCAGCTCTGTAAGGTAGGTACTGTTATCCCCATTTTCCAGGTGAGCATTCTGAGGCACACAGAGGTTAACTAACTTGCCCAAGGTTATACAGCTGGAAAGCAGCACAGCTGGGATTTGAACCAGGTCGGTTTGTTTTCAAAGGCCATGCTCTTAACTACCATAGATGCCAGCATAAATGTTTCTGGTTTATATGTGCCTATGTATTTTTTACATACTGCTTTTGGGTCATACTATAATATTTAAAATCCTACTGTTTTTCCCTGTGTAATATCAGCAACATTTTATCTGTCATTAGCAGTTCTTCACAAATACATGTCTTTTAGCAGCGGGATAACTTGTCATTTGAATGAACCCTAATTTATTTACCTCTTATTTTTGCAAATTTATATCTGTTTTTCTGCTAAACAACAATGAACATCTTATGCATAGATATTAAATTGTATCTCTGATGATTTTTTAAAACATTATTATTGGTATATAGTTGATTTACAATGTTGTGTTAGTTTCTGCTATACAGCAGAGTGAATCAATTATACATATACATATATCCACTCTTTTTTAGATTCGTTTTCCATGTAGGTCATTACAGAGTATTGAGAAGAGTTCCCTGTGCTATACAGTAGGTCCTTATTAGTCTGATGATTTTTTAAAAGATAGATTCCTAACAGTGAAATTAGTGAGTCAAAGACTAGAAAACTTTCTTCATAAGGGTTTCAGATATATAACCAAACTCTTTTCCAGACTGTGTATCGCAAGTTTCCCTCCATGAGTGTTCCTGTCTTTCTGCTCTTTTGTCAGCAAAACCATACATTAATGAAGCAATGTTAAAAGCATTTCGTTTTCTCTTTTTTTTTTTTAAACATCTTTATTGGAGTATAATTGCTTTACAATGGTGTGTTAGTTTCTGCTTTATAACATAGTGAATCAGCTATACATTTACATATATCCCCATATCACCTCCCTCATGCATCTCTCTCCCACCCTCCCTATCCCACCCCTCTAGGTGGACACAAAGTATTTGTTTTTCTCTTTCTGACTTACTTCACTCTGTATGACAGACTCTACGTCCATCCATCTCACTACAAATAACTCAGTATTGTTCTTTTTTATGGCTGAGTAATATTCCATTGTATATATGTGCCACATCTTATTTATCCGTTCATCTGTCGATGGACACTTAGGTTGCTTCCATGTCCTGGCTATCGGAAATAGAGCTGCATTGAACATGTGGTACATGACTCTTTTTGAATTATGGGTTTCTGAGGGTATATGCCCAGTAGTGGGATTGCTGGGTCATATGGTAGTTCTATTTATAGTTTTTTAAGGAACCTCCATACTGTTCTCCATAGTGGCTGTATCAATTTACATTCCCACCGACAGTGCAAGAGGGTTCGCTTTTTTCCACACCCTCTCCAGCATTTATTGTTTGTAGATTTTTTTTTTTACATCTTTATTGGAGTATAATTGCTTTACAATGGTGTGTTAGTTTCTGCTTTATAACAAAGTGAATCAGTTATACACATACATATGTTCCCATATCTCTTCCCTCTTGCGTCTCCCTTCCTCCCTCCCTATCCCGCCCCTCTAGGTGGTCACAAAGCTCCGAGCTGATCTCCCTGTGCTATGCGGCTGCTTCTCACTAGCTATTTATTTTACGTTTGGTAGTGTATATATGTCCATGACACTCTCTCGCTTTGTCACAGCTAACCCTTCCCCCTCCCCATATCCTTAAGTCCATTCTCTAGTAGGTCTGTGTCTTTATTCCTGTCTTACCCCTAGGTTCTTCATGACATTTTTTTCCCTTAAATTTCATATATATGTGTTAGCATACGGTATTTGTCTTTCTCTTTCTGACTTACTTCACTCTGTATGACAGACTCTAGATCCATCCACCTCATTACAAATAGCTCAGTTTCGTTTCTCTTTATGGCTGAGTAATATTCCATTGTATATATGTGCCACATCTTCTTTATCCATTCATCCAATGATGGACACTTAGGTTGTTTCCATCTCCGGGCTATCTTAAATAGAGCGGCAATGAACATTTTGGTGCATGACTCTTTTTGAATTATGGTTTTCTCAGGGTATATGCCCAGTAGTGGGATTGCTGGGTCATATGGTAGTTGTATTTGTAGTTTTTAGAGGAACCACCATACTGTTCTCCATAGTGGCTGTACCAGTTCACATTCCCACCAGCAGTGCAAGAGGGTTCCCTTTTCTCCACACCCTCTCCAACATTTATTGTTTTTAGATTTTTTGGTGATGGCCATTCTGACTGATGTGAGATGATAGCTCATTGTAGTTTTGATTTGCATTTTGCTAATGATTAATGATGTTGAGCATTCTTTCATGTGTTTGTTGGCAGTCTGTATATCTTCTTTGGAGAAATGTCTGTTTAGGTCTTCGGCCCAATTTTGGATTGGGTTGTGTGTTTTTTTGTTGTTGAGCTGCATGAGCTGCTTATAAATTTTGGAGATTAATCCTTTGTCAGTTGCTTCATTTGCAAATACTTTCTCCCATTCTGAGGGTTGTCTTTTGGTCTTGTTTTTGGTTTCCTTTGCTGTGCAAAAGCTTTGAAGTTTCATTAGGTCCCATCTGTTTATTTTTGTTTTTATTTCCATTTCTCTAGGAGGTGGGTCAAAAAGGATCTTGTTGTGATTTATGTCATAGAGTGTTCTGCCTATATTTTGCTCTAAGAGTTTGATAGTTTCTGACCTTACATTTAGGTCTTTAATCCATTTTGAGTTTATTTTTGTGTATGGTGTTAGGGAGTGATCTAATCTCATACTTTTACATGTACCTGTCCAGTTTTCCCAGCAGCACTTATTGAAGAGGCTGTCCTTTCTCCACTGTACATTCCTACCTCCTTTATCAAAGATAAGGTGACCATATGTGCATGGGTTTATCTCTAGGCTTTCTATCCTGTTCCATTGATCTATCTTTCTGTTTTTGTGCCAGTACCATACTGTCTTAATTACTGTAGCTTTGTAGTATAGTCTGAAGTCCGGGAGCCTGATTCCTCCAGCTCCGTTTTTCGTTCTCAAGATTGCTTTGGGTATTCGGGGTCTTTTGTGTTTCCATACAAATTGTGAAGTTTTTTGTTCTAGTTCTGTCAAAAATGCCAGTGGTAGTTTGATAGGGATTGCATTGAATCTGTAGATTGCTTTGGGTAGTAGAGTCATTTTCACAATGTTGATTCTTCCCATCCAAGAACATGGTATATCTCTCCATCTATTTGTGTCACCTTTAATTTCTTTCATCAGTGTCTTATAATTTTCTGCATACAGGTCTTTTGTCTCCTTAGGTAGGTTTATTCCTAGATATTTTATTCTTTTTGTTGCAGTGGTAAGTGGGAGTATTTTCTTTATTTCACTTTCAGATTTTTCATCATTAGTGTATAGGAATGCCAGAGATTTCTGTGCATTAATTTTGTATCCTGCTACTTTACCAAATTCATTGATTAGCTTGAGTAGTTTTCTGGTAGCATCTTTAGGATTCTCTATGTATAGTATCATGTCATCTGCAAGCAGTGACAGCTTTACTTCTTCTTTTCCGATTTGGATTCCTTTTATTTCCTTTTCTTCTCTGATTGCTGTGGCTAAAACTTCCAAAACTATGTTGAATAAGAGTGGTGAGAGTGGGCAACCTTGTCTTGTTCCTGATCTTAGTGGAAATGGTTTCAGTTTTTCACCATTGAGGAAGATGTTGGCTGTGGGTTTGCCATATATGGCCTTTATTATGTTGAGGAAAGTTCCCTCTATGCCTACTTTCTGCAGAGTTTTTATCATAAATGGGTGTTAGATTTTGTCAAAAGCTTTTTCTGCATCTATTGAGATGATCATATGGTTTTTCTCCTTCAATTTGTGAATATGGTGTTTCACGTTGATTGATTTGCGTATATTGAAGAATCCTTGCATTCCTGGAATAAACCCCACTTGATCATGGTGTATGATCCTTTTAATGTGCTGTTTGATTCTGTTTGCTAGTATTTTATTGAGGATTTTTGCATCTATGTTATCAGTGATATTGGCCTGTAGTTTTCTTTCTTTGTGACATCCTTGTCTGGTTTTGGTATCAGGGTGATGGTGGCCTCGTAGAATGAGTTTGGGAGTGTTCCTCCCTCTGCTATATTTTGAAAGAATTTGAGAAGGATAGGTGTTAGCTCTTCTCTAAATGTTTGATAGAATTTGCCTGTGAAGCCATCTGGTCCTGGGCTTTTGTTTGTTGGAAGATATTTAATCACACTTTCAATTTCAGTGCTTGTGATTGGTCTGTTCATATTTTCTATTTCTTCCTGATTCAGTCTTGGCAGGTTGTGCATTTCTAAGAATTTGTCCATTTCTTCCAGGTTGTCCATTTTATTGGCATAGAGTTGCTTGTAGTAACCTCTCGTGATCTTTTGTATTTCTGTAGTGTCACTTGTTACTTCCCCTTTTTCATTTCTAATTCTATTGATTTGAGTCTTCTCCCTTTTTTTCTTGATGAGTCTGGCTAATGATTTATCAATTTTGTTTATCTTCTCAAAGAACCAGCTTTTAGTTTTATTGATCTTTGCTATCGTTTCCTTCATTTCTTTTTCATTTATTTCTGATCTGATTTTTATGATTTCTTTCCTTCTGCTAACTTTGGGGTTTTTTTGTTCTTCTTTCTCTAATTGCTTTAGGTGCAAGGTTAGGTTGTTTATTCGAGATGTTTCCTGTTTCTTATGGTAGGATTGTATTGCTATACACTTCCCTCTTAGAACTGCTTTTGCTGCATCCCATAGGTTTTGGGTCATCGTGTCTCCATTGTCATTTGTTTCTAGGTATTTTTTGATTTCCTCTATGATTTCTTCAGTGATCACTTCGTTATTAAGTAGTGTATTGTTTAGCCTCCATGTGTTTGTATTTTTTACAGATCTTTTCCTGTAATTGATATCTAGTCTCAGAGCATTGCGGTCAGAAAAGATACTTGATACAATTTCAATTTTCTTAAATTTACCAAGGCTTAATTTGTGACCCAAGATATGATCTATCCTGGAGAATGTTCCATGAGCACTTGAGAAAAATGTGTATTCTGTTGTTTTTGGATGGAATGTCCTTAAATATCAATTAAGTCCATCTTGTTTAATGTATCATTTAAAGCTTGTGTTTCCTTATTTATTTTCATTTGGATGATCTGTCCATTGGTGAAAGTGGAGTTGTAAAGTCCCCAACTATGAATGTGTTACTGTGCATTTCCCCTTTTATGGCTGTTAGTATTTGCTCCTATGTTGGGTGCCTAAATATTTACAATTGTTATATCTTCTTGGATTGATCCCTTGATCATTATGTAGTGTCCTTCTTTGTCTCTTCTGATAGTCTTTATTTTATTTTATTATTATTTTTTTTAATTAAAAAAATTTTTTTTTTAGTCTTTATTTTAAAGTCTATTTTGTCTGATATGAGAATTGCTACTCCAGCTTTCTTTTGATTTCCATTTGCATGGAATATCTTTTTCCATCCCCTTACTTTCAGTCTGTATGTGTCTCTAGGTTTGAAGTGGGTCTCTTGCAGACAGCATATATATTGGTCTTGTTTTTGTATCCATTCAGGCAGTCTGTGTCTTTTGGTGGGAGCATTTAGTCCATTTACATTTAAGGGAATTATCGATATGTATGTTCCTGTTCCCATTTTCTTAATTGTTTTGGGCTCATTATTGTAGGTCTTTTCCTTCTCTTTCTTGCCTAGAGAAGTTCCTTTAGCATTTGTTGTAAAGCAGGTTTGGTGGTGCTGAATTCTCTCTCCTTTTGCTTGTCTGTAAAGGTTTTAATTTCTCCATCAAATCTGAATGAGATCCTTGCTGGGTAGAGTAATCTTGGTTGCAGGTTTTTCTCCTTCATCACTTTAAATATGCCCTGCCAGTCCCTTCTGGCTTGCAGAGTTTCTGCTGAAAGATCAGCTGTTAACCTTATGGGGATTCCCTTGTGTGTTATTTGTTGCTTTTCCCTGCTGCTTTTAATATGTTTTCTTTGTATTTAATTTTTGACAGTTTGATGAATATGTGTCTTGGCGTATTTCTCCTCGGATTTATCCTGTATGGAACTCTCTGTGCTTCCTGGACTTGATTAACTATTTCCTTTCCCATATTAGGGAAGTTTTCAACTATAATCTCTTCAAATATTTTCTGAGTTCCTTTCTTTTTCTCTTCTTCTTCTGGAACCCCTATAATTCAAATGTTGGTGCGTTTCATGTTGTCCCAGAGGTCTCTGAGACTGTCCTCAGTTCTTTTCATTCTTTTTTCTTTATTCTGCTCTGCAGTACTTATTTCCACTATTTTATCTTCCAGGTCACTTATCCATTCTTCTGCCTCAGTTATTCTGCTATTGATCCCATCTAGAGTATTTTTAATTTCACTTATTGTGTTGTTCATTATTCCTTGTTTCATCTTTAGTTCTTCTAGGTCCTTGTTAAATGTTTCTTGCACTTAATCTATTCTATTTCCAAGACTTTGGATCATCTTGACTATAATTATTCTGAATTCTTTTTCAGGTAGACTACCTATTTCCTCTTCATTTGTTAGCTCTGGTGGGTTTTTATCTTGCTCCTTCATCTGCTGTGAGTTTTTCTGTCTTCTCCTTTTGCTTATCTTACTGTTTTTGGGGTCTTGGGGTCTCCTTTTTGCAGACTGCAGGTTCGTAGTTCCCGTTGTTTTTGGTGTCTGTCCCCAGTGGCTAAAGTTGGTTCAGTAGGTTGTGTAAGCTTCCTGGTGGAGGGGACTAGTGCCTGCGTTCTGGTGGATGAGGCTGGATCTTGTCTTTCTGGTGGCAGGTCCACGTCTGGTGGTGTGTTTTGGGGTGTCTGTGGACTTAGTATGATTTTAGGCAGCCTCTCTGCTAATGGGTGGGGTTGTGTTCCTGCCTTGCTAGTTGTTTGGCATAGGGTGTCCAGCACTGTAGCTTGCTGGTTGTTGAGTGAAGCTGGGTGCTGGTGTAGAGATGGAGATCTCTGGGAGATTTTTGCTGTTTGATATTACGTGGAGCTGGGAGGTCTCTTGTGAACCAGTGTCCTGAAGTTGGCTCTCCCACCTCAGATGCACAGCACTGACTCCTGGCTGCAGCACCAAGAGCCTTTCATCCACACGGCTCAGAATAAAAGGGACAAAAAGTAGAAAGAATGAAAGGCAGAAAGAAAGAAAGAAAGAAAGAAAGGTAGGAAGGTAGGAAGGAAGGAAGGAAGAAAAGAAAGAAGGGAGGGAGGGAGGGAGGGAGGGAGGAAGGAGGGAAGGAAGGAAAGAAAGAAAGAAAGAGAAGATAAAATAAAGTAAGATTAAATAAAGTTATTAAAATAAAAATAATTGTTAAGAAAAAAATTTTTATTGAAAAGAAAAAAAATATGGACGGATAGGACCCTAGGATAAATGGTGGAAGCAAAGCTATACAGACAAAATCTCACACAGAAGCATATACATACGCACTCACAAAAAGAGGAAAAGGGGAAAAAGTAATAAATCTTGCTCTCAAAGTCCACCTCCTCAATTTGGGATGATTTGTAGTCTATTCATATATTCCACAGATGCAGGGTACATCAAGTTGATTGTGGAGTTTTAATCCACTGCTTCTGAGGCTGCTGAGAGAGATTTCCCTTTCTTTTCTTTGTTCTCACAGCACCAGTGGCTCAGCTTTGGATTTGGCCCCGCCTCTGACTGTAGGTCGCCGGAGGGCGTCAGTTCTTCGCTCAGACAGGATGGGGTTAAAAGAGCAGCTGCTTCGGGGACTCTGGCTTACTCAGGCCGGGGGGAAGAGAGGGGTACGGAGTCCGGGGCGAGCCCGCAGGGGCAGAGGCTGGCGTGACGTTGCACCAGCCTGAGGCGCGCTGTGCGTTCTCCCGGGGAAGTTGTCCCTGGATCCTGGGACCCCGGCAGTGGCGGGCTGCACAGGCTCCCCGGAAGAGGGGTGTGGATAGTGACCTGTGCTCGCACACAGGCTTCTTGGTCGCGGCAGCAGCAGCCTTAGCATCTCATGCCCGGCTCTGGGGTCCGCGCTTTTAGCCGTGGCTCGCGCCCGTCTCTGGAGCTCCTTTAAGCAGCGCTCTTAATCCCCTCTCCTCGCGCACCAGGAAACAAAGAGGGAAGCAAAAGTCTCTTGCCTCTTTGGCAGGTCCAGACTTTTCTCCGGACTCCCTCCTGGCTAGCCGTGTTGCACTAATCCCCTGCAGGCTGTGTTCACGCCGCCAACCCCAGTCCTCTCCCTGCGCTCCGACCGAAGCCCGAGCCTCAGCTCCCAGGCCCACCCGCCCCGGCGGGTGAGCAGACAAGCCTCTCGGGCTGGTGAGTGCTGGTCAGCACCGATCCTCTGTGTGGGAATCTCTCCACTTTGCCCTCGGCACCCCTGTTGCTGTGCTCCACTCCGTGGCTCCGAAGCTTCCCCCTCCGCCACCCGCAGTCTCCGCCCGCGAAGGGGCTTCCTAGTGTGTGGAAAGCTTTCCTCTTTCACGTCTCCCTCCCACTGGTGTAGGTCCCGTCCCTATCCTTTTATCTCTGTTTATTCTTTTTCCCTACCCAGGTACGTGGGGACTTTCTTGCCTTTTGGGAGGTCTGAGGTCTTCTGCTGTCGTTCAGTAGGTGTTCTGTAGGAGTTGTTTCACGTGTAGATGTATTTCTGGTGTGTCTGGGGAGGAAGGTGATCTCCGCCTCTTACTCTTCCGCCATCTTCCCCTCATCCGCCTGTTTGTAGATTTTTTGATGATGGCCATTCTGACTGGTATGAGGTGATACCTCACTGTAGTTTTGATTTGCATTTCTCTAATGATTAGGGATGTTCAGCATTCTTTCATGTGTTTGTTGGCAGTCTGTATATATTCTTTGGAGAAATGTCTATTTAGGTCTTCGGCCCATTTTTGGATTGGGTTGTTTGGTTTTTTGTTATTGAGCTGCATGAGCTGCTTGTAAATTTTGGAGATTAATCCTTTGTCAGTTGCTTCATTTGCAAATATTTTCTCCCACTCTGAGGGTTGCCTTTTCTTCTTTATGTTTTCCTTTGCAAAAGCTTTTAAGTTTCATTAGGTCCCATTTGTTTATTTTGTTTTTGTTTCCGTTTCTGTAGGAGGTGGGTCAAAAAGGATCTTGCTGTGATTTATGTCATAGAGTGTTCTGCCTTTGTTTTGCTCTAAGAGTTTGATAGTTTCTGGCCTTACATTTAGGTCGTTATTCCATTTGGAGTTTATTTTTGTGTATGGTGTTAGGGAGTGTTCTAATTTCATTGTTTTACATTTAGCTGTCCAGTTTTCCCAGCACCACTTATTGAAGAGGCTGTCTTTTCTCCATTGTATATTCTTGTCTCCTTTATCAAAAATAAGATGAACATATGTGCATGGGTGTATCTATGGGCTTTCTATCCTGTTCCATTGATCTAACTTTCTGTTTTTGTGCCAGTACCGTACTGTCTTGATTACTGTAGCTTTGTAGTATAGTCTGAAGTCCAGGAGCCTGATTCCTCCAGCTCTATTTTTCTTTCTCAAGATTGCTTTGGCTATTCAGGGTCTTCTGTGTTTCCAAACATATTGTGAAATTTTTTGTTCTAGTTCTGTCAAAAATGCCATTGGCAGTTTGATAGGAATTGCATTGAATCTCTAGATTGCTTTGGGTAGTATAGTCCTTTTCACAATGTTGATTCTTCCAATCCAAAAACATGGTATATCTCTTCATCTGTTTGTGTCATCTTTAATTTCTTTCATCAGTGTCTTATAGTTTTCTGCATACAGGTCTTTTGTCTCCTTAGGTAGGTTTATTCCTAGGTTTTTTTTTTTTTTTTTTTTTTTTGCAGTACGCGGGCCTCTCACTGTTGTGGACTCTCCCATTGCGGAGCACAGGCTCCGGACGTGCAGGCCCAGCAACCATGGCTCAGGGACCCAGCCAGTCTGCGGCATGTAGGATCTTCCCGGACCGGGGCTCGAACCCATGTCCCCTGCATCAGCAGGTGGACTCCCAACCACTGCGCCACTAGGGAAGCCCGTATTCCTAGGTATTTTATTCTTTTTGTTGCAGTGGTAAATGGGAGTGTTTTCTTAATTTCACTTTCGGATTTTTCATCATTAGTGTATAGAAATGCAAGAGATTTCTGTGCATTAATTTTGTATCCTGCTACTTTACCAAATTCATTGATTAGCTTGAGTAGTTTTCTGGTAGCATCTTTAGGATTCTCTATGTATAGTATAATGTCATCTGCAAGCAGTGACAGCTTTACTTCTTCTTTTCTGATTTGGATTCCTTTTCTTTCTTTTTCTTCTCTGATTGCTGTGGCTAAAACTTCCAAAACTATGTTGAATAATAGTGGTGAGAGTGTGGGCAACCTTGTCTTGTTCCTGATCTTAGTGGAAATGGTTTCAGTTTTTCCTCATTGAGAACGATGATGGCTGTGGGTTTGTCATATATGGCATTTATTATGTTGAAGAAAGTTCCCTCTATGCCTACTTTGTGGAGGGTTTTTATCATAAATCAGTGCTGAATTTTGTCGAAAGCTTTTTCTGCATCTATTGAGATGATTGTATGGTTTTTATCCTTCAGTTCGTTAATATGGTTTATCACATTGACTGATTTGCATATATTGAAGATTCCTTGCATTCCTGGGATAAACCCCACTTGATCATGGTGTATGATCCTTTTAATGTGCTGTTGGATTCTGTTTGCTAGTATTTTGTTGAGGATTTTTGCATCTGTGTTCATCAGTGATACTGGCCTGTAGTTTTCTTTCTTTGTGACATCTTTGTCTGGTGTTGGTATCAGGGTGCTGGTGGCCTCATAGAATGAATTTGGGAACGTTCCTGCCTCTGCTATATTTTGGAAGAGTTTGAAAAGGATAGGTGTCGTTTTCTCTTAACACAGTCAGGAAAGACGTCTTGAGGCGAGGAAGCAGCACCTTAACTGGGTTTGTTGTTACAGAGAATAATTTTCTTTCAACAATCTTTCAAACAGTTGTCATTTTTAAAATGTTTGTAGTTTTGTTTCACACAAATATGATTCTTCCAAAATTTATTTATGAATGTAGCACAGATATGTTATTTGGAACATGACCAAATGATTCCAGAATTTCAACTGAAATAATAAACAAATGAGAAAGACTGAGACACTGGAAAAGATGAAGGGTTAGGAGACACTTGACCTATGAGAACTTTAAAAATATTTTGAGCCATATGGTTAAAGCAATATGGTTTGTTGTTTTTTTTTTTTTTTTTTTTGCCGAGTTAATGTAAAAAAAAAAGTTGCATGAGAATATGTTGCCCTTAAATAGGCAATAGGTGCCTATGTGTGTGCTTCTAAAATTCTATGTATATGAGTTAGGTATATGATAAAGGTACCAACACAAACCAATGGGAACTGGATGTATTATTCAACAGGCAAAAGGCTAATCAGGCCATCTAGAAGTTGATTCTTCTCAAGTTTCCTTCAAGATCGCTTGTGCACTCATGGGTGCATAGTTTTAGTCAGTAAAATGAGTGATTAGAGACCTTGGGGTCTAAAGTATCTCAACCTGTTCTCAACCATTTCCTGGGTAAGAAGCCCAGCCAGTATCTCATGGGCCACCTTTTGTCGGCAGAACAGTGCTGCAGGATGAACAGAATAAGGTGCCGGATGAGGTTGCTCATGACACCCCAGGAAAGGTGACAGTTGGTGCAGAAGCAGGACAGTGGCCATCACGTGGTTTGAGAAGGGCCTTGGCAGCCTGGATGTCCCTCTTCAGTGGGAGTCTGTGTGAAGTAGGGTCACTGCCCTTAGCCTTGAAGCCTATGGCATGGGCTTCTGATGGACCACACAAATTATATTAGTGCCTGCCAGTTTTCATAAAAGGCCATGAGAAGCTGTATTGGACAGTTATGAATATTTTACAGCACTTAATGGCTACAGAATTTCTTGTCATTATTTAAGCACATGAGCCTCCAAGGAAAATAGTCATTTATTCTCAAATCAGTGCACCTTTTCAGAAAACACCAGTTTCCGTATAAAATAAGGATACTTTACAGATATTTCGAGTTGGAACATTTAACTGTGGGTTCAACAGATGTCTGTTTGGAGTATATTCAACAGAACTTACCTGAAGAAGTTGCCATAGAAGTTCCTAAGACAAAATTAGAACAGTTACCAGGAGCCCGCAAATAATCAATTTGAGAAACAGGACCTGCGGAGAAAAAAAGCAGCAAGTTATACAGAGGCCACTTCCACCTGTGTTTGGAATGAGACTTGATAAGATCTATACCTTTAAATTGGGACTGTTTACCCAGAGAATTATCTCAAGTCCTCCTTAGCTGCCTTGTTGTGTCCACAGGCCCTGGTCAGTTGAGAGCAGGAATTGAAGTTTAATGATAGGATGGACTACAGTGAAATAGCTCCCTCCCCTGCTGTTTTATGTATTTTATTATTTTCACTCTGGTTGTAAACTGAGCAGACTCTCCTGACCACAGTGAATTTGAAGAATTGGATTTGTGTTTGGTTAGGCCTCTGTTGTACAGTTGTTAGTGTTTTGGTTTTCATGCCTATCAGCTCATTCACCTGAAAATAAACATGTTTGAAGTATTTCTCATGTACATTTGTCTTTTTCTGAGCTTTCTGGAAGGAAGCTTTGGTTGGTGTGATTAATTTAACCATGAGCGTTTAAAATTTTTATACTCTCATGTGGTAATTTTGGGGGTGGTGACCTCCTGGTTTTACCTCACTTAAACGTCATATTGTTTAAAGAGGGAAAACCCCTGAAACCTTTGAGTAGATGCTCTTATTTCCTCATGTTATGGTTTAACCGCTCCAGATAGGCTAACTTGCTTGCCCAGTGGTTGCTGCGTGTTGGCACATAAAGGGGACCTCAGGCTGACTGACCTGAGAGCCCCTACACTCGTCTGCTCTCTGAGCCTGAGAAATGATTCCTTCTTCCAGAACGTTCGTTCCATCTCACTTGCTCTCGCGTCCCTTGCTCCTTCCCTTCTTTCCCTGAAACAACTTATTTTCTCCTTTTCCTTCCTTCTCTTCTCTTTCCAGCTGTTATTCTGTCTTGCTGTTCCTGATCATCTCCAAATTCTTGAAAGAACAGTGTATCCTCTGGCCTTTCCTCCTTTACTGTCTCTCTGTCTTTTGAACTCTGACCTCAGTTCCCACAAGGCACTTCTACCTTTGTTGAGGAGGGTTCACCTTCAGCCCGAAATCTCTCCCTCTTGGGAGTTCCTGCACCTTTTCTTTCATTATCTTACCTTACTCATCCCACCCTGCCTTTCAGGATTGGATTTTTAATTTTTGGTATCCTCCTCCTTTCTCCCTCATTGAAGCTCATTCATGTCTATGTCATCAAACCCTTCCTGCTTTCATTCGACACGCATGGAATTACTGAATGAAGCAATGAATAGGTACCGCTGTTTCCATAATGAATGCTGAGTAAGGAAGCAGAGTGGTAAACATTTTCAGCTTTCCACCTCGCCTGGATTAAGTTTCTTTTTCGGAGTAGCTTCATAACTTTGAAGTGCTCTGAATTGCCCAAGTATGAGATGCTTCCATATTTATGTGTCAATCTAAAACCTTCTGAAGCCAAGTAGAAGTGAATGGTATTCCTTTTAGTTCTACCTCATTAATTGGGAAAAAAACATGGATTTAAAAAAATAGTTTTAAAAAAAGAACCCCAAAGATAACAATATTTTTTTCATTTAAAAAATAAAAGTTTTCTTCATGTATGAGAATTTCTATTACAATATGTTAGGAAAAAGTTTGCGTCCCTAAAATAGCATAACTGTTCTGTACATATTTACTATTCAGTCAAAGATTTTTCTCCCCTCCTCCCCACCCTCCTTCTTACACAAGTGTTGCACTTTGGTACCATGTCTGTGACAGTATTATGTGGCAGACTGTCTGGTCTGCCTTTGAAATGTGATCAGACTACTTGCTGAAGAGCCTGTGCAGCTTACCTCATACTTCCACGTGCCAGAGATTGCAAACCCTCTATGTATTACAAATACGCTTGGTAATGAATTCACATTTTCTTTATAAAAACAAGTCCCCTCAGTGTTGTGATGATAACGACTGAGGCGTAAAGATAAGCTGGTGAGTTGGAGGGGGCTGGTGGAGAGGATAGAATTGGCTTGAGGTCTCTCAGTGCTAAAAAGACATCATGGCCAGCAGAGCTCAGCTGTACTGGTATGTACCAGATGACAAGACTGGTACTGGGTCTAATATGGTGTTTCTGTTATGCTTTTGAAGGTCTGAAGATGGTTTACCCCTCACTCCCCAGTCAGATACAGATTTGACTTATGACCAGTACTAGTCTCTCTATTAGGAATAATTTCATTGACTGTCCTACCATGTAATGTGAACTCTTCTTAGGTTTCTAAACTCCCTTTGAGAGCTCAAAGCTGAAGAATATCTTTCTTGTTTCTGCATTGGCCAGATTGTATTTTCAGTGTTGGAATGAGAATCAATATTCATACTTTAAAGTAAGAGTTCTTTGTATATGTTTGTACCAAAGAGGTTTTCTAGACAAGATGAGTACTTTGACAACATTTCCCCCTTTTTTTAATTTTTAGGTTGACGCCTTTCCTCCCAATGGTTACGGCTTATACAATATAGTAGGGAATGCCTGGGAGTGGACTTCAGACTGGTGGACCATTCACCATTCTGTTGAAGAAACGATTATTAACCCAGTGAGTATCAGTCTCAGAATATGTACTGTGAAAAGGTTACATCCACCCCCTGGGCAGGCTGTGGCAGCAATTTCATGTGTTTCGGGTATTTATTTTCTATTGACGTTAATCTTGGAATTTCCCCAAAGGGATATTAAGCACTTGTCTCTCATGTCAACCTTAAAGCATTGTGTAGACATGTCTATGGACATTTTATATGCTGCTGGATTGCGATGGTGTTAATGATTTGAGGGAATCTGTCTATAACTTTAGAAATTATTTCAGCCTCATAAATGTGATCAAAGTGAGATATATAAATAAGCATGCAAGATGCATTAATGTTTATTAATAACTAGTGAGATCTGGTAGATGGTATTTATCATCCAGCTAATTGCCTGAGTTTTCATTGGTTGAAATTTTGATTGAAGAGCATTGTTTGGAGAAAATGAGAAAGGATGTTTTCTGGGTGAATGTTGAATCAGGAAGTTGAGTCATTTCATGATTATTTGCTGAACTCCCCAGTATGGCAGTTCAGTGCATCATAAACCTTGGGAATTGAGACAACCATGTTTAAGTTTTACCTTTTCTGGCATGGGAGGAATGTTGACTGCAGTTAGTGGACTACTCTGCCTCTAAAACCAAGCTCTCTCAGCAGAATATGCAAAAATTGAGACGCTACAAAAACTGGGCACGTGGGTGGGAAGTACTTCCTTTAAAAAGAACATGACTGAATATTGCTTGTGTAAACAGATTGGGGGGAAAATACCATTTAAAAATCCTATCTCTAGCAAATTAGACATTCATAAGTCAGATCCAAGAATGTATATATATATACCCAAACTAGCTAGACTGGGAACTTAATATGTTTAATTTTAAACCTTAACCTCTTGAAAAGGCATAAAAGGTAGTGATAAAGAAAATTAATTCTTTGATCTCTTCTCAGTAGAGTGTTGAACAGCTCAGAGTAATTGAAGAAATTGTCAGACTCTGTGCCTCGGGCCATTTTTCAGAATACAGGGATAAATTTGTTTGATATGCTTGATTTTTCTTCACAGAATAACACATGGATTGCTCATGAATAATCTAGAGACAGAAATCTACTTTCTTGGGGGCAGATGAAAAAACTGAGTTTTTCGGAAACTGTCATTTCCTCCTTGTTTTCCTTGTACTTTCTGGCAGGGCTGGTGGAAGTAGTGGTCAAAGACAACCCATCTCTCCAAAATGAGAATAAGGTTGTGAAGTTCTCAGTGGGTTTGTGGTTGGGAGACGTCATTCTCTACTGGCAAGATGTGACTTGGCGTTTGCTGTCAGAATCAGAAATAGAATTTTTTTCCCCTCAGATTAAAGCATCTGCATGTTTGGAAGGGGGTGCACGAGGCTTCAAAATGCTGGCAAGTTGTGAATGTATCTCTCTGACCATCTGTTGTTGAGCTGAGTGCTTATTGGTTTCAGTTTTATAATTGCTTGTGTTTCTTCTAAGGATTTACAGAAAAATCCATACTTTTCTTGTTTTCCCCAGTCCCGGGCTCTATCTCAGATGCTGTCTTTGGTCTATAAATCATTCTCCTTGTAGGTTTCTCTCTGTCACAGAGTCCTCATTTGCTTCCTTATTTGACTGGGATAAAATTCAACAGTTTTGAGAACTAAATCCCAACTCCCTTGCAAACTCAGACTCTTTCATTCAGATCTTCACAGCTCTCCTTCATTTGTAGAGCCACTGCCTGTCTCTCATCTGCATTACTGCATCAGCTTCCCAGCTGGGCTCCCTGCCGTCACTCCTTCTGCTCTACTGCAGCTGTAATGATCTTTATAGAGGACACGCTTAATGCTGTCACTCCTCTGTTTAAAATAAAGTACAAACTCTTGAACATGACTTCTGAAGGCTAAAATAATTTAGCCCTTGCTGATCTCTCAATGGCCACAGCTTTTTCTTCTTCTTTCAACATTTAATTATGAAATGTTACAAAAATTCGGACAAGTACAGAAAATAGCATAACAGATACCTATGATATCGACCATTTTGATTTAACGTATATTGACAGTATATTGTATTTACTATATTTCTTTTAGCTAAAGAACAAGAACAAAAACTAGTCAACACTTGATATTTGTCAGTATTTTTAATTTAAGCTATTCTGGTCAGTGTATAGTGCTATCTCACTGTGGTGTTTTTAGCCATCGTATATGTATATTAAAATTTATTTTGTTGAAGTACAGTTGATTTACAGTGTTGTGTTAACTTCTGCTGTACAGCAGAGTGATTCAGTTACACATAAATATACACATTCTTTTTCATATTCATTTCCGTTATGGTTTATCACAGGGTATTGAATATAGTTCCCTGTGCTATACAGTAGGACCTTGTTTATCCATTCGAGATATACTAGTTTGCATTTAGTCATCATATATTAAAGTCTGTATCTGACAACTCTCATATCTGGCCACTCTGTTGATCTGCTTCTGTTGTCTGTTGTTCTTGAATTTTGGTCACATCTTGTTTTCTCACATGCCTTGCTATTTTTGATTGAGTACCAGACGTTGTTTAAGAAAAACTGTGGTGATTATTTGAGATCTGGATAGTGGGATCTTTCTCTAGAGTGGACTTACCTTTGCTTCTGGAAACTTCTATTTCATATTAGCTTATTCCAATCAGGAATTGAGATGATTTCAAGCTGAGCTTCAGTCCCTGTGAGGGCTAGTTGGGTATAATTCTTCAGGGTACCAACGAACGGTCTAGGGGTTTTCCATGACTTTTCTTCCTTGTAGGGCGCCGAGCTGCAGGTTTTTCTTCCTTGGCCTATAAGTCTATGCAAAGTTCTTTTCAGCTTCTCAGCATTATAGCTGCTGCCATTGGAATCAATAGACCTCTGGAAAAATAAGCTCGTCTCTCTGGGCTTCCCTTCTCTCTGGGATTTGAGCCCTGCAGTTCCTCACAGCCCTGATAGTTCTCATCTGATCTGTTTAAACTCCCAATTGTCTTTGAGGTCTTTTTTCTTTTTAATTAATTAATTTTGGCTGCGTTGGGTCTTCGTTGTTGCGTGTGGGCTTTCTTTAGTTGCGGGGAGTGGCGACTACTCTTCGTTGCGGTGCATGGGCTTCTCATTGTGGTGGCTTCTCGTTGCGGAGCACAGGCGCTAGGTGTGTGGGCTTCAGTAGTTGTGGCACACAGGCTCAGTAGTTATGGCTCGCGGGCTCTAGAGCGCAGCCTCAGTAGTTGTGGCGCACGGGCTTAGTTGCTCCACAGCATGTGGGATCTTCCCGGACCAGGGTTCGAACCCGTGTCGCCTGCGTTGGCAGGCATATTTTTAACCAGTGCGCCACCAGGCAAGTCCCCTCTTTGAGGTCTTAATTTATTTGCCTTCCTTCCCTGATGGCCTGTGTATTACCAGTGCCTAGCAGAGAACCTGGTACATAATAACTGGTCCTGTAATAAAGCCAATTCCAGATACCTAGAATCAAGAGAGTTTGGTTACTCTTCATACTCCAGGTGTTTCAAAAGCAAAGGCTAGTTAAAAACAGATATTTTCAGGAAAAGCTTTGGACCAAAATACCCATGTGATTAGTAAACATTTCAACCCAGGAACTGACCTCTTCAGTGTCATGTGTATATTTTAGTTCCAAGACTAAATCATAATGGCAAATCATTTTAAATCTTCTTTGGAGAGCTTAGGAAAAGTCAGTGCTCTGTATGCAGAGGCTATTCGGGGATTATCTTTTTCTTGTTCAGTGACTTCCAGGGAGCAAATGTTAATCATTAGTGTTTATTTTATTGGGTAGTCATTTATGGCAAAAGCAGGTGGTGGGAACACCTTGTGTGCTTTGTACACACAATCCTAGGAGAGACTGAGCTCTTTGGCCATATAGAGTGAGGGTCAATTTGGTCTTACCTGGTAGAAGGTTCTTGGGAGTGTGCATGCATGTGTGTGTGTGTTTTCTGGAACTACTTAGGGTGGCATCACCTCTTCCCACACAGATACAATCCAGAGTGTGGCTGTTGATACTACTGTTTTTTTTCACCCAATAATTACAATAATAAAAGATGATTTGTGGTTTTTTTCCTTTTCACTTACCTAACCCGGAGGCCCTTATTAATCTGTGGCAATGTGTGGTGCTTTCAATAAAAGACTATGTAGAGCTTATGTAGCATCCTGCTTTCCCACACCTGCCTCCTCACTCGCACTACCCTAGTATCATGCTGACTTGGTCGCTGGTGATGTGAAAGGATGGAGTCATCTATAATGTCTTTCCGCTCTTAGAGGTACACAGTTCATTCAGGCAGCTTTTTTTCCCTAAGGGAAAGAATTCTAGTCTTAGAATTAGTCACAGTAACTCGGATTATAGCTCTGCCACTTAATAGTAAAGGAATCTCTAAACTTAGAATATATCTTAAGTTTCCTTATCTACAAACCGGGAATAACTATACCTATCTCATGAAATTGTTGGGAAGTTAAATTTGATAATGTTGTATGTAAAAATACTTTATACCCCAGAAGTACTATTGTGGTGGTGGTTTACTCTTTTTGTTTACATTATTTTGGGGTACCTAATTGGGATATTGTATGCTTCTGTTCAGCAGAATTAATGAGGAATGTTGGCCTTTGGAAGCAGAGGGGGAGAAAATGATGTTTATAAATAATGAATGCCTAATATTCCTCCTATCCTTATCTTTTGTTACCATAGTCATCCTTACAATGAAAATCTCACTTCACGGCCCATTAAAGTCCAATGGGAATAAAGTTTTCTAAAAAGTATTCCTCCTCTGAACGAATCCCTGCTGCTTGCCAAATTCTGTTAGCCAGAGATTCTGTTTGTTTTGTTTTCGTCAACGTGGAGTTTGATTGTTCAGTTAGACTGTATAGCTCTAGACATTTGGGGAAGTGTGTTCTGTTTTGCAAGTGTGCGTTGTTGTGGCTGGGAACTGACCAGGAGGCTGTAAGCCCTCCTTGTGTGCCAGCCATGGTTTGCAGTTTGCACTCTGCTCGTTTTGAAGGACACACATCTGAGCCCTTGCCCATCTCACAGGGCACGTGCCAACCCTCTGACCTGAGGTGCTGGCAGGTGCCTAATGGCCAGTCCTGCTTTTGCCATTGGGTGACTGGACTTGGGGCTTGGACTTGGGTTTGCCCGTCCTCTAAACCAGCGATCCCCATCCTTTTTGGCACCAGGGACCGGTTTTGTGGAAGACAGTTTTTCCACGGACGGGGTCGGGGGCGGGGGGTGAGGGATGGTTCAGTTGGTGACACGAGCGATGGGGAGCCGAAGATGAAGCTTCGCTCGCTGGCCTGCCGCTCACCTCCTGCCGTGCGGCCTGGTTCCTAACAGGCCGCGGACCGGTATCGGTCTGTGCCCCAGGGGTCGCGGACCCCTGCCCTAAACTCCACATTTGGTTGTTCCTCTTCCCAATAAACCCTCTTCTGGCCTCCCACCACTACGTGGATCAATGAATTTTGTATATCAAAAATGTTAGACCCCTGGGGCTTCCCTGGTGGTGCAGTGGTTAAGAATCCACCTGCTGATGCAGGGGACACAGGTTCAAGCCCTGGTCCGGGAAGATCCCACATGCTGCGGAGCAACTAAGCCCGTGTGCCACAACTACTGAGCCCGTGAGCCACAACTACTGAAGCCCACGCACCTAGAGCCCGTGCTCCACAACAAGAGAAGCCACCCAATGAGAAGCCCGTGCACCGCAACGAAGAGTAGCCCCCGCTCTCCGCAGCTAGAGAAAAGCCCGTGCACAGCAACAAAGACCCAACGCAGACAAAAAAATAAACTTAAAAAAAAAATGTTAGACCCCTGCTTAGCCTGTCTCCTAGCCCTCCTCTGCCTATGGCATGAGCCTGTCCTTGTCTCAGCTGGGCAAGAAACAGCAAATACCACATCGTCCTTAGTTGAGATTGCCCCACCCATCGGCAGCCTAAGCAGGGGAGCAGGCATACCCAGGATGTGCTAGGAGGAGGAGTTCACTGAGGATTTTTATCTGCCGTAAGCCCTTCATTCACGTATTTTCAATGAGGACAGTTTAGAATAAATCAGTTTGATGTAGAAGTGACCTGGTATTCAAAATGAAAAAGGCATGAAAGTGTTAAGGAAGTTGATTTAAACTTGATAATAAATTACTGTGGTTGTAAATTATATTTAATAAATCCCAAAGGGAAAGCAGGGCAGTCAAAAATCATCAGTCTCTAGAGGCTATGCTTATGAAAAGAATTTTATCTTCTTCTCCCTAGTGGAAGATGAAAATCATTCTGGAGGAAAAGCTAATGTTTATCCATTGCCACTGTTCTTCGTGGTTCTGGAGCAAGGTTGATCATTCAACAACAATAACGAAAAAAACTGTTGGAAAAGTAGAAGGAATAAGCTTGAATGTATATGGCTCAGATATTTAGATCCTGTGAACACATTTTCAAACACATTGTCCAAACACATGTTTCTTGCTTGAAAAGAGTAAATGCTAATTCCAGTTGCTATTTGGAAGGTGGTAAAAATGCTATTCACAATAATATTACCTTCACAATCTCATGTTACATCTCTGGACACTTCCTGTTCAAATAGAGTGGGACACCCAAATGTACTGTGGCCTCGTCTCTTAGTTTGGAGGATCAGTGGATCTTGGAGGGAAGTGAAAACTTCCAGCTTCTACCCCTGCAGGAACCCTTTCTTTGGTACCCATGACAGCTATGGTCCTGCAGCCTCGTGCTTCAAACTTCCTGGGGCCAAGAATGCCCTAAGGTCTGGGGCATCTAGTTGTGTTATCAGATGTTCTCACTGTTTGATGTTCTCCCACGGACAACCAAATATTCCATCCCTGGAGTTTCAGCTCACTGGTCCTCCTTCTGCAGTTGGTGGAATACAGAACACAGCTTCTGTCTTGTGCATGAAAGCTTTTCAGATACCTGAAGAGAGTCATAGCCTGTGCCCCCTCGTCTTTCTCTTTCTTGATAAACATCCCCATTCCTTCAGCTGCACCTTGAATAACTTGGTTTCCAATCCAGGGCAACCCAGGTTACGTTCCTCTGAATAATATGAGTGTTTAAAAAAGTCCCATTTTCTAAATGGGCATCTGGAAATGTACACAGCATTCTAGATGTTCCCTGATAGATGCAAATAATAGTGTGGCTGTCCTTTTTCCTCCTTGTGTGTCATCAGGTCTCAGATTGTGGTAGGAGTTAAAGGTTGAGCCAGTGGAATTCAGTAGAGCCAGGTTTGGACTTTATTACTGTCACTGTGGTTTACCAGGTGTGTGACCCTGGGCAAGTCACTTAACTACTCTGGGACTCAGGTTTGCTCCTTTCATAAAGGGGGATGTAGATTCCTACTTCATAGAGTTGTGAGGAGCTGAGAGAGGGTTTGTAGCCACTTAGCACAATGTTTGGCAAATAGCAAGCATACGATACATGGCAGCTTCTGTTTTCAGCGGCACCGGTTCTGTCCTCCACTGCTGAGTCCTCTCACTACTATGTGTAGTAGTAGCAGCAGCAACAGGAGGAGCAGCTTGTCGTAGCCAAGTAAGACTTGCCTTTCTTCCCCAGCATATTGATTGTAGGCTGGGTCTCCCTACATATTGTTCTTATGCAGCTGTGTGTTATGCATTTATTTTTTAAAGTCGTTTTCAAACTTCTTTGAATCTTCTCTTTATGTTATGTAGCTGTTTTTTTTAAAAAATGATTTATTTTATTTATTCTTTTTTTTTTTGGCTGTGTTGGGTCTTCATTGCTGCGTACAGGCTTTCTCTAGTTGTGGAGAGCGGGGCTACTCTTCACTGCGGTGCGCGGGCATCTCACTGCGGTTGCTTCTCTTTTTGCGGAGCACGGGCTCTAGGCACGCGGGCTTCAGTAGTTGTGGCACGTGGGCTTTAGAGCACAGACTCAGTAGTTGTGGCTCATGGGCTCTAGAGCGCAGGCTCAGTAGTTGTGGCGCACGGGTTTAGTTGCTCTCTGGCATGTGGGATCTTCCCGGACCAGGGCTTGAACCTGTGTCCCCTGCATTGGCAAGGTGGATTCTTAACCACTGCGCCACCAGGGCAGCCCCATGTAGCTGTGTTTTGAAATGTAATGAGGAGCCTGTCTTTTCTGTCCATCAAATTCCATTTTTTTATAATGGGTTTCAACCTTCAGAGACTCCTTATAGACCTCATTGTGACTATCAGCTCTGTCATTTATGGTACTGGTTTTCCCTTCCAGCTTCTTACAATCAACCAATTTGGCTGTGGTTTTGTCAGTGATACCACGTGAATGGGACGAGGCCCAAGGCAGAGGTCAGCCCTGGGGTCAGGCCGCATTTCCTGAGGACTTATACTGTGTCATGGGGCCGTATCGGCTCTCGGGGATGCAAAGATGCATGAGACGGGCTGGCTGTTAGGGAGCGCGTAGTCCAGGGAGAGGGTGGGTAGTGATCAGGTACATCACGTTGTGCTGCGGTGAGATTTGCTGCTGATGTGGTTGAGGTGCGGCCTCCCTGAGCTCTTTTCTCTGCCGGTTAGAGCCTTGAAGCCTTCTCTGAGGAGGTGCCCTTAGAAAGGACGGCAGCAGTTTTGTGCCAGGTCCTTGGCATCCAGACACAGGAAGGACATGGCATGGCCTTGTGAGGAATTCATGGTAAGCAGAGAAAGGGTGTTCATTCCTTTATTTTCCTGCTGCTTTCAGTTTCTTGAAGCCTTGCCTTTTCCATACTCATGGTGAAAGTAAAAGCAAAAGCAGTGAGGGGGGTGTGTGTGTGTTTCTTTTAGTTTTGTCACAGTGTATTTTTCTTCTCCTTATGGGCACAGTCGAGCTGTTTCAAGAATTTCTGTTAGCTAACCAACTAGGGGCTTTGGAGAGTGACTTGTGAATTGCTTTCCTAGTTTGGCATGCTCTGTAAAAGGGCTTTTCTGAGCTCTCTTTTTCACAGTGTAGAGCACTCTTGGGAGGGGGGAGCCATATGCTCTAAGATGGGGATGACAGAAGGTCGGCATAATGGGTTGGGGTTATAACAAAAACGTGACAGGCAAAGAGCAAAGAGTTTGCTAATGTGGTTATTTGCTGTCCTCAGTCGGGTTCTTCCTGCTGCACTGAATAACAGAACCGTGGCCTCGTGATGGAAGCACAGGTCAGCAGCCTGGGTTTCCGTCTGAGATTTAGCTTTAACATGTCAGGGGGCCTTAGGTGAGTCGTCTTGCCCTTGTCTGGCTTACTGCTTCATCTGTAAATTTTGCTGGGGATGTAGCAAGGGTACAGTACAATCCTAGGGTACAGTAAATCTGGACAGCAGCCCTGGAGTCTCGTGCTGGCCTGGAAAACAGGCAGTGATGGATGAAGAAGCTGGTAGGAACATGGTTAAGAGGACAGGTTTTAAAATGATTCACACCTCGTTCTACATCCTTGTTTTGCCACTGATGGCATGGTGGCCTTGGGAGAAGGGGGTGACATCTTTTGATTTTGTTTCCTCATCTATAAAGTGGGAGTAACGATAAAATTTAAGGACATTGGGTTGTTCTGAGAATTCACAAGAGATTCAAGCACATGGCACTGTACCTGCACGGTAAGCACTCCGTAAACGAGAGCTGATTACTTTCCAAGCACCCCGCAGTTGGAACATTTCCATTTTGAAAATCCTTTCCCCTTCAGCACATCCTCTTGTTTATTACACCAGATTATGTTCTTTTCTTCCATTTATTGAATAAGCATTTACTGAGCACTTGCTTTGTCCTAGGGGCAGACATAAATGTCACACCATCCTTGCCTACAGAGAGTTTGAGTTTCACAGTCCCTAATTACGGTTCCTTTCTTCCATGATACTAGGAAGCCTTTGCCCCACTGACACTTAGGAAATCAGAACTGAAGCCCAGGTTTTTGGCTTCCTTTCAGAGGTTGTTTATTCCTTCTCTGCACCTCTGTTTACCTGGAAGGGGCCACGGGAAAAGGAGGGTGGGGGCTTGCAGAGTCTCTGTCACTTGGGTCCCTTATTTATTTGGGTCCACAGCTGACAGGCCAAGTCTGAGCAGCATTTCTGGACGGAGGCGAGTACTTGCCAAATGGAAGAAGCCTCCATTATGGGTCTGTTGCACAAGGTTTTTCTGTTCTTGCCTGGTGTGGTTTGCAGAATGAATCGACAGCCGGAAGTGCAGGCGCTGTATCCAGAGCCAGAGCCTCTGCATCAAGCTTGGCATCCTGGCTTCCACCTCCGTGGGCCTCCCTTCCCATCTCCTTCCTACTCTAGGCCTTCCTGGACAGATCGTTTTTCTTGGTGTTGCAGTGACTCCCTCAACACTCCCCCAAGTATCTCAGCCCCTAATTTATGCTTAACATTTTCGGCTAAGGCCTCTGTCTCATCATGCTTGACAGTCAGCAAAAGTCAGTGTATGTGTATATTCTGGCACACAGAATAGTTCTCTTCTTTATCATTTTTCACATACGACAGTCTATAGTTGTAAACACGTTGACCACAGCACTCCTAAATCAGAGGTGGCATCATTGCACACCATTTGGGAAGAAAAAGTGTGGTCTCTGTCAACCTGGAGACAGTCCCCCAAGCCCTTCTGCACTCTAGCTTTCTAGATTATTACAGTAAAATGTTTGGGTTGCAGAAGAAGAGGTATGCCTCAGACCCTTGTCCACAGCCTGAATTTACCCCAGGGCTGCCCAGTGCTTTTGTGAGGATCCAAGTCAACGTTCTGTATACTTTACATTTATATTTGGGTTTTTTCTCCTTGAAGAACTCAGGAGTCCTCTCTGTCTCCCTCCCTCCCTCTTTCTCAGAGGCTCTTCTGTATTTCTCATACCAGCAAAATATTCCTGATTGTGGAAAAGGAGACATGTGGTTTTAGTCTCATTTCTTATGATAATTCAGGGAGTGGAGAGAGGTTCTCGCTTTGCCCCAGATTTGGAATTTGATTTGCAGAGTCAGGATTAAATCCCAGGTCTTCTGATCTTGAGACTCATACAATATTTACCAGACTCCAGATGTTACTTGAAATACAAAACTTGAAAGGCTACTTACTTCCTTATAGTATCTTACCACAAACTCCATACACTAAGTCAGGAATTTCAAAAAGTGTTATAAATATGAAAGTTAATTTAAGAGATGTGAATTGCTCTGCCATACAGTGGCTTCTTCCAGAGCAAGGGAGAGGCAGTGAATTATGCCTATGGTTTTTTATATCTTGAGATTTTAAATCAGTTTCTTGTCCTTTTTACCTTCCTAATCTCTTATTTCCACTAAATTGTTCTTTAAAAGTCTTGATTCCGGCAAGTCAGTTTTTGCACCGAACATTTAACCTGTTAATGAATTGTGAAGTAATGTTGCGTCATCTTCCACTTCTATAGCTTCACCTTTCATGCCTTTTCCTATGCCATAGTGTGACTCATTTGTTCTTTCCCTAAGGATCTGGAAATAAAAACATGTTGTTGAGAAGAGAAAAATAGAACAGTTCAATCATCTTTTATATCAGGTTATTCCGGGGGCTTCTTTCATGTGGATATGTGGACATATTGATAGTATAGGTACATATATATCCACATGTGTGATTTCTGTATAAATATATACTTTTATTCTTTCAGCAAAATCTATTGAATACCAGACTTATGTGCTGGGTTCTGGGAATCCCACAGACCTGATCCGCTTGCCCGCGTGTAGCCTGCAGATGTTAAGGAGTCAAGCAAACACACCTCGTTATATATATGTGCTTATGTATTTAACTATATGTGAGGAGGAGGTATAGCATGATGGATAAACTCAGGCAGTTTTGGAGTCCGACCTGGTTTCCTATCTTAGCCACTTACCAGCTGATTAACCTGGGGCAAGTCACTTAAATTCTCACTCAGCTTCCTCATCTGTAAGTGAGGCAATAGTAGTTACCCCTTGTAGAGTTACTGAGAGATTTCAGTGAGATACCACAAAGAAAATGTTTAGTGCAGTGACTGGTATGTGGTAAGCACTTGATAAATCTTAATTGTGGCAATTGTTTTTATGTGTAATGAAAATTCAAACACAATAAGCTAACAAGCTATGAAATGACACCTCACTCTGAAATCTAATTCATGAAAGACGTTTATTCTGGACCTTTTTAGGGATGTGGAAAGGAGATAAGACATCTGGTAACATGCAACTGTAAATAACACTTCTTTCCGTGGACAGTCTCTGCTTTATACGCACTAAAAAAAGTGAACACTGCTTCTAACGAAGTGACAGGACTCACAGAATTGGGCACTTAGTGCTTGTCTACTTTTGCAATGTACAAAATAAAATCATGGAAGTGTTCAAGTATTCTTTGCAAAAAAATGTTTAAAAATACTATTTGGTATAAACTAACTGCTTATACTCTCTCATAACTTGCTAATGAGTTGTCACTGAAGAACACAGTAGATTGTGAGTGTAAGAGAATGTAATAAATGAAATCCTCAGGAAGACTAAACTGTTTTTCTTATTTCTCGCAATGCTTTAGAGCCATGTCTGGCTTTGCAAGCAGGACTGAATGGTTTCACACCATTATTCTGAGAGATGGAAGCGACTGAACCTGGAGTAGACCTTTCAGCAGATGTAGCTGGTACCCTGTGATCTTGGTGGCTTGGTTTTCATTGACCCAGAAGTCACCTTTCTTTAGGATGATGCTACTATATACCTTGCCTTGTTTAGGATGAAACGAACTGATTTCTCTATACTTTAGAACCAACCCCTCCAGGATTGGATAGACCATGAATATTCTTTTGTGTAGTACATTAGCATATTAAGCTTTCAGAAATTAAAGAACCATCTGCATTATTAGACAACAAATATCATTTTACAGTGTACACCTATTAGCAGATGATAAGAAAGTTAGCTCTTCGTTGCAGAAATCCAATGTGCTACTTATTTTCTCTTAATAGTTGCTTCTTCTGTGTTTAGATGGACTGGTTTTTAGCACTTCGATATTTCATGGCCTTGTGTTGAAGACTACCACTTATTTGCTCAATTAATTATGGTCTATATCTCTGAAACCATATGTATCTACCGTTGTATAAGTCAGAGTATTAACCATTTTCCTGGACTTTGCTGCTCTTTCTTCTCTCTTTCCTTCCTACCTAGAAGTTTCTACCTAGAAGGTGTAGAAGTTGAGGCCCTTGGCCACCTCATACCCACTAGGATGGCTACTATTTAAAAAAATAGAAAATAACAAGTGTGGGTAAGGATGTGAAGAAATTGGAACCCTTGTGCACTGTTGGTAGGAAAGTAAAATGGTGCAGCTTCTTGGAAAAACAGCATAGTGGTTCTTCAGAATGTTAAAAATAGAACTCTGATCCAGCAGTGCCACTTCTGGGTATATACCCAAAAGAATTGAAAGCAGGATCTTATTCTTAAAAATTTATTTTATTTTATATTTTTTTAAATTGGAGCATAGTTGATTTACAATATTGTGTTAGGTTCAGGTGTACAGTAAAGTGATTCAGTTATACATATATATTCTTTTTCAGATTCTTATCCCTTACAGGTTATTATGAAATATTGAGTATAGTTCCCTATGCTATACAGTAGGTCCTTGTTGATTTTCTATTTTATATATAGTAATATGTATATGTTGATCCCAAACTCCTTATTTATCCCTCCTCCTCTTTTCCACTTTGGTAACCATGAATTTGTTTTCTATGTCTGTGGGTCAATTTCTGTTTTGTATATAAGTTCATTTGTATCCTTTTTTTTTAGTTTCCACACTTAAGTGATATCATATGATGTTTGTCTTTCTCTGTCTGACTTCCTTCACTTAGTAGGATAATCTCTAGGTCCATCCACATTGCTGCAAATGGCATTATTTATTCTTTTTTATGGCTGAGTAATATTCCATTGTATACATGTATCACATCTTCTTTATCCATTCGTCTGTCAGTGGACATTTAGGTTGCTTCCATGTCTTGTCTATTGTAAATAGTGCCACAGTGAACATTGGGGTGCATGAATCTTTTCGAATTACGGTTTTCTCTGGATATATGCCCAGGAGTGGGATTGCAGGATCATATGGTAGCTCTGTTTTTAGTTTTTTAAGGAACCTCTGTACTGTTCTCCATAGTGGCTGTATCAATTTACATTTCCACCAACAGTGTAGGAGGGTTCCTTTTTCTCCACACCCTCTCCAGCATTTATTATTTATAGGCTTTTTGATGATGGCCATTCTGACCGATGTGAGGTGATACCTCATTGTAGTTTTGATTTGCATTTCTCTAATGATGAGCGATGTTGAACATCTTTTCATGTGCCTTTTGACCATCTGTATGTCTTCTTTGGAGAAATGTCTATTTAGATCTTCTGCCCACTTTTTGATTGGGTTGTTTGTTTTTTGATATTGAGCTGTATGAGCTGTTTGTATATTTGGGAGGTTAATCTCTTGTCAGTTGCATCATTTGCAGATATTTTTCTCGCATTCTATAGGGTGTCTTTTCATTTTGTTTATGGTTTTCTTTGCTGTGCAAAAGCTTTTGAGTTGAATTAGGTCCCGTTCGTTTATTTTTGTTTTTATTCCCATTACTGTAGGAGATGAATCCAAAAAGATCTTGCTGCGATTTATGTCAGAGTGTTCTTCCTATGTTTTCCTCTAAGAATTTTACAATGTCCAGTCTTACATTTAGGTCTTTAATCCATTTTGAGTTTATTTTTGTGTATGGTGTTAGAGAGTGTTCTATTCTCTTTCTTGTACGTGTAGCTGTTCAGTTTTCCCAGCATCACTTATTGAAGAGACTGTCTTTTCTCCATTGTATATTCTTGCCTCCTTTGTCACAGATTAATTGCCTATGTAAGTTTGGCTTTATTTCTGGGCTCACTGTCCTGTTCCATTGATCTGTGTGTCTGTTTGTGTGCCAGTACCATACTGTTTTGACTACTGTAGCTTTGTAGTATAGTCTGAAGTCAGGGAGCATGATTTCTCCAGCTCCATTCTTTCTCAAGATTGTTTTGGCTGTTTAGGGTTTTTGTGTTTCCATACAAATTAAAAACAAAAATTTTATTCTAGTTCTGTGAAAAGTGCCACAACACTTCTGACACTAAATGTATAGGTTTTTTTCCATACCAACAGCCAAGTCCAATTCTCTGGACACCGAGTGTCCTTCGATTCAATTTAGTCTGACAGTAACCACCTGGAGTCAGCACAGACTCCAAGGTTTAAGGGCTCAGTCCCACAAGTCTGCTGCCACTTCACATGCCAGTCCAAGTATTGGGCACTCTGGGTACCCACACTTCTGCCTGAGCTGGCTCCTGAGTCGAGAGTTCCCACAGCTCCCCTCTTTCAGGTTTGATAATTTTCTAGAACAGCTCACAGATCACTTAACTTACTATCGTGGGTTTATTATAAAGGATACAAATGAACAACCAGATGAAGAGGTACATAGGGTGGGGTCCAGAAGAGTCCCATGCACAGGAGCTTCTATGCCTGTGAAGTTGGGGTGTACCACCCTGCTGGCATGTGGATGTGTTCATCATCTCTGAAGCTCTCCAACCTCATTGTTTGGGTTTTTTATGGAAGTTTCATTACATGGATATAATTGATTAAATCATTGGCCGTTGGCGATTAGCTCCAATTACCAGCCCTTCCCCCTCCCCAGCGATCAGGGAGTGGAGCTGAAAGTTCCAACTCGATAATAACGCCTGGGTCTTTCTGACTGACCAGCTCTCATCCTGAAGCTCTCTAGGGCTCTCCAGCTACCAGTCATCTTATTAGCACACAGAAGCCACTCATCACTCTGGAGAACCAGTACAAAGACCAAATATATATTTCCCATTGTATCACAGGGGGCTCTCCCGTCTTACTCTTCTTTCTAACCTTCTCGCCTCTTTTTTGTTGGTGAATCTCTACTTTGGCCAAGAGTCATTACATAGAAGCTTAAGTGCAGGGTGAAGATCTACTAGTTCAAATAGTGTTGATATCTACAATCCCAGCCACTATTTAAGGCTCAAATGATAAAGCAGTGAACAGAGCAAAGTCCATGCTGTCAAGGTGTCTGCTTTCTAGTAGGAGAAGGAAAGCAATTTGTAATTTGTCACCAAGTGGTAAGCGCTGGTGTATTTAATTTTTTTGGCACTGTTCTGACACCAAATGTGTGTGTTTTTTCTGACAGCAAATACGTGTCGTTTTTCCACACCAATTCTCCAGCACCAGTTGGATGTCCAGAAATTCAATCCAGTTCTGATACTAACTCTTAGAGTTATCCCAGACACCGCAGATTAAGGGCTCAGTCCTTCAAGACTCGTCCACTTCAGATGCCAGCTGCAAATGGGGTACCCAGGCTAGCCACACTTCTGCCTGGCAGACTGTGAATTTGGGGGTTCACATGACCCCTTCCTCAGGTTTGATAATTTACCAGAACAACTCACAGAACTCAGGAAAGCACTTTACTTATGATTGCTGGTTAATTATAACGTATACAACTCAGGAATAGCCAAAAGAAAGACCCATCTTTTCCAAGGGTTTCAGCTCTGTATCAGGAACTGGGGACAAAGACCAGATATTTTTGTTTTGATACCACAGTGAGGAAGAAGGGGGATATATATAGGGTATGAAGAGAGAGAGTGATGGTAGGTGGAGGAGGGTATGATCTTTCAGCCTGTCTGGAAGCTTGTCATTTGACAGAGACACTAAATGGAGTGTGAAGTCTGAGGGAAGAGGCAGAAAGAACTGTAAGTGCAAAGGACAGTGATGTCATGAGGGACCCAAGGAAAGGGATAATGGGAAACAGACCAACATCATGTTGCCTTAGGAAGCATGTCCACACGCAGTCTTGTGTGTACATAAAGACACTTTCTACCGACCTGACATTGTGGCTCATTGAGGTCTCATGGCACCTGTAGTTTATTTTGTAATGAAAGGAAGATGTTGGATTTCCTCCTTATCCCTTTATTTCTGGGGTGTGATTTTTCCTTGGAGGTTTTTGAAAACCATTCCAGTCATACACAAGGGAAGATGAGACTTGACAAAGTAGGTCTATGAAATGGAACAGTTGCTTCCATGGTATGAGGTTGAGACCCCCAAACCCAGGGGGGTTTGAGCCAGTGAAACCACTGAAGGCATCTGCAGTATCAATCTGAGTATGGATGTCTGTTTAAATGGTAAGTGTGGCTACTTTAAATGTGTATTTATTCCTCAGTGAAAGGAGCAGATGTCATATGCCAAGTGAAGTACTTTAGGAGAGGCACATCTAACAAGGGGAGTTTTTTCAGCTCTATCCCAAAGCTAATGAATGTCTTTTATTTTTTAACAATGTGAACTCTCGACTCACAGTTTCCCACGGGTTTTAGCCATTTTCTTGCAGTGAGCTTGTGAAATACGGACAGCTTTGTGCTCTTCAAACTGGAACAGTGGAATAATTTCTTAAAAAAATGTGATACCACTTCAGCTCATAAGGGGCACATGGCCGAGCTGGCTGAGTGTGAGCCTGGAACCATATGGCCTGGGCTTGACTCCTGGCTCCTCCACCTACTAGCTGTGTGTCGTTGGACAGGCAGTTTAACCTTTCTGTTCTTTATTTCTCCATTTGTACTTACTCTTCTTTATAACCTTCTGAAAGTGGGATCAGGAAATTTTATAATCCACCATCACTGTGAGTTTGTTCTGGGATGGTGCAAGCATGGCCTGTGAAAGGGGCTTAGAGGTATGATAGCTCCTGTCTGAAGAATGGGTCCCTTGGGCATGGGACTCATGTTACCTAAGTGCCCCAAAACCAACTGTTTTTTCAACTTCTTGCCCACATAATCATGACTAGAGGTTTCAAGAAGACAAGAGCAAGTACTATTTAGCTTTGACTTTTGAGCAGATGTAACATCAGCTCTTCATCCTCGGCTAAAGACAGGCCTGTATCCAAAGGCTCTGAGGTTTCTCACTTGGTCTTCTTTCTGTCATGACTTGTGGGTCCCACGTCTTCCCCTTCACTGTCGTTGTTTTTCCTCATTGCCTGCTTCTTCTTGGTATCACTAATGGGGCTAATGATGGGGTGTCCAAACATTCCTAGCCTGTGCTCATGCCTGGCACAGTTGTTAATAGCAGCCCTGTTCACTCCCCAAAGTATCCTTATTTGGACAATAAATTATATAACTGCCCTACCAATAATAGAACCTACATCAAAATATCTTTTTAAAGATGAAAAACATTAAAACAGTACCTGACTCTAATATGTGCTCAGTAAATATTAGCTGCTATTATTAGCTACTACAACTGGCATCAGTGTTTTTAAATATCCAGTTTTATGTATTATCTCCCAAAGCAAGAATTGTTACTGTAGTCCTTGGGCTGTGAAAGTGACATCTTTTTTTGGAACATGGAGGACCATGGACACTGAGAGCGAGTTAATACAGCTTTGCGAATTCTCTTCCTTTTTACCCTAGATTGGGTGAAACAAGTAGCATGGAGGAAATGACTGTTTTCATTCATTTCTCTAACAGAGTAATCACCATACAGCACATGCTGATTTTACAGAGAAAATACTGCAGGGGTTGTTAACTTGGACTGTGTGTTTAATGTGCTTTTCTTTCCAATCTGATCTCTAGTTTCCTTTCTTTGACCTTTCTCTGGGTGTCACCCTCCTTTTTCTCTCCTCATGCAAGGTCTAAAGCTAATTGCAGTCCCTTCTGTTGGACCTTATGCTGGGGGATGAATAAAATTACACATAATTGAAAAAGCTTTATTTGAAATACCGGTTTCAGCTACCCACTCTTAAAATCCCTTGTTATGTTCGACATCAGGTAAACAAAGTGAGTTGGTCAGAGATGCAGCTAGCCTGGAAGAGATTTGAGCTGGACAGGCACAGATGTGGGAGGGACCTTGACTCCTGGCCTTGTCACTTGCTAGCTGGGTGACCTGGGGCTCTCCATTTTTTCTGTGTCTCTGAGTTTCACTATTCCTCATCCCTAAAATGGGGATCATGACACCCCCTGCTTCCCAAGGTTATTGTGAGGATCAAATGAGAGAAGAGGTATTAGCCTGCTCTAAGCAAATGTGGGCAGAGTGCCTTTCTTTAAAAATGGTTGAGGTGATTGAAAAGAGATCCGTTTTAGGAGACACATGAGCAGAGGCTTGAAGGAAGAGATTGGAAAGGCTGCTCCTGTTTGTGTTTCTGAGCTGCCTGTTGCTATAGTACCTGCTGAGTTAACAAGGGCGCTGTTTTAGCATGCATGAAGTGCTTCAAATGGGCAGCAAGATCATTTTTGTTTAATCCTAAACTTCAGGCTGCCAGAACCATGCCTGTGGGAGCCCGGGTGATAAGATAGCTTGAAGGCTTGACTAGAAGTCAAATGTGCAGAGAGCCCAGCTTTTAGCCAATCAGGGCGAGGATGACTTAGCTCTCAAGGGAAGATGCACGCTTCTCAGGGTCCGAGAGTGGAGAATGAAATCTGTCCTTTTAAACTCCGAACCTCCTATACGTAAACTTCTAAGGAAACCTTTGACTCCTAGCATTTGGGGGCTCTGGAACAAGATTAGCCAACTCATGGCTAATCTTGTTTCATTTATATTTCCGTCCACTCATCCCCGCTCCCCTTCTCTCCTGGATTATTTGAAGCCAATCCCACTCCTCATATTTTATTTAAAATACCATCATGTAAAAAATTGGTTTACTTTCATTAAAAATAGTTTTATTGTGATATAATTGGCATAAATTGTACATTTCTAAAATGTACAGTTTGATCACTTTGTATATGTATATATATGTAATTATAAATATATATACTGATCAAAAAATAAATATATAATCACACACATATCCATGAAACCACCATAGTCTGGATAGTGAACATATCCAACACTCTAGAATTTCCTTGTGCCCCTTAGTAATCCCTCCATTTTGCCTTCTCTACCTCTCATACGCAAGCAATTACTGATCTGCTTTGTGTTATAGTAAATTAGTTTGTATTTTTTAGAGTTTTAGATAAATGGACTCATACAGTGTGTACTTTTTCTTTTTTTTTTGTCTAGCTTCTTTCACAATGGCATGGTCTTTTATTCATTCTACAAATATTATTGTGCTCCTCCTACTAGGTACCATTTTGGAAGCTGCAAGACGTCTTAGGAGGCTATTGTAGTAGTCCAGGGGAGAAGTGGTGGTTTGGAGCCAGGGTGGTTACTATGGAGATGGTAGCTGCCACCCATTAGCCATCTGCCTTGGAGGTAGAGCTCATCAGACCAGCTGGATGTTGGGGTGGGAAGAGGGAAGAACTGAGAATTGCTTCTCAGGCTTCTGGCTTGAGCAAACGGGTAGGGTGTAGTGAAATGGAGGAAGACTCAGTGAGAAATAGGTCTGACCTTCCCCAATTTGATCCTTTACTGGGTGTCCATTGCTTCTTCAGAGTTACTCTTGTTATCATTTGTTGGTCTTAAGCGGTATCTAATATGCAGATGAAAACAATATTTAAAACACTTCAAGGTATTCACGAGATTTCTGGGTCTTCTCACAAATGTTATTAAAATAAAGGCTAGCTGCCGTTGTCAAATTGAAAATAGTGAATCTCAGTTTTCTCCTCAGGTGTTTGTGGTATCGGTTGTACCAGGCAAGGGAAAGAGAAAGCGCAAAGTCAAATAATATTTTCAGACTTTTAAAAGTTTCTTGAGGAGAAGTTCTCTCCACTCTTTATCTGGCCCCCAGAATGTTTTTGTTTGGGTTTTACCATTAAAAATGTTAACGTTTTGCTAAGTCGGATGCTGTGGTAACAGCCTCTGCACGCTGCGACCAGCTATGTGAATTTCATTGTACTATACAATAGTCTGTCTTCCTTCTGCAGTGTTAGTAACAGGTCAGCTACTTTATTAGAACTTAGACTCCTTTTGGGGGTTTTGGCCTTAGAAAAAATGGGTCAAGTTATCACTGTGGTTTTGGAATTTTGGGTTACGCGCCACTTGGTTTATGGGCACCTTCGGGAAGTCTGAGTTAGTCATGAACTAATAATGTGTAATAGTAAACAATAATGACTGCACATTTATTGTTTATTATTTGCTCAGTGCTTTCTATGCATTCTCTCTTTTACTCCCCACATCATTCCAGTGAGGGGATTTTATATGTGTATGTGTGTGTGTATAAATAACCTAAATGTCTTCTTTTCACCTAAAAAGCAATAAACATGCAAACAGGAAACTGTGACCAATACTAAGGAAAAAGATTAGTTAAATAGAAACCGAGTAATCACAGATACTGGATTTAACAAAGACTTAAAAGCAGCTATTATGTTTAAAGGATTAAGGGAAAATATATTCAGAGAATTGATAAAAAATACAATGTGGATCAACAAATCACAGACAAACACAACAGACAAATGGAAATGATAAAAGAAGAACCAAGTGAAATTTCTAGAATTGAAATTATAATAACCGAAATGAAGAGTTCCCTAGATGAACTTGATAGCAGATTAGAAATGGTAGGATGGCAGAATTAGTGAACTTGAAGGTAAATCAAGAGAAAATTTCCAAACCAAAGAATAGAGAGGAAAAAAAATTGGAGACAGATCAGCAGAGGCCTGTGTGACAGTATCAAACATTTCAACATAATTTCAACACATGTGTAATAGGAGTCCCAGATGGAGAGGGGAGAGAGAAAGGGACAAAACATTTTTGCAGAAATGATCTAAATACTTACCAAACTTGATGAAAATTATCTACAGTTCCAAGAAATTCAGTGAACTTCAACTAGGATAAACACAAATGAGAAATATACCTAGACATATCATAGTCCCAGTGCTGAAAGACAAAGAGAAAATCTTGAAAACAGCAAGAGAAAAGCACTTTATCACATACAGGACAACAATGATGTGATTAATGACTGCTTTCTCATCAGAAACAGTGGAAGTCAGAAAATGGTGGAATGATACAGTCAAAGAGCTGGAAAAAAAAACAACTATTAGCTAGACTTCTATATGTAGCAAAACTATCGTTTAAAAATGAATGTGAAGGAAGTCTGACTTGATTCTGGGAAAATGGAGTAGACATACATTTCCCTCTTCTTCTCGCTAAATACAATTAAAACTCCGGATGCTACCTAGAAAAGGAACATAAGTCCCTGAAGAGCGAAAAGAAGGCAGAGTAGCTGCAGACCTTGGGACCCCAGGAATGACATGGTGGTGAGTTCCATGGATTTTCTTTTGGCCTCATATATCCCAGACTTGGAGCTGAAGAAGCCAGCAAATGCCAGGGAATGTAAACCAAAAAAGTCCCAAGAAACGCCTGCTCTCTCTAGCCAAAGGGGAAATAGGAAATGGACAGTTTAGCAATACTGAAAACTTCTAGTCAGTAAACCACCCTACTCCATCTAAGCATGACAGAAAAAAACTGTGTTTTCTCACGCCTGCAAAGGCCAGGGTGGGGAGCCTATACTTGCACCCTCGTGAGGCTATATTGAGGTGACATAATACCTCTGTTAGGGTGGTGTCAGAGAAGGCCAGGTGGGGTGCCAGGCCTTTCATAGTTGCCTGGCAGTAATGAGGCCACCCCTCTCCATGGTGTAAGTGGCTACCATGTGGGGAGCCAAAACTCTCACCTTCTCTAGTAATGAGCATCCCTCAGGAGGTGTCAGTGGAGGCTGAATGGGGAACCCAGACTTCTGCTTCCACCTGGCAGTAACGAGATGGCTCCCTCCCCTCCCCTGCCAATGTGGCGTCAAAGAAAGCCAGGGGAACAGAATATTTAAATAAGAGCCAGAGTCTTGTAACATAAACATTATCCAGGTTTCAAGTGAATAATGACTTGTCATATCAAGAACCAGGGAGACACCAAACGAGATGAAAAAAAGACAATCGATACTAACACTAATGACAGAGATGTTAGAATTACCCATTTAGCTAAAGATTTTAAAGCAGCCATGATAAAAATACTTAAGTGAGCAATTATGAACATTCTTGAAACAAATGAAAAAAGAGAATAAAAACTTCAGAAAAGGGCTTCCCTGGTGGCGCAGTGGTTGAGAGTCCGCCTGCCAATGCAGGGGACACGGGTTCGTGCCCTGGTCCGGGAGGATCCCATGTGCTGCGGAGCTGCTGGGCCCGTGAGCCATGGCCGCTGGGCCTGCGCGTTCGGAGCCTGTGCTCTGCAACGGGAGAGGCCACAGCGGTGAGAGGCCCGCGTACTGAGCAAAAAAAAAAAAAAAAAAACTTCAGAAAAGAAATAGTATAAATGGGAACTAAGGGCAAATTTTAGAACTGAAAAATAGAATAACCAAAATAAAGCTTTGTGAATTGGTTTCAGCAGCATAATAGAAGGGACAGAGGGGGAAAAATCAGAGGGGGAAAGAAACAGAAACAAATTATTCAATCTGAATGATGGAGAGAAAATAGAAAATGAATGAATGAATGAATGATGCCTCAGGGACCTTTGTGACTGTAAAAAGATCATCTAGCATTTTTTTTCTTATTTTATTTCTTAAACTTAAAATTTTTTTAACACCTTTATTGGAGTATAATTGCTTTACAGTGGTATGTTAGTTTCTGCTTTATAACAAAGTGAATCAGCTATACACATATATCCCCAAATCTCCTCCCTCTTCGCATCTCCCTCCACCCTCCCTATCCTACCCCTCTAGTGGTCATTTGTTGTCGGGGAGTCTCAGCGGAGAGGGCAAGAGCATGGGGCTGAAAGAGTACTCAAAGAAATAATGGCTGCCAACTTCCCAAATTTGGGAGGAGATTAAACCTGTAGTCAAGAGGCTAAGTGAACCTTAAATAGGATCATCCCAAAGAAACCCATACCAAGACATATCATAATTAAACTTATGAAAACAGGAGACAGAGAGAAATCTTGAAAGCAGCCAGAGAAAACTGATACCTTATCTATAGGGGAAAGGCCAGTGTGAATGACAGTGGGTTTCTCATCAGAGACCCTAATAAAGGGCAGAAGAAATGGCATGATACTTTTCCCCTGTATTCCCTATGGGCATGATATTTTTTAAGTATTGAAAGAACTGCCAACCCAGAATGCTTTATCTAGTGAAATGTCTTTTACGAATAGGAGGAAATCAAGACGTTTTCAAATGAAAGAAAACAGGAGAATTTGTCACCAGCAGACCTATCCTAAATGAATGTCTAAAGGAAGTTCACTAAACAGAAAGGAAATGATTACAGAAAGAACCTTTGAACATCAGGATGGAAGAAGGAACATAGTAAGGAGAAATACGGGTGCATACAGTTGGCTGTCCTTCTCCCAAGATTTTTAGGTTTTGTTTGATGGTTGAAGCAGAAATTATAACGTTGATGTGTTTCTAAATGTTATTTAGAGGAAGTTTTTAATGCAATTATAAACGGGATGCTAGAGGGTTGTGAAGGGAGGTAAATTTTCTATACTTCACTGGAATTGGTAAAATAATACCAGTAGACATATACAGTTATATGTATATATATAAATATATATAAAATATTTAAAATATATATAAATGTAATATTTTATATATAACTGTATATAAAATATATCCACATATTTTAATAAAAATATGAAATGTGTTTTATATAGTTAATATTTATATATTAATATATATTATATATTTGTTATATATTTATAAATATATTGTGTATGTATTTTTATATATATAAAACTGTGATAAAGCATTATAGGTAAATAAAAATGAATTTCTTTAAAAAAAATGTTCAGGTAACCCACAGGAAGGCAGAAAAAAGAAAACAAAAAAAAAAAAATAGAGAACAGACAAAATCCAAAAAATAAAATGACAGTCTTAAGTGCTTAGATATCAATAATTTCATTAAAAGCTCAATGGTCTAAATACATCAATTAAAAGACATTGGCAGAGTGGATTAAAAAAACATAACCTAACTGTATATGGTCTACAACAAACTCACTTCAAGTATAATGATAAATAGGTTGAAAACAAAATGATGGGAAAAGATGTTTTAGGTAAACATTAATCAGAAAAAAGCCGGAATGGCTGTATTAATGTCATATAAAGTAGACTTCAAAGCAAAGAAAATCACCAGAGTCAGAGAAGGACATTGTGTAATGATAAAATGGTTAATCTACCAAGAGGACATAGTAATACCAAATATGTATGCCCCAGTGAAAAGAGCTGAAACATATGAAACAAAAACTAACAAAACTGAAAGGAGAAATAGACTAACCTGCAATTGTAGGTGGAGACTGTAATGCTCCTTTCAACAATTGATGGTACAATTACATAGAAAATCAGCAAGGATATAGAAGAACTCAACAATATCATCAACCAATGGGATCTAATTGGCATTTGTAGAACACTCTACCCTACAACAGCAGAATACCCCTTCTTTTCAAGTAGTCATGGAGCATATACCAAGATAGACCCTATCCTGCACCATCAAATAAACCTCAACAAATTTTGAAAAATTGAAGTCACACAGAGTGTGTTCTCCAACTGCAGTGGAATCAAACTAGAAATCAGTAACAGAAATAAAATAGGAAAATGTCCAACACTTGGACAATAAACACACTTCTAAATAATCCATGGGTCAAACCATACACTGAAGTGAATGAAAATGACCACATACGGACGAGTGCATGCCTGACCCGTGTGGGGTGAGGCACCCTCCTGTGCCCCAGGGCCAGATGCTCACTCCAGGTAATCAACTCCCCGCTGGGGCACAACGTATAAGAAAATCAGAATAAATGCTTGATTCCGTGTCATTTTCTACGTGAAAGTGACAGTACCATATACTCATACAGCAGTGCCTCATTCTTATTAACAGCTGCTTAGTGTTCCTCACTATGGATTTCATCACACACGGTTTAAAAGAAGTGCTTTCTGTCTCTTTGCTGACTGATGAAAATTTGTCAGACGCTCTGTTCCCTCTTTTGCTGTCCTTGTTGTTGTATTACATATGACACGGAGGGAAAGGGAAGCGTATCTCTTGACTACATAAAATGTCGTTGTTTATGCTCCTGTGAAGAACGACCTGGCCAGCCCCAGCACATTGGTCAGCCCTCTTCCTGCAGGCTTACTCCTCATTCAACAAGCCAGTCTTGCTGAGGAGTGGTTCCGTGGCATCTGCTGTGGATTTGTTTCATCACTAAGGACTTCTGTGCCTTCCGAGGTGTTTTAGATGAGGCTCTGTTCCCCTGCACTAGCACTCGGAGCATTACTCCTTCAGCTCTTGTCCTGAGAACCTGAGATGCACCTTGCTTAGCCTTTTGAGATTATTGGGGCTAACATTTAGAAACCTGCTTTTTAAATTGTTTTTCTTCCTGTCCTTGCCATCATCCAAGCATTAGAGACCTGTTCGTATTTTGCTGTCTGGGAGTAGAGCAGTTATTGGTAGTAGTCCCTTTGGAGACAACATTCACGTGGGTTCTTGTCTGTTTCTGATCAGGGTCTCTGTGTTCAGTGTGTATTTTTACTTAGATTCTTGAGTACTGGTGGTGCAGGTTGTGTGGCACGGCAGCCTCTCTTCTTGCCAAGTATACAGGCAGAGAGGTGACGTATTGACACTACCGTCGGTAGCTTCTCAAGTTGTTTTATTATTTTTTCATTTTTTATGTTTTATGCGGTACGCAGGCCTCTCACTGTCGTGGCCTCTCCTGTTGCGGAGCACAGGCTCCGGACGTGCAGGCTCAGCGGCCATGGCTCACGGGCCCAGCCGCTCCGCAGCATGTGGGGTCTTCCCGGACCGGGACACGAACCCGTGTCCCCTGCATCGACAGGCGGACTCTCAACCACTGTGCCACCAGGGAAGCCCTCTCAAGTTGTTTTAACCTGCAGTAACAAACTTGATCATGAGAGACAACGTTAATTTTGATTTATCGATCCTTTCCTTAATGAAAAGAAATGGAGACATTTCCCTCTTATGTTAGTTTCCTAGGGCTTCCATAACAAATGACCACAAACTTGGTGGCTTGAAACAACAGAAATTTATTCTTTTAGTTCTGGAGGCTAGAAGTCTGAGACCAAGGTCCTGGCTGGGCCATACTCACTTCAGAGTTTCTAGAATCCTTCCTTGTCTCATCCTAGCTTCTGGCAGTTCCCCGGAATCCTTGGCATTCTTTGACTTGTAGCTGCATCACTCCAGTCTCTGCGTCCATCTTTACATGGCCTTCTCTGTGTCCTCTCCTCCTGTTATAAGGACACCAGTCATTGGATTTAGGGCTCACCCTAATCCAGTATGACCTCATCTTAACTAATACAGAAAATTACAAATCTGCAAAGTTCCTATTTCCAAATAAGGTCACATTCTGAGGCTCTGAGTGAACATGAATTTGGGGGGACAGTATTCAACCCACTACACACTCTGAGTAATTTTTCTGGGTTTTTTTTTGCAAAGTGGTAAGCATTTCAAACAGATGTAGCTGATCCTACATCATGTTGTTTTCTGGCAAAAATAGTTTTATTTATAAGGACCAGATGAGCAGCCACCTAGAGGACTGTGTTAACTGCTGTGGTCCTGTCAGCCCAGGATGACTCTCATGAGTGCTTGGGTCACTTTGATGAGTGTCACTTTTATTGGTTGTAGACTTCCTTCATTGGAGCTGGTGGTGAAAGGGAACTGTTCTGTTCTCCTTCCTGTTGGCAAATCAGCTCCTTTTTCTTGTTCTTGGATCTAACTTGACAAAAGGATTTAATCTTGCATGATAGCAGATACTGTAATCAGCATTTACACTGTCATTTTTTCCATTGTAACCCAGCATGCAGAGACCCCCCTGAAGCAGGGTAACGCAAGAATCCCCAAGCAAGAAATTTAGTGTAGGAGAGAGCAGCCATTCTATGGGATAGCTACACAGCTTTAAGTGCTTTCATTTCTGCTTCAGTGAATTCTTGGTGATTATGCTGCTTTTATAGAATGATAAACTCACCCAGCAGATTCTGTTGTAATGGCTGTCAGATTCCAGTTACTCCTGGGAAGGATGCTGTTTTGTGAAGTCATTATTTTCACATGTAGCTCCTCTCAATTATAGCTTGCCCATTTCTAATCAATAAAAGTTTGTTAATGTAACATAAAACATTGAAGGCCATGGAAATACTGTGGCCTTGCAGTGGAATGAAAAATAACCAGTGGCTTGGTCTTTGACAGCTTTTAAGTACCTGACTTAGAAGAAAACATGAACTTGTGCCCACAAGTTGACATTTGCGAGTCAGTGTGTTAGCCATGCTTGGAGAAAACATGGTTCTTTTAACTTCTGCCACTGACGTCTGGGCCTTTGACAAGCAAAAGGAAAACTAAGATAGGAGGCTCTGTTCAACCTTCTCTTATTCTCAGTAAGCAAAGAACAGGCAGCTGTATGATTAGTTGACTTCTTGCATAACAAAGGAAAAACAAAAAATTCTTATCCCCCTCAGACTTCCCAGATGTGGCTCTGGTTTGTAGGAGTTTACTGGTAACTCTCAAATACTCTTTGCATGGCTTACCTGATGATGGGGCTTTTGTCCTGGCAGCTTTACGGTGTTCATTTGCATTGCACATTTATCCAGAGCCCTCTCTAGAGGTAATAGTCTTACCTCTTGGCTGGCTTTTTCTGCCTCCAGTTCTCATTGCAGTGGTAGCCACTGTTCCTTCTTTTTTTTTGTTTTTTTTTTTGGCCTGCGTTGGGTTTTCATTGCTGTGTGCGGGCTTCCTCTAGTTGCGGTGAGTGGGGGCTACTCTTTGTTGAGGTGCCTGGGCTTCTCATTGTGGTGGCTTCTCTTGTTGCAGAGCACGGGCTCTTGGCGCACAGGTTTCAGTAGGTGTAGCACACGGGCTCAGTAGCTGTGGCACATGGGCCCTAGAGCGCATGGGCTTCAGTAATCGTGGCGCATGGGCTCAGTAGTTGTGGCTCAAGGGCTCTAGAGTGCGAGCTCAATAGCTGTGGCGCACAGGCTTAGTTGCTCCGCGTCATGTGTGATCTTCCTAGACCAGGGCTCGAACCCGTGTCCCCTGCATTGGCAGGCGGATTCTTAATGACTGAGCCACCAGGAAAGTCCCGCCACTGTTCCTTCTTGCTTTCTTTTAGGCCTTGCCCAATTTCCTATACTCTTGGTCTCTAAACTCTTGAGCCAGGCTGCCTTGGTGTGAATCCTTGTTCTCGCATTTGCTTAATCTCAGAAGTTGTTACAGAAATTACATGAGTTAATATTTGCAGAATACTTAGAACCCTACTTGGTTCATAATAAATACTGTATAAATCTTTTTGAAAAAGATAAACTATGTTCTATATCTTGATTGTGGTGGTGGTTATACACTTGTCAAAACTCATCAGAAGTGTGCATTTAAAAGTTTTAAAAGTATAAAAGTTTACTGTATATAAAGTATACCTCAGTAAACCTGACCTAAAATTTTTTTAAAGGTAAAAAGCATATCCGTTTATTCAGTCAGCAAAGGGTTTATTAGGTGTTGCACAGTAGGATTTTAAAAACATAATTCAAAGAGGCTTGCCAGTCTAGTTGAGCTGGCCGGTTATAATGCAGGATAAATTTGCCCATCAGTGTGAGAAGGTGATGTAAGAGGTGCTGCAAAGCAGCTCATTAGTCATCTAGGTAGGAAACACTGTAGGGGTTTGGATTGCTTAAGGCAGTCCCAAAGAGTTCACCAAATAGTCGGAACTTGAGCTGGACCTCAGAAGATGTAGGATTTGGAAAGATGGGCATTCGAGAAGGTGCATGGGTGCAGGTGCAAGACCCAGGGGCAGAAATGCATGTGGAGACTTTAGGCAACCATGTGAGAGCTGGTTGGACTAAAATAGACCCTCTGACTGTGGGAGGGACAGCTGTGCTTTATGGACTAACGAGTTCTCTTCATCCACAGAAAGGCCCCCCTTCTGGGAAAGACCGGGTGAAGAAAGGTGGATCCTACATGTGCCATAAGGTAAGTCAAGTCACTAAACTCTGTTTTGGTGTTCTAACAGCAGGTTTATGGATCCATTGTAAACATTAGCCCCAAGATGTCTCATCCACTTCTGTTAATACATAACTATCTCCATCAACGCCAGAAAAAGAAACGTTTGTGCACAGGCATGGGGAAAAGTGGTTCAGGAAGCAGAGGTTGTAAATGATCTGTTGTCAACCATATTCCATCTGTTGTATCTTGACCCTTTGAGACACCTTTGTTGTCCCATGAATCAGGGTGAGCTGTATATCTGGTTTCCAGCATGTAAGTCTGGAAGCACACCCTTAATTTCTTTGAGACTCCTGTAAATTTCTGGCTTGTCTGTTGAGATTAAGTTGAGTTATAAATGGAGGGTAGTTTGTGGTATACTGGAATGGAAACATCCCAAGTGTTCTAGGTACATAGTGTGTGCTTTGTGGAATAAACATCTCTCTCAGAGAATGATTCTTCTCTTTGGGCTATAATTTCAGTGTCAGAGTTGGTTGTTCTTGGCGAGTAGAAGTAACTCATTGTTTCATGAGTAACCTTTTTAAGGAGTTCAGAAATCGAATACCACTTCTCTCCCTTTTTTTCTTTAAATCATATATTTTTAGTATATCTAGCACTTCAACTTCTATCTCTATGCAAACATGGCATTTTGCAGATTGTTATTACAAGAAGCTTCCCATGGTAATTCCGTCAGTTTAGGCAGTTAGAGACTTAAAACTGTAATGGCTCCAAATTAAGTTATTAATTTGATAATGGAGGCATTGTCAAACTTTGCCTTAAAATAATGGTTCTCAAACTTTATTGTACACTAGAATCATCTGGGATCTATAAAAGATATTCATGCCTATTTCCTCACTCACCTCATTCTGACTTGATATTTCTGGATTGTGACCTGGGCATCAGGATTTTAAAGCTCTCAAGGTGATCATAACATACATCAAATTTTGGGAGCCGCTGGCCTAAAGAGAACCTATTTAAATTATGTATATCTGTGAGTTCGTAGGGGTGTGTGTCTTCTGCATTTCTTAGAATTTTTAGTGTAGTTATTTAGGTGGCAGTTCATAGAGTTGAGTTCACTTTATGCTTTACACTTACCTTTCTAACAAGATGTGGACAAATTTATCTTTAAAATTCTAACTTTAATTTAAAATTAAAAGCATTGCCCTAGGTTGTCCCAGTACTTTTAAGTGTTCATATACCCATCTGTCTGTAGTCCCAGATTTTTTTCCTTTGATTCAAGCTGTTGCTGCAGGTGTATCTGAATCCTCTTGCTGGGAAACCAGACTTTCATGAAAAACAGGTGAATCTCTTTTTGCACAAGAGCATCTCAAAACCCTAATTACCACCAGTTATGTGTCTGACATATGGCACTTTTCATAATTGGGAGTCCATTTACTCTGTAAGAATTAAAGACCATAAGATTTTTTTTGCACAAATAAGTGGAGAAAATGAATCCTGTAAAAAACATTTTAAGCATGAACACCAAAATATTCCAGTGCCATGCATATGAATGTGTCTACTTTAACATTTCATTTTTCTTGCTTATTTTAAATGTTTAAAATTTTTATAAGCTTCTTAATTTATTCTTTTAAAATATCTTTTAACATGTTATATATATATTTTTAAAAATTTTTTTTGGCGTATGCTGGCCTCTCACTCTTGTGGCCTCTCCCGTTGCGGAGCACAGGCTCCAGACGTGCAGCCTTAGCGGCCATGGCTCACGGGCCCAGCCGCTCCACGGCATGTGGGATCTTCCCGGACCGGGGCACGAACCTGTGTCCCCTGCATCAGCAGGTGGACTCTCAACCACTGTGCCACCAGGGAAGCCCTATATTTTTAATAAATACATTTTTATGGTACAGTTGGTTTTTGTATATTTATGTTGTGTCCTGTAACCTTGTTAAACTCATCTGTATAAGTGATGTTTTTGTAGATTCTTTATATATATATATATATATCTTTACTGGAGTATAATTGCTTTACAATGTTGTGCTAGTTTCTGTTGTACAACAAAGTGAATCAGCTCTAAGTATACATATATCCCCATATCTCCTCCCTCTTGAGCCTCCCTCCCATCCTCCCTATCCCATCTCTCTAGGTCGTCAGAAAGCATCGAGTTGATCTCCCTGTTGTTTTTGTAGATTGTGTTGTATTTTCTACATAAGTGGTTATACCATCTGTGAGTATAGACAATTTTACCTCTTCCTTTTTAATCTGGATATCTTCTATTGCTTTTTCTTACTGTATTGTGTTGGCTAGAACCTCCAGTATATTGTTGAATAGGAGTGGTAAGAACAGAGAGTCTTACCTAATTTTTGATCTTAGGGGAAAAAACATTTGACTTTTCAAAATTAGCTATGATATAAGCTATAGTGTTTTCAAAGATGCCGTTTATCAGCTTGAGCAAGTCTCCTTCTAGTCCTAGATTTCTGAGAATTTTTTTTATCAGAAATGGATGTGGATTTTGCCAGATGCTTTTTCTAAAGCTATTGAGATGTTTATGTGGTTTTTCTTTTTCAGCCTGTTAATATGGTGAATTATAGTCATTGATTTTCTGTTTTCAAATGTTAAACCATCCTTGGCTTCCTGGAATACATCCACTTAGTTATGATGTATTATCCTTTGTATATGTTTTGGATGCAGTTTGCTAAAATATGTTCGTGATTGGTATTGGTCTCTTGTTTTTTTGTTTTTGTTCTTTTTTCCTGTCTGATATTAGTATCAGTGTATTGCTGGCTTCATAGATTGATTTGGGAAATATTCCCTCATCTTGAATTTTTTGGGGAAGAGTTCATGTAGAGTTAGCATTTTTCTTCCTTAAATGTCTGATAGAATTTCCCCAGGAAAACCATTTGGGCCTAGAGTTGTAACCATACATTTAATTTAGTTAATAGCTACAGGGTTGTGCAGATTATCTGTTTGTTCTTGATTAAGCTCTGGGAGTTTGTGTCTTTCAAGGAATTTGTCCATTTCAGCTGAGTTAATGAATTTATTGACATAAACTTTGCCTTTTCACTTGCTGTTTAGACCATTTACATTTAATGTGATTGTTGATATGGCTGGATTTAAATTTGTTGTCTTGATATTTGTTTTTCTCTTTGTCTCATCTGTTCTTTTCCTTTTGCTTTTTTTTTTCTTTTTTTGGATTAAGTGTTTTTTTATCACTTCATTGTCTCTCCTTTGGCTTATTAGCTATAACTCTTTATTTTAAAAATTTTGTGGCTGATTTAGAGTTTATATTATACATCTTTAACTTTTCTTAGTCACCCTGAAGGATAAGTTTTAATTTAGTCAGGCTCAGAGTGATGGAGAGAGTATTCCAGAAAAGAGAATAGCAGAGTGACAAAACTGAGTGGGATCCACAAGATTTTCCAGAGAGAAACGGCAGCTCTAGGATCTTTGGTCAAGTTAATTGTAGATGATGTAGGTTTTTAACCTCAGCCTGGTTATTTTGGTGTAGTCAAGAAAACAGCGTAGTGTTGGCTGTGAATTACTTTTAGTGCTTGTTCTTTACACTAGATTAAGAGTGGCAGTTTTAACTGCCACTAAGTATATTAAGATATGGACTCTAGAATTAGATCTGGGTTGGAGTTCTGTAACCGTTCTTTGCTAGTCCTTGCCTGTAACATTAGGCAAATTACTTAACCTTTCTAAGCCTCAGTTTTCACACTTGTAAAATGTACATCATAACTGCACCTATTGTAAGGTTCTTACGAGGAATAAATGCAGCAAAGTAAATAAGCACTTGGTACAGTGCCTAGCTCATGGTTAAGTCTCCGTAAGTTAGTTGCTGCTAACACCATCATTCTTAATCATCATCTTTATTATAATAAGATTATTTTCCCCCATTTTCTCTTTTGAATAAAAACCAACTAATGAACTGCTAACTAGATAGGCAGAATCCTGGAAATGATTACTGTAGCACAGGTAAAAATCAGTAAAAGAAAGAAAATCAATAAAAAGAGAAAAGAATAATGTAATTCATTTTGAAAAAAAAATCACCTTGCTTAGAAGGTGACTGACTTTTGATCGTGGCCCAGGGCCAGTTTGCATGACTAAAGTAAGCTCTGATTATTATTTTTGATTTTTTGAAAGTCCATCCAAAGTATAGCTTCAGTAAGGAGACGAGGCACAGAAAGAACAACTATGAGTCAACATGGTGTTAAGAGCACAGATTCTGGAATGGGACTGAAAAGACTGTAGTCCTGGATTCACAGTTACAAACCATGTGACCTTAGGCACACTATTACCACACCTGTGTGTCGGTTTTTTCCTTGTGTATACATATATATATATTATTGTGTATGCAATAATACCTACCTCAGGATTATTGAGAGGATTAAGTCACTTAATACATGTGAAGTTCTTAGAACAGTTCACATGGTAAGTACTCAAGAAATACTAGTCTTTCTTGAAGTTGTTAGATTAATCTCTGTGGGATCTTTAGCCCAACCTACAACATTGACGAAATCCTCACTCCCCTACCCCCTCAACCCCACCATTTTACATCAAAATTAGTAGCAAAAGGAGTTGTCCAAGTGTCAGTGGCAAGAGCAATGGATGGGAAATTGAGAGACCTGAGTTCTGCTGTGTCATTTTTCTATAATCATTTTGTTCATAATGAGCTACAATTACCTTAAAACTGTTCTTTATCCCTAAAAGTCTTCCTCTCATAAAAACCATATTGCCGTCCCACTTGACTTCAGAGCCCCAAGGCTGGTAAGCCATTATCTTAAATGAATTGTTCTTGAATCCAGGATCATATTCTTAGTGCAGATATCGAGGTCAGTTTCACAAAGTAATTAGCCATTTTGATGAAATGGGGCTAAAATAGGCCCTCACTACTACCTCTGTTCTTAATTAATAAAATGACCCATATTTCAACCACAAAGACCTAACATCATTAATAACCATTTTTAGTGCTAAAAGTAGAGTTGGAAAAAAAGAAAGAGCAATGAGGACATATGAAATCAGGCCATTTTTCTCTTTAATTACGTATTTCATTAGTTACCCATTACTGGAATTTAAAATGAACTACTTATTAATAAATGTTTGCTGAGTGAATGAGTGCATTTGCAGTGGAATGATAATGTCAATTGACTGTTTTCTCATGTGATGGTCCTGACCTTTCAACACTAACTTGTAGTGAGACTTGCTTTTTAGTGTTTAGTTCTTCATCATTTAGGTTAATGGAAGACTTTAGGTACTGCTATGATCCAAAAAAGGACTAGCTCTTTTTGTTGTCACTGATTTTAAGCTTTTTTGTTATGTAAGCAAAACATTTTCATTGCATAAAAATTAGAAAATAAATAATAAACAGAAAAATGAAAAAAATCGTTCACGCTGCTTTCTGAAGAAAACTGTTAATAGTATTCTACCAAACTCTTCGGTGCACTTTTATTTTTTCTTCCCAAAATGGGATTATGCTGTATGTACCAGGGCCTTCAAATATGACTGTGGTCAATAATCTCTTATACATCATGGATCTCTTTTCCGATCACAGTGCTCCAGGCAGGCACAATTCGTCACAGTTGCTACAGCCTGCATTTTGTGGCATATGGAAACCAAATTTTAAAACAGTTTGTTATATAATTTGAGAGACAAGTTGCATATTGAACTATGCCATCCGACAAAGACCTCAGTCCTATGCCTTGTCACCAGAGATACCCCTTCACCTTTTCCATTTATATAACAAATAATTTTCCTATTTTTGTAGCAAATGCGTAACCGTATTCAGATGCTGGCAAGGAATCATCTTCCCAACACAAGATCACTAAGACCTGCAGAGAAGCTGCTTTTGTTTTAGTAAGGAAGCAGGTTAACCCAAGGAGGTCAGATAAGACAGGCAAAGTGAGTTCTTTTAATTAAGAGTGTTGTGTTCATTAGAAAGTAACAATTACAATAATCTCCACATGTCTACTGCTTTACTTTTTCATGTAAAGATAAGATGAAGCATTTTGACATTATTCCATTAATAGCCCCATTTTATCGGAAGAGGGAGCAGATTCAGAAAGGCTTTGCCTAAGGTTAAATAGCTAATGAGCCTTGGATTTTGCCTTTTCAGGTGAGTAAATTAGTAAAATGTTTGTCACAATTTCCACCTGTGTCAAGCCCAACCTCTTTCTGCCAAGTAGACCACCTTTAATGTGACTCCATCCTATTTAGCCACCCACGTTTCCTGCTTTTTATCATTTATCCTCTCTGTACCACTCATTGCTTTTGCCTGGAATTCTCATTCTCTGAATCTTTGGGCGGCTCAGCTCTCGCAGCGCCTCATCAGAGGAGCCTTCCCCGGCCACCTTATCTAAGTAGCACCTAGTCACGTCTAGTCCTCTCTCCCTATGTGACTTTCTTCCAAGCTGACCACTGCCAGAAGCACTCTTGAATTTATCCATTTATTTATTGTCTGACTACTTAACTCCTTGTTGAATGTAAGCTTCCCGATAACGGGTACATTGTTTTGTTCCGCATGGCTTCCCTCGTGCCCAGAATAACATCTAGCATGTTGTAAACTCTCAAATATTCAATGAATAAATAAACCATGCTCTGACACTCTCAGGCTGTGGCCTTGCTATCCTCTTCACTTGCCTGAATTTTTCCATTTTCATGCCTCTGATGTCATTGTTTTCTCCACTTAACATACCTTCTTTCCTTGTTTCTAAGTCCTGTAAATCAGTGCTACTCAGTTTGTGGTCCATGGGCCCGTAGCATTAGCAGCGCCTGTAAGCTGGTTAGAAATGCAGATTCTTGGAACCCACACCAGACTTACTGAATCAGGATCCCTGGGTTTGTGGCCTAGGAATAGGTATTTACATGAGCTCTCCAGGCTATTCTTCTGTATACTCAAGTCGGAAGACCACTGCCATAATCACGTAAATCCCGCTCTAGCCAAGTTCTGCCTTCAAAAGTCTTTCCTAAAAAATTAGACATTTAGTGACCATTTCCTCCCCTGAATTAATAGTAACCTCAGAATCTTTTAATCCTAGCTTGTTTTGTAGCTTTTTGATGTGTAATCATTGTTTCCTCAACCAGCCTGTGATCTCCAGTGGGACAGTGCGCACAGGAGGCGATCAGGAAACGCTTGATTGTTTTTTGTCATGTGTGGTCCAGTTATGGAACAAGAATGTCCCTGTCTGACTGCCTGCCCCCCCCGCCCCAAACTCGATTCTTGCTCGCATGTGGAATTCACTGCACACACTGAGAGCATGGGGCCCTGCATTATCCACAGCAGCTTGATTCTAAAAATGCCAAAGCACCTTGCTTCACAGCAGCCCAGTGAGTAGGCCCTACATGGAACAAAGCTTCTGCCGTGTCTTTCTGCATGGTCACCTCTAGTCATTTTAGAGCTTCCATCGCATCCCAATCACAGGTAGTAGCAGATGCCATCACGTCTTTCATTATTTCAGGCATATTTTTTTATTCATTTTCCCTCTGCCTGCCTGAATATTGGTAATGGTGTTACATTCTTCACTGGCCACAGGGAAAAGGAGAAAATTGGTTGCTACTGTTTTGCTATCTATAAAAGACAGAGCACCATGTGTTTTGTTTTTTTTTTCATGGTGGAAATGCTCCAGAGAATTCCTTTGTCAGCTCTAGAGATAATTTTTATGAAGATTAGAAACATTCAACTTTCGTGAGAGAAAGGAGAATAATAAGAATTAAGGGGAAAAAAAACCTCTTTTATACTGACCTATTTTGCCCCTCCACAAATTCTCTCTGCTTCATGAGTTCCAGAGTTACTCTACATGATTCTTTGTGCAGTTTCTTTAACCAGCGGTGGGGACTTGAGTTTCCCAGGGCCCACTCAGAGTTGATGCTCTTGGTACACAGGGTAACTAGTTTATTTTCATTGTCTGTTATTTTTGATCAAAGATCTTAGGACATAAGAGTTCCATGCATGGTTATTTTTGGAACGTGGAAGCTTTTGAAGTGTTTGAATCAAGTCATCTGTGGTTATTCACTGACTATCTAGTAGGTGACCAGGGATATGTGTTAGGCTTTCCCTGATGTGTACATGCAGGGGGCTATAACAGGGATGGGACAGAATCATGAGTTGTGATGCCTTTCCATCTACGGGTATCGACTGTTGCTAAGCAGGCAAGCACACCACAGTTAGACCTGGGTTCGAATTCTACTTCTTTTAACAACTGTGTCATCTAGGGTAACTCATTTAATTCCTCTGGCCATTATGATTAAATCAAATAAGTGATGAAGGCACCTAGCACCATGCCTGGAGAGCTTGATGTCTGTGTGTTTGTGCATATGTATATACCATACTCTGCTCTTATAAAATAAAACAATACCAAACAAGTCCCCCACACAAAGATACATAGCTTTATGAATTACTATGATTTAAACTCCAAAAGCAATGTATTAAGAAAAAATGTTTTCCACAGCCTTTCCTACTCTTGATGTTCCTGGGCTTACTGTTCAATTTTTGCCAACCTGTTGGATAGTAAATAATATCTTGATGTTGCTCTTAATATTTTCTCAATTGCCATTTAGCTTTATTACTTGGTTTCTTGTCTACTTGTCAAATGCTATTCTAAATGTGCAAATAACTTTTTAAATTATAAAAGTAATACATAGTTATCATCGGAAAGTTGAAACCCCACTGCCTGAGGATAACTACGGTTTGGATTATGGTGCATTTTGAATCTTCCAGTCTGCTTTTCTTTGGCGTACGTGATTATCTAGATTGAGATCATAGCACATATACAGTTTTGTATTCTGACTTTTTCATTTAAGATTGTATCCTGAGAAATTCCTATGTCATTAAATGTTACATGAAAACATGCCTTTTAATGGCTGCTTACTAGTCTAAATTATGGATGCGCCATAACTTATGTAACCATTGGTTGTTACATTTTTTTAAACTGTTCTAAGTAATACTCACACCAACATCTTTGTACTATATCTAGTCACGTTTATAACAGAACACTGGATAACGTGGTGAGCTCTCAATGTGCTACCCTTTTCGGAAACATAGCTGCTAAATGTGCAGGAGGCGGGTGCCTGTAGGGCAGGCACGGTCTGCAGATAGGCATAACTCTCTACAGTTGGTACTTGGGCACAACGTCAATCTGACAGTTGAGAGCCTTCAGCCCAGAGTCCAAGAGCACTCATGTGTCTGGTTCTCTCCGCAAAGTCCTACTGCTACAGGTATCGCTGTGCTGCTCGAAGCCAGAACACACCTGACAGCTCCGCTTCGAATCTGGGATTCCGCTGTGCAGCCGACCACCTGCCCACCACAGGCTAACAGCCACGAAGAGCCTTTCTGAATCGGAGAAGTCGTGTCTAACCTGCACGCGGCTTCCCTCAGAAGGCTGAACAACCTCGTGTGAAGAATTCCCACCCCCAGGTGGGTTACATACCTGCCCAGTGGCCAAAGGAACCGTGTGGCGAGACCAAATAGCTGACCTGCATCAGCAAGTGTGCTTTGTTGTGTGGTGCGTTTCATGTTTTACTTTTGGAGTCTTTTACAGAGGAAGGCGGTGGAGGGCACCCTGAACTAGGCCTCAGGAGGTCTGCGTTCTACCCAGGCTCTGCCCCTGGGTTAGACCCCAGGGTCCCACACTTGACCTTCCTGGGCCTCAGTGACCTCATCTGTCCAGTGAGGGGATGCACAACATGATCTCTGAGGCTGTCTCCCAACTCGCAGATTGTCTGAATATATCAGATTCTATTGTGATTTCATAGTGAGAGTTTATGGCAGGTTATTTTTTAGCTGTTTTTTCCCATGTGTGAACCTTGGGTAATACTAATCATGTAAAATAATCGTTCTCTTGTATATTATTTTCAGAAAAGAATGAGGGGGGTGGCGGTGATGGGTCCTTATATTCATACTGCACTTTGTTTTTTCAAGGAAATCAGTGTCTTTTACATTGTTATAATGAATCCCACTTGGGCCAGTGATGGTGCGCTCAAGTTCAGCAATCTGAACACGCAGGGATGTCTGTGAGGTGACTTTACTGTGCTTTATATTTTAACATTAAGTGCCTTTGGTTCAGGGGGGCAGTTACAAGCCCTATTTCCCCCTCTCGCCAAAGCCTTTGGTGAGTGTGAAATGTTTGCTACATGGAGAAACCTGCTTAATTCTAAATGTAGGAGAAAAACACCAAGAACCTTGAATTAACTGTATTCAGGGTATCCAGTACTTTGTAATCGGGAAGTAGGAAATCTCGTTGGCTGTGGAGTGTCAGATGCTTCAGATCATGCACTGTGTCGAATAAAGTGGTATCTGCTAAATCAGGCTTCACTCTCATTGTTTCCTTTTCTCTTTCCCTCTATTATGTTTCCTTTTAAAGAAAGGACTTTGCGATATGTATGTGTTTTGTTTGCTAGAAAACTTTCTTGTTGTTTAGCTATTTGATAACTTGGATATTTGAGCAGTTTGTGGGAATTTTTATTCCAAAAGGCAAGGCTGTTCTGCCAGGAACCTAATTATGACCGTGCTTCTTCGTGCCTCAGTAGATGAGACAAGGTCAAGGGCGGTGCCTCCATCCTGTGAAACGCAACAGCTGCTTCACGTGCCAGGAAGGCACCTTGACTTAGAGTGATGGCTTCCAACCAGAGGTCCCTGTCATCACGATCCCAGCCTGATTCCCCAGTCCTTGAAGACCCCACGTTTGTTTCTAGCATGTCATTTGAAAGGAGAGGTTTGTTTTTATGTTGGTTGTTCAAAAACTAAGTCACATAATATTCTTAAATGTTCAGCCAACTCCTGATTGCTACTTTTGCACCTAGCCTCCTAATGTTAAAACATTTATCCTGAGAAACAGTTGTGTTGCTGGGGTGTTTGGCCACATTTGTTAGTCTGTCACTTTGTGGATATAAAATGTTTCTTTACACGCTCTCATCAGTTGATGATTGATTTGGGCAAAACAAACAAAAAAAAGCATTTGCTTCATTGAAAAGGCTAATGGAGGAAATAAGGTATTTTATTCTTAAAGTCACCAGTACTCAAGCACAGTTTTTGTTTTTACTTGTTACCTCCCACTTACTTACATTTTTCACATGGTTATACTTTTAGTGTGTGTATTTTGGATTCTTTTCTTGGTAATTAATGTTATATAGCATAAATATTTTGGGGTGTGTTTTGGCTTAGTCTTTACAATTGCATTTTTAGCAGCAGCATAATGTTAGAAAGCATTTAAAGTGAAATCCTAACAAGCCCTTCATTTAAGAACCACATTTCTAGGTTACTGACTACAGAGCGTGCCAGACTACAGACAGCTGTGGCTACTGCGCTTTATAAAATTGTGTGTTGACTTAGGAACAGACTGACAGGATCGTAGTATACGAACTGCAGCTTTAATGCTGTATACGCATTTCTGAAAAACCTCACCTTCTGCAAAATTGCGTGTAAAAAATAGGGAGCATAAGGAAAAGTAGAGGTAGGGGCAGACCACTCACGTGTTAAGGAACTTTGCCGTTAGAGCGCTAACAAAAATCATACCTATCCTACTAAAATCAGTAGCTCAGTTAAATCTGCAGTGGCAGCATCACAGCCAGTCAGTCCTTTGCAGCCTTAAGTCCTGGGGCTCCTTCGTCTTTCTTCTCTAAGATGTAAGTTTTATTCATTTATTTATTTATTTATTTTTGCGGTACGCGGGCCTCTCACTGTTGTGGCCTCTCCTGTTGCGGAGCACAGGCTCCGGACGCGCAGGCTCAGCGCCCGTGGCTCATGGGCCCAGCCGCTCCGCGGCATGTGGGATCCTCCCGGACCGGGGCACAAACCCGTGTCTCCTGCATCGGCAGGCAGACGCTCAACCACTGCGCCACCAGGGAAGCCCTTAAGATGTAAGTTTTTAATGGCATTTGCTTTTAATGGAGACCACTTCCATCAAAAGTAAAGATCTGATTGGGGTTTTAGACTTCTGCATCAGTCTTTATAAGGTTAGGGGGGCAATGTTTTTGTAGTATCTTTATTCGAACTCGCAGATTTTCAGAGAGTTTATTTAACATAGGGCAAATTTTAGCAATTTTGAAGCCACTAAATAAACCACTACTTGTACTTCCATAGGGTTAAAAAAAGTTTTTTGGAGGTCTTCATATATCGCTAAAGTTTTCTATTAACTTTCAAGAAAGTTTACCCGTGATGGTTTCAAAACACATTTCAAATAACATACACCCCAACGTGACCTTCACATTCGACCATCTTCCAATCTCTGTTTACAAATCACTTACAAGCTATTTCTGCATTAAAGAAATATTCGTCTTAACAGAACAGACTACTTGGCTGATGTGCCAGTACCAGTATACGAAAATCTGTGTTTTGTTTGTTTGTTTGTTTTGTTTGTTTTTTCAGGAACTCATTTATTAGGTGTGTGCTTCTAATTCATTTTTTGTCCCACTGAAGAGTGGAGGAAATTGAAGGTTTGTTCTCAAATCTGCTTTGGTCCTGAATCTTGGGCAATCTTAATATATATTCAGGGGTGTACATGAGGTTCTGAGTAGGGAGCAGGTCATCTTCTTTTAAGCCTGTAAACATGAGTAGAAGGGGGGAGTGACGGGGAGTGATGGTTGTGGTGATCAAGAGTGACCTTTCCTTCTTAGAAAACATCAGATTACTTAGAGGCATCAGACTTTGCATGGTTCAACCTACAGCTTAAAATGAAATACAGATCTCCACCAATGTAGACATTTTTTTTCTTTTTTAACTCTTCCCTCCCCGCTTTTTTTTTTTTTTTTTTGGACAGAGCATCTCTGTTGTCCACATGAAAGGAAAAAAGAAATTGAAGATGCTATTTATTTTACTAAGTGTTGGTTTGGGCTGGGGCGTGGTGGGGTAGTGGCTCCAAACTAATATGTTGGTAAATTCTGTTTTCCTTGGACCGTCTTTACTAAGAATTCTGTTGTTGACATAAAATAAGGCAAAGGGCCTTTCATCCATGAGAATCTCAGGAACCTCTTGCTAATCACCTTTTCAAAACAGATCATGGGGCTTCCCTGGTGGCGCAGTGGTTGAGAGTCCGCCTGCCGATGCAGGGGACACGGGTTCGTGCCCCGGCCCGGGAAGATCCCACATGCCGCGGAGCGGCTGGGCCCGTGAGCCATGGCCGCTGAGCCTGCGCGTCCAGAGCCTGTGCTGCGCAACGGGAGAGGCCACAGCAGTGAGAGGCCCGCGTACCGCGAAAAAAAAAACCAAAACAGATCATGTTTTCAAGCTACACATAAAGTTGTTCTATGTGGTAAAATCCATAGTTGACCTAGTGAAAGGAGTATTTTGAGGAAAAACAGACGTGGAAATATGATGTTTTCTGTTCTGAGACTTCAGGAATTTGATACAAGGGACTAGTGTAGGATTTATTTTTCCTTTATAAAATATTTGGTATGCATTTCTTCCCCCTTCCTTCCAACAGATATCGAAACTAACCTTACCATTGGCAATATTTATCACCAGGGAGTTAACCTGCAGGCTGGCTTTTAGGAGGAGCACTGGAGGTGCAGAGCCTGGCTCTTGTGGGAACGGGGGCGACGAGAAGCAGGCTGACTGATGCCCATTCTGAAGGCGCTGTCATTGCTCTGCCCTCCCTTGGCCGCCATGCAGAAATGTGAGCCCAGACTTTCTCGATTGTCCATTTTCTGGGAGTACGTACCTGGCTCTTTGCATTTTCATGTGAAGTCTTCTGAGTTTTTAATGTTGGCAACCAATTCAGATTTAAAAAAAAACACTGTGAGGACCTAATAAATTGCTTCTGTAGCCAGATTCAGCCTGTGGAGTGCTACTTTTCAACTGAGATTGTGAAAAGTTGATTCATTTCGTGGAGCACGAAATCCCATGTATTTCTTTCTGAAAAATGACTGATCAAGTAAGTAATGTACCAGTTAGAAATGTCCGAGTTTGAGAAAGCGCAGTGGCTTGCCCAAGGCTATCATCTTGCCTAGAAATGCCGTAGGGAACACCTTTTCTCCATCCCCACCCCATCCCACCTAAAATCATTTAATAGCCATAGGCAATCTCAGCGGTGCTATCAACAGTTCATTTTCATTAACTTTGGCACTTATTATTAAGTTTGCAGACTAATATCAGAGAATATCAGAAATGTCAGTTGCTTAACTGTTGGTTTCATTTATTAAAATTTAATTGTCTGTAATACGAACTACCCCAGAGTAGGCATTGTTTTTATAGGTTTTGCCAGAATCAGCCATGCTGTTAGTGAAAGCTGGCCTTTGTTGTTTCAAATGCTTAAAACACCATGGAAATTATTAATGCCAGGAGGCTCAGTTGGAGCCCTGGCAGCAGGCCAGAACTCCTTCCTTCCTCTGACTCTTTTGTGTTTAGACTATTAAAGCAGGAGTTTAATTAATTTTATGATTAAGAAAAATCATTACAGATAATATTCAGGTAGGCTGTAAAATGAGATACGCTCTTTTCTGAAATTTGCCCTATTTAGGATTGGAAAGTTGAAGGGATTAGCACCAAGGGGGTGGAATTTTTCAGCTTCAGATCAGATTCTAATCTGCGCCCAAATGGTAATTGACTCCACAGTCATCATTATGAGAAGGCTGGTTGGGCCTTTGGAATTAGTCATCGTTGTCAGGCAAAAAGACACTTCCATTGCAGGGTAATTGAAGGCCGGGCAGGATTCCCTCCCATTGCTGGGCCTGGGCCATGTTTGACAAACTCCTTGTTTTCTTTGCTGAGGAAATGGAAGACCGATCAGACCAACCCTTTTCCAACATGTCAGTTTGGCACCTCAACAGGGTAAGGTTAGAAGCTCTGAATCAACACTTAGCAGGAAAGTGAAACCAGCTGACAGTCAATCAGGGGAACAGAGATAAGCCCTTCCTTGTCAGGTGGTGCTGATAAAAGGTTCACCTGCATTTAGTTTGGTGCCTGTTAAGAAGGGCCCTTTGTGGTTGCTGTTCTGAAGCCCACAATTTTTTTCTGCTCCAGACACTTGCCAAATGAAATTTTATTTATTTTCTTTTAAATGACATGGAAGGATGCCCCTTTTAATCTCTTCCGTTATCTTCTTTAAAAGGCAGTTTATCATGGTGTGAAGAGAGCACCAGAATGAGATTATCTGGGATTGTTTCCCTGCCTCTCCACCTACTTACCTTGGGATCTTTAGGCAGGTAATGTCGTCTCAGGTTAAATGGGGATAATAATAGTACCTACCTCTTGAGGTTGTGGGGAGATACGAAATAATACAAAAATAAAGTGTTTAGCACAAATTACTTGGGTAAGTGCTTGCTAGGTACTTGTTTCTACTATGAGTGTGATTATTAAGATCAGAGGAGCAGGAAGGTACTACCGGACGGTCCTGGTCAGTCATGGGGTTCAGCTTAGAACAGGGAGCAAAGTTGGGCCAAGAGGCAGAAAACAGAGAGGCTGAATTTAAAAGCATAACTTGATCTCTATCTCAAATATAAAAAAAGAAGCTGGCATGGCTGACCCCCAAATCTCTGTTAATACTTGAATTTGAAAATGTTCTGATACTGTATGGTCCATCTGTTCCCCAAATTTTGGCTGCGCCGCTGCAGCTTGTAGGATTTTAGTTCCCCAACCAATGATCAAACCCGGGCCCTCGGCAGTGAGAGCACAGAGTCCTGACCACTGGACCACCAGGGAATTCCCCCCATCAAAGTTCTCTTTAAAGGAGAAAATTACATCTGACTATTGCAGCATAGATTGTATAATTCTGAAGCTTCTCCTCCTCAATCTGCCTCACAAAGAACCTCTGGCACGTTTAATACCAATGAAAATGTCATTCATGGGCATAACAATAGTTAAAAATAGAAAACAAAAGGGAAGGCAGTCTGTTGTCTCATAATATGCTAGTCAGCCTGTTAAGGTTTTCTGTGGTGTTTTCAATGTTAATTTGCATGCCAGTTTTAGAGAATAGTAATTCTGGGAACTCATTTAAATTATTTCTTCTTACTTAATTCTTCTCTGAGATTTTTGGTCCAGGATCTAGATTCTAACTTCATAAATTACCACATTCAAAACTCAAAACAACATCCAAAGGAGAATAGTTGAGGGTTTGGCAATGCTCATAGGGATTGGTGTAATGGGTTTTGAGAACAGCAACTGTCAAAGTGTGGTCTGTGGGCCGCATTCAGGGGGTTGAGTCAGAAGTATCTTCATAATAATATTAAGATGTGATTTGCCTTTTTTATTCTCATTACCTCATGAGTGTATGGTGGGATTTTCCAGAGACTACATGATAGGTAGCCTGATGGCTCATAGAATATGAGCTTGTATATTTTAAAATGTTTCCAGTCTTAATTTCTAATATGCTAAATGTTAGCTCTAACCCACGTTACAAAAGCTCCTTGGGGTCTTCAGTAAGATGTAGGCATGTAGAGGGGTCCTGAGAGCAAAAAGCTTGAGGGCTGCTGATCTAGAAGAAAAGCAAGGCCTCGTGGTGACCAAGTCTGTCTTCGGAATAATGACCAGCCCTTCTCCAGCTCTTCCGAAGACAGTCAAGAAGAATTGAGTTTAAATGACCACAGGAGAAATTTAAAATTATCTGCTAAGAGGTGCTTCCTTCCTATTTGTTTCTGGAGACCTAATAAATGCAGAGGAGAATTTCCTTCCGTGGCTCGAAGAAGACCCACCAGTGATTTAGTTGAAGTGGTCACGACGTGGAAGGGTCAGAAAGAGGAAGCCCTGGGGAGCAGCACAGGGAGATGGCCCCGCCATGGGTTGTCACATTTTCTCAGAGATGGTGATAATGGAGTTGGGTCCTCTGAGAGACAATTCTGTGAGTGGAGTGCCCTAAACAGTCCTGTAATTGGAGTCACTCTGATATACAAGGAGTCCCCAGGAGGGCTTTGGAATATCAGGTGCACACAGTGTAAATTCCCCCACTCTTGTAGCCTCTGTTCAAGGTGATGTGGTAGTGGGACCCCTGCTTGTCAGCCATCTGCCCCCTCAGATGGTGGTTGTATTATAAAGCGAGTGAGGAGGGTCAAAGTGTTACTTTCATGAAACAGCTCACTTTCTCCTGGTGGAATTCATCTTCATTGTGCTGTAAATTGTGACTGTTTTACCTTCCTCTTGCCTGGTTTATCTTCCAGTCACAGTTTTAGGTTCTCCTTAGCCAGGCACTACGCTGAATGCTTTATGTACATGATCTAATTTAATCTGCAGGCGATCTCGGGAGGACATGGTTATTTTTGGTTAGTATTCCCACTTTGCGCTTAGGAAACTAGGACTCGGTGTTTGCAAGGCGTCCAGGTGACACGGCTGAATGAGGCCGAACCAGGACTCCCACCATTTTTGTGACTTCTCTCTACTGCATCACTAGATCCACAGTTTTATTTTGAGTTTGGTGTGGGGAGGGGTGGATTAAAGAGGGGAGATTACTGAGGCAAAAGGGAGCCTGAAGGAGAAAAACGGCAAAGAGCGAGGAGATGGAATGGATCAGTGGTTAAGAACATGGACCCTGGAGCCAGACTGTCTTGGTTTAAATTCTTACCCTACCACTTGCTAGATGTGTGACTTCGGGCAAGTTACTTAACCGATTTGTTTTTCAGATTTTGAAAATTAAAATTTACTTTCAGAAAAGGTAGAATCAAGGCAGGAGTGTTAAAAATCGTCAGTATAGGGTGATATGTGTGCAAATTTTTGACCTGCTTTACATCCCTTCCGTGTCATTCTCAATATGGCAATGAGACATCCAAGGTTAGGACCACACATTTTCAGAAGGTGTGTTTTCATCACATCATTTTCTTTCCCAGAATGTGCTGCTTCTTTTTTTTTTTTTTCCGCAGTATGTGGGCCTCTCACTGTTGTGGCCTCTCCAGTTGTGGAGCACAGGCTCCGGACCCGCAGGCTCAGCGGCCATGGCTCACGGGCCCAGCTGCTCCGCGGCATGTGGGATCTTCCCGGACCGGGGCACGAACCCACGTCCCCTGCATCGGCAGGCTGACTCTCAACCACTGCGCCACCAGGGAAGCCCTGTGCTGCTTCTTTTTACAAAACGATCATGTTTCCGTAAAGAGGCGGATTTTTTTTTTTTTTTTTTTTTTTTTAGGGGCGAGGTGGGAGAAAGCGGGGTATATGGGAAACATTCACCTGCTAGCAATAATGAAGATCAAAAGGTGCATTATCAGCTCATTCATACCAGGCTCAGATTCATGAAAAAAGTTACAGCTGCTAAGACGACTGAGATCATGTGTGAAGAGTGAAACAAGTGTCCTGCACCATGCTTGTTAAATAGCGCTCTGAAAAAGCATACGGGAGGAGTTCCTTGATAAGAGTGAATCCCCTGGTCTTTGTGAAACTGGGCAAAAGTCTGTTAGTTGCTTCCCCTAACTCTGCTGAGGGACTGAAAACTGGGCATTGTTTCTTAAGATGTGGTTTCAGAGCAGCTTCCAACTCAGCATTTCCCTCTGTTCCAGAGCATTGTAAATACTCAGTTTGGTGGAGAGGGGGAGAAAACGTCATTAATGTGGGAATCACATTCACATTTGCAATTTTATATTTATTAACAAAATCTTTTGCTCCAGAATATATTAGGCAAGCCGAAGGATGGATCACGTTGATTACTGCTTCTGGGCTGTCAGCTTTGGACAGTCTCTTTTGGAGGCAGCCCTTGTATTGATACCCCCATCCCTGGCAACTGGATGTGGTTTTATGTGTAATGTTCCCCCTCTAGTGGCCAGATTGGTTTTGATTTTTTGCACAAATGATCTCTGGAGTTGGAGAACCTTTCGTTTAGGGGTACTGTGGATTTGGGAAAGCCAGGGGGAGAGGATAAAGAAGAGTGTGCAAATCTTTATTCCACAGGAAAAAATTGTTCTCAAGTTTTTCTCCCATCCAGTCCCTAGATTTTTAAAGAGCTGATGGAGATGGAGACTGACCTGCGGAAGGGAGGAGATCTCTCATCTTTTCACTCTGATTGTTTTCTGAATTTCTACTGCCTTTATTAAGAATTATGTTATTGGGACTTCCCTGGTGGCGCAGTGGTTAGGAGTCCTCCTACCAATGCAGGGGACGTGGGTTCAGGCCCTGGTCCGGGAAGATCCCACACGCTGCGGAGCAACTAAGCCCATGCACCACAACTACTGAGCCTGTGCTCTAGAGCCCACGAGCCACAACTACTGAGCCCCTGTGCCACAACTAGTGAAGCCCACGACCCTAGAGCCCATGGTCTGCAACAAGAGAAACCACCACAATGAGAAGCCCATGCACTGCAGCGAAGAGTAGCCCCTGCTCGCCACAACTAGAGAAAGCCTGCGCACAGCAATGAAGACCCAATGCATCCAAAAATTAATTAATTAAAAAAAAGAAGTATCTTATTAATAACTCTCCATCAAGTTTCAATAGAAAAATATTTTTTAATTATAAGAGCAATAAAATGCATAGGGTAAAACTAGAAACCCTAAAAAAATATTCAGAGTGTCCTTCATTCTGTGAGTTCTGGTCTTCTCCCAAGTCTGTGCCAGCAGGTAACTACTATCAACAGTACGTATACCTTTCCAGGTTTTTTTCTATGCATTTAAAAATACGTGTTGTACATGTGTCTATTGGTATATATTGAATACAGATGACTTATCAAAATATACATAGACGCACACAGAAATCACATACAATGTATTCAAATTATATTTGGTTTTCATGAAACAAAATCGAGTCATACTACAAATACTGTTCATTTAATATATTGTGTACGCTCCATGAAAGTAATATATAGGTCTAGCTCTTTTTCAATAGCTGAATTAATGACATTCATTTATTTAAGCATTCCCTTATTTATGAATATTTGGGTTATTTTCAATTTTTACTGTTAAAAAATGTTGCAATAACCCTACCTGTACCTACTTATATCTCTGCCGGTTTGTGCAGATATTTCCTGTAGGACAAGTTCCTGGGAGTCTAACTCCTGTATCAGAGCTTATGGTTATTTTAAATTGTGATGGATATTGACAACCCTCCTTTTTTTGGCTGTACCAATTTACATTCCCACACACGGTGAATCTGCAGCTTTTTAACGCTATTTTTTCATCCTAAAACGAATCTGAGAACAACCAAGGTAGCTCAGTGTAGGAAAATTCTTCTGTAGGATTCAGGAATAGTTGTCAGGGGGGATGAATGAAATCAAGCTGAGGTCTTCATCTGGCCTCAGCACTGGAGCATTCCCTGCTCTCTGTGGCTGAAATACAACCCTGGGGTATGCTAATCGGTCCAGTTTTGATGGCAGATGAGTCCAGTCTGCAAAAGTGATTCACTGTTAATGGAGTCAGTCTTGAGGAGTAAATTGTTTCCACTCCCCACCCCTGCCCACAATCCACAGTGACCTCTTTACTGCCTGTAATTTCCATGTTATTTTTCTCCTTGTGGCCTGGCGATCTGGAGCTCATCTCTGAGTTAATAATTCTGACCTTCCCTATGTATGGCTGGTTGCCCTTGAAAGTTAAAAAATCATAGTCTGAAGGTCAGAAACCCTGCATGCTATCTAGCCTCATCAGCTTCCCCCTCCCCATCTCTCTACTCCATCTGATGTCCTCAGAGCTGGTCCCTGCGCCACGCCTGGCTTGTTGTGTTAGAAGTACCCTGGTGGGTGGGGGGTGTCACAAATGCACTTTCCTGAGCACCACCCCCCCGCCAGAAGACTGAGTGAATAGGGCTCAAATGAGGCCTGGGATTACATACTTCTCAAAATCCCCATTCTTACCTCCTGGGCCTTTTACCCCTTGGGAGCTTTAGTTGCATTATCTGTAAAATGAGGGCTTGAAGTATATTAAACTCTCTCCTGTAGGGGAAAGGAGGAGAGGAGGGTTGTCAGGAAAATTCTGCCTGAGACTTTCGATTAGGAGAATTGCTCCGGGGAGTCACTAGTGTGTCCATTTTGGTGGAAACATTGGCCAGCAGATGGTGCTTCTGCTTTAGGCTCTATTTCTTGGCTCCCTTCTGGAATGACATAAAACCAGATGCAAGGAAGGCAAGACTGAAAAAAATGTATGTGCCTCTATTGGCATAGACCTGTGGTAGATCCCTCATTTCACAATCTTTAAGGACCCTTCACTCTGGAATTCTGTGACTGGGGTCCCTGGTGAAGTAAACCCAAAAGTGAAGCCAGCGACACAAAACTAAGCAGTAGCTTTTGCTTTATAGTACCTTTGTAAAACAATAACAACAGAAGGCTTTCCTTGGTACTGAAGGACCGAAATGATAGCTGGTATGTTGTTTTATAAATATTTGTAAATGTAAAAAGAGCTAAATGACCTGAGTTTTTGACATTTGCTGGCATTGAGGAACTAAAGTCAGCCTGCTAGCAGCTTCACGATGGTGTGTAGCTTTTTGGTTACCCTTGGCACGTGCTTTCTCTGTTGGGACCTGTGGGTTTTGCAATATGAACTTGGAGCTTTTATGTCCCATAATGTCTATAAGAACTCATAATCAAGTTGGTTTGGTGGTAAGGGATAAATTATTACTTACTGCTTTGTATGTCCTCAGAGTGTCACTATTTAAAAACAAATAAGCTGACACTGCAGTTGGAGAATGCCCGCTTAATTTCTTCTTAGTTAAGAAAAAAATGAGTAGCATTTATTATCACCGTAGACGTTTTATGGCAGTGTCAGGGGAGGTGGAAAAGGTGTCGAACGAGCCACAAAGGTATAGGTGTATTGGTAAAAAAAAAAAAATAGTCTTTTAAAGGAAAAAAAAATGTGAAACCATTTGACCTCTGTCCAGTAACAAATGCCTAATGAATACTTGTGTCTAAAGCATTTAACATGATAGGTGCCAAAAACTGCCTTATAAGTCTCCTAAATTTTAAAAAACATATTTTTATCCGGTATCATAATGAAAAAGAAAAAACGAAAAAGAAAGACAAACTATACATCATTCATAGCAAGTGAGAAAGAGACTCCTAAATCTTAAAAGGTAAAGCATAGGGTTAAAAGATGAATAAGTTCTGGGGATCTAATGCACAGTTTGTGATTATAGTCAATGGTGCTGTATTATATACTTCGAAGTTGCTAAGAGACTAGATCTTCAGTATTCTCATTGCAAAAAAGAATTGGTATTTATGTGACATGATGGAGGTGTCAGCTAACACTATGTTGATAATTACATTGCAATATCAACACGTTGTGTACCTTAATCTTACATAATGTTAAATGCCAACTATATCTCAAGTTTTAAAAAAGCAGAAAGTGGTAGAAAAGCCTAGATCTAAAAGGTACTGCAGAATGTTACCCATGTTTTTGAAGTGAATATAAAGTTAATATGAGGCACATTCATTTTTCTACAACCGTCTCATGTTAAAATATACTCTACAAAATACTAAACGTTAAATATTAAAATCATTTAAAGATACACTCTACAAAATACATAGTGATAATAATAATAACTGATTTAAATTGGAAAAATAGTAAAAACTGATTTGAATGGGAAAAAACCCTTTAAAAGTACCAAAATGTCCTTAGTCTCCCAGAAGAATCATTATTCTAAGCACCTCTGTTTCATGGTGGGAGCTCTGCTTGAATTAGACCACAACGTCTACACTGTTTGATCATACTCTCCTTTCGTCATCCCTCCTATTATTCTCCTTTGTATGTTGTCATCAGAATGGCCAGAGCTTGTGTCTGAAGTGGGAGAATATATTTGGCAAGATGCTGATGTACTTTCTGGCAATAATTCCAGCCCATGTGATGCTCTTTGTTACCTTTTTTGGGGTACAGTCACTTGAGAGCAAGATGTTCTTTTATGAGACTTTAAATTGGTTTTTGATGGTCAAATAGTCAAAGAAGCATGGCTGAAGACTAAAGCAGCATCACATACATTCCTTTACACTGGGAATATAGTGCGGCAAAATCACGTTTATGTGGAAGAAGAAGCAAAATGAAGCACCTCAGTGAGTTTTAAAAAGATATGTTTATTTATTTTTGGCTGCATTGGGTCTTAGTTGTGGCACGCGGGATCTTTGTTGCGGTGCACAGGCTCCTCTCTAGTTGTGGTGCACGGGCTCCAGAGCACGTGGGCTCTGTATTTGTGGCGCGTGGGCTCTGTATTTGTGACGCGTGGGCTCTGTAGTTGTGGCGCGCGGGCTTAGTTGCTCTGCGGCATGTAGGATCTTAGTTCCCCGACCAGGGATCGAACCTGGATTGGAAGGTGGATTCTTAACCACTGGACCACCAGGGGGGTCCCACGAATTTTTTTTTTAAAGCATGTGCAATTTGGGGAAATAAACCCCTCCCCCCCAAACTTGTAAAAGTTTTGCGTGTGAGAGCCTTGTGTCCTATAGGCTGTTCTCTCACAGTGTTTAGGATATGGTGCCTCAATACATCCAGCTGTATACTCCAGAAACTGCACTGTCTTTCTTGACCTCTCCCTGTCTCTCATCTCCCATATCTAGCCCATCTCCAGGTCCTGTCGCTACTGCCTCCTAACTACCTCTTTGAATCTACTTTTCCCCATTTTTAATAATCCAAGCTGCATATCTCTCCTGGACAAATACAAACCATCTCCTAACTGGTCCACCTGAATCTTCTCTCACAACTCCCTTCTGTCCTCCAACCCAAGTCGGGTGTCCCCATTACAGTCAATTCTCTTTTTTTTTTTTTTTTGGCCATGCCTTGCGGCATGCGGGATCTTAGTTCCCCAACCGGGGATCGAACCCATGCCCCCTGCTTTGGGAGTGTGGAGTCTTAACCACTGACTGGACTGCCAGGGAAGTCCCTTTTTTTTTTTCTTTTTGAAATATAAATAATATCATGTACCCATTCTGCTCAAACTCTACCAGTGGCTTTCCACTTACTTTCAGGAAGAATATTATCTTAGCTTGGGCTACTCTGACAAAATACCATAGACTGGGCTTCAACAACAGACATTTATATCTCACAGTTCTGGAGCCTGAGAAGTCCAAGATTAGGGTACCAGCTGTTCAGTGTCTGGTGAGGCTCTCTTCCTGGCTTCACAGACAGTTGTCTTCTCCCTGTGTTCACATGGCTTTTCTGTGGTGTGTGTTAGTGGAGAGGGAGAGATACAGAGAGATGGAGAGAGGGCGAGGGCGAGGGAGGGGGGAAGGGGAGGGAAAGAGAGAGAGAGAGAGAGAGAGAGAGAGAGAGATTCCTCTTCTTATAAGGGCACTAATCCCATCATGAGGGTCCTACTCCTTTGAGCTCATCTAAACTTAACTACCTCCCAAAGAGTTCTACTTCCAGATAACATCACATTAGGACCTAAGGCTTTGATGTATGAATTTGGGAGGGGGGGGAGGGATGCATTCAGTCCATAACAAACATAAACCATAACATGGTCTGTAGAGCTTGGTGTTCTTAAAAGGGTGAGACTCAAAAAGATGACACACAGAAATAACACAGCACAAGGCAGTACATGGTAAAAGCAATGTGAATGGTCAGAAATGACGTGGGTGAAGGCTTTATGTGGTTACAGCATGTCGAGGTTACAATGTAATCTCTGTGATCCCTCAAAGTATCATCAGCATCACCTGGCCACTTATTAGAAATGCAGATCCTCAGGCCCCACCCCAGATCTACTAACTCAAAAAACTCTGAGATTAGGGCTAAGCAATATGTGTTTTAACAAGCCCTCTGGGTGGTTTCGATGGGTGTTGAAATTTGAGAATATTGGTGTAGTGAATACTGGGTGCTCTGCGCACATCCCTCCGAAGGCCTGAAGGATTTATTCCTCGGCCGCTGAGAGTGCTATCAGCTCCCTTTCCACAGGCGGTCTGCATCCAGTGACTGGCTGATGCAGGACTGTAAAGGCTCCACCTCTCACTACAGCTAGTAGAGGCAGCCCTGAAAGGTCACCCCAGCCTCAGGGCTCCTTGTGGGTTGGCTGTGGTCTTGGTTGAGATTTCATTACAACCCAAGTTCGCCTTTGCCCATCCCGCTTCCTTCTCTTCCATTCGATCACAGGTGCTAATCCCAACGGCATCCCCTGCTAATCTTCCTGCACTCCAACCTTCCTCTCAGAGTGTGCTCTCCAGGGAACCCAAACGCGTGCCTCACAGAGGAAGTGGGATTTGAGTTGAGACTTTCAAGAAGGTTGGGAAAGAAGTCACTAAGCAATGAAGGGAGGGGTGGAAGGGTGGGAGAGGGGAGTTGTCCTGAAGGAGGAGAGCAGCATGAGTAGAACTTCCCCAAGGCCTGATGAGGAAATGGAGAGCTACCCAGAGGGGCTGTAGGTCGTAGAATGAGAAGTGAGCAGTGGGGTTTTGCTGAAAAGCTAGACTGTGGAAGGCATTAAGATGCTCCCATACAGAATCTGGACTTCATCCTAAAGATGTCAGGTTCATCACACTATATAGTTCATTCACTCAATGATACCCATTAAGTATCTAGAGATTACTAGTATTAATACTACTAGTATTAATACTACTAGTATTAATACTACTAAGTATTAAGTAGCTAGAGAGAAACTGGTGAGCAAAATTAGATCTGGTCCCAGTCCTCAAGTCCAACAGAGGAGCTAGGCATAAATCAATCACACAAATGCCAAATTTGTACACACATACCAAATTAAAGTGTTTCAAAGACTTAAGAAGTATAGACATAATGTGTAGACCCTTGAGACCCTCTCACTCTAATTTTTTCCCCCTTATTGGACTCTAAACACTTTGGGAATGAAGATGGCTTTTGGTCTCTATTTCTCCAGAATGTAGCATAGTAGGTGCTTGGAAACATTTGCTGAATTAAATATGAATTCAGGAACTTGACTTCACACCACCCAGCACATACTAGATACTTGATACATGTTTGTGAATGAATGAATGAATTGAATTAACGAACAAATAACAGTTGTTTAGATGAGTCGGTGGATCAACCAGAACCACTTTCCAAGTGCTGGTCTTGGCGAAGAAGAATAAGGACCAGGTGTCATGTTGTTTTTAAAGCTACACTGATTTCATTTTAAGAACTGCTGAGAGATTTTAAGGGGTTATGTGCCCCCCTTCCCTGTGCCTTCTCCTTCTGAAAGGGTAGTGATAGTAAATATTAGGTTATTGTAAATCGTCTCACTAGACAAAAAAAAAAATCAACAATTTAGTAGCTAAAATGGTCTTAAACTAGTCAAAAATTTGGGAGCAATTTCTGCAGGGCAAGTTAGGGTAGTGGGAGGTCTGGTGTTTGTGGAAGATCTAGGATTAGTCTTTGAACCGTCCTTATTTCCACCCTCGAAAGAGCGGAGAATGCATTCCGATGAGTGTACAATTGGGGGAGGAGGTGTGGGGAAGAGGTAGGTTGGTTACTGCAGAGGAAAGGGGAAAGAGTTTACTTTTAAGAGTTGGGGAAGGCAGGAGAAACAGACTGGCAAGCAAGCAGACACTTCCAAAATAAACAACAAAAACAAACCCACTTTGCCTTGAGGGTAAATGGAAACTCTAATTGAGGGAATTCAATTATATTTAAATACAGGCTAGGAGAACTATGTCTTAGATTTGTTTGGAGGCCCTTTTCTGTGTCTGCCTACTATGTACAAATGCTTTGAGCTGGTGGTAGGTTAGAAAAAGAAGACAGAAGTGGTCTAGGGATGGAGGGAAGGTGGAGGGTGGGCTGGTCAGAGAGGGACATGGTGAGCAGAGGCCATGGGACATGTGGGGTTGGAATCAGTGACATCAGCACTGTGTAACTGGCTGCCCTTATAAACAGGGAGCATTGAGTATGTCTGGACCAGACGACTAACCAAAGTTAGCAGAGCAGTACACAGCAGGGATGGTATTGTGGTAGATCAAGTAATTTGTATTTTCCCAGTTCAGCTGTGGAGATTTGGCAGTGAGGACACGGCTGGGCAGGTGGCCGAAGGAAGATGAATGACAAGGAGACAGCAGGCTGATGGAAGTGCTGGCTAGCCAGCTAGCAGCAAACAGAAATAGGAGAAGGGGGGAAGGAAGGAAGAAGAGACAGGGAAAAAAATAGGATATATTGCTGGCTCTCTTGTTATTTTAGCTGCCTAGTAGCCATGTAAACAAGCAGCATAGGAGATGTCGTGGTTGGGAAGGGGAGGGTGAGAGGGCACGTGAGAGGGCTTTTCAAGGTGGACCTCAGAGTGAGAAGATGAGTGAGACATGAGGTGGAGAGGGGGGCAGGGGCCTTCTGGTCATCTTGAGAAGTTTGGGCTCCGTCCTGAGTGTGATGAGAAGTCACTGAAGGCTTTAAAGGCAGAGGATGCACTGTGGGGATGGTGAGGCCGAGAGGCTGTTGCCGGGAAGAAATGATGGAAGCATGGCATAAAACAATAACGGGGCAAACCGGAACAGATTTGAGAGATGTGTAGGGCAGGGAATTTATAGGACTTGGTGACTGATTGGTTATGGGGAGGAGGAGGTAGAAGTACGGATGACTTGTAGTTTTGGGCAGTGAGGCAAAAACTAAGGCCATTAACCGAGTAACAATATATACAAAACTAGCAAGGCTTTTTATCATCCCAGGGAAATCCCAAGTAGTTATAAAGTAAAAGGGAGCTCCAAGGATGTTCTTCAGATTCTGTTCATAATTTGGCTATAATTAAATGATCAAAGACAAGTATCCTTTTATTTAATTGATTAACAGAACTCCTTTGGGAGCTTATTCTAATACTTCCATAACATTTACCACCAAGAAAGACTTACCATTATATGGACTCTAAATGAATCTTGACTATGATAATATGATAACGTGTGCGTTCGGTTCTGTGTAGCAGAGTGTAAACCCAGAAGTATGCCTGTAATGATAACCAAATTTATATAGTACTTTATAGCCTATATAAATCCATTATTTTATGTGAGTCCCTTAACAGTCTTACCAGGGAAGCTAGTTTCTTCCCTCCCTTTATAAGCATCAAGGCCAGGACAGCTTATGGGAAATCCACAGGCAATATGTAGAAATATTTAAAAGTTATAAATCAAGTTTGACAAAAATGTCTTCATAACCACAAGAATGGAAAACATGTATAAAGTTAGGGTTTTTATATGAGTGAAGTCGGCAAAATATCATATGTGACTAAATTTAATTGTCCTTGCTCATTCCTGGGCATCCAACTGAGTTGGCAATGTTTGGGTGAATAATAAAATAATGAGCTATGTGATTCATAATTTTTTACATATTTATGCCAAAAAGTAATTCTTCTTATTGTCCTTTCAGTAAAATCATAAATTGTGCTGTTATAAACAAGATTTTCACATGGTTGATGTTCTGTTAACAATGATACCAAATGAGACCATCTTTTCTGAGTTATTGTAGCTCTTTGTTTTTTGCGGTATGCGGGCCTCTCACTGTTGCGGCCTCTCCCCTTGCGGAGCACAGGCTCCGGACACGCAGGCTCAGTGGCCGAGGCTCACGGGCCCAGCCGCTCCGTGGCATGTGGGATCCTCCCGGACCGGGGCACGAACCCGTGTCCCCTGCATCGGCAGGCGGACTCTCAACCACTGCGCCACCAGGGAAGCCGTATTAATGCCAATTTAAGAAAGCTTTACTCCGCTGAAACAGAGTTGAAAATAAATCATGACATTTACTTATCATGTCCAAACATTGTAATGATATCGTATCTGATGAATTATCATTGCAGAAAATATATTAATTACATCATATAAACTGCTATCTCTTATGTTGTCATTTTAACTCTATTATATGTTATGAGAAGAACTAAGTAATGTGAAGAACAAATATCAAACCTCTAGACCCACACATTTACAAATGTAAAAGTAATATGAATTGCTTAATATTGCAAAATACTTCTGTCTCCATGTGCAACTGTAACGAACACTGTGCTGATTCGTGAGGAACCACACAAATCTCTGGAACCACAAACTTGAACAGAAAGAGACGCAAGAAAGTTGATATTCAATACTACAAGGAAACATTACTTTGTTATTTAAGAATTGCATTCATGCTGTCTGAGAGGAAGGATCTGACTGATTAATCCATCCATGTTCTTACCAAATTAAGCACTCCTACTGTTCAAAATCTCACTGCCCTGTGAAGCAGGGTCTGTCTCTGATAGTGGTGATAGCCACAAAAAATCACAACCTTAGACGCGGTCATGTTTTGTTTTGAGGACATAAAGCAAGTGGAGAAGAATTTCCTTGGGATCTGAGAGTGTTTATCTGTGAGAGCAATGTTCAGAGTTACAGGTTACCAGTACAAGTGACAGGCACCCATATCTTCTTGTTTCATTTTCTTATGACAGCTTTATGGAGATATAAATCACATAACACGATAGTCATCACCTGAAAGGGGTTTTTAGTATATTCACCCTAGAAACTCTGAACCCATTAGCAATCACTTCCTATACCTCCCTCTCCACCAGCCCCTGGCAACCATTAATCTACTTTATGTGTCTATAGTTGCTTATTCTGGACATTTCATATAAATAGGATCATACAATTTGTGGCTGTTTGTGTCTGGCTTCTTTCATTTAACATAGTATTTTCAAGGTTTATCTATGTTGTGGCATGTGTCAGCACTTCACTCCTTTTCCTGGTTGAATAATACTCTGTGATATGGATACCACATATTGTTTATTCATTCAGTCAGTGGACATTTGGGTTGTGTCTACTTTTTGGCTATTACCAATAATGCCACTATAAAGGTTGCATACAGTTTTTGGTGGGACATGTTTTCGTTTCTCTTGGGTCTAGTACCTAGGAATGGAGTTACTGGGACAGGTGGTTACTCTATGTGTAACATTTTAAGGAACTAACCAAATGGCTTTACAAAGTAGTTGTGCAATGTTACAACTCTACCAGCAACATACGAAGGTTCTACTTTCTCCACATCCTTGTCAACACTTGTAGTTGTCCTTTTGGTTATAGCTATCTTAGTGCTGCATCATTGTTTAAACGCTTTACAAGTGTTAACTTATTTGATTCTCCCAAAAATGCTGTATCCAGAAAAGGGAATTCAGAGTCAGAGGTTCAGTAACTTGCTCAACACTAACACACTGGAGAGGAATATGTAATAAGGAATATGTTACACAGAGAACATTATTTGAACACTCAAGGGAATGAAAACAACTTTGGGAGATTTTTTCCCCCTTTTTAAACGAGATCTTCCTGAGTTTAAGATTAAAATCCTCTGTTCTACGCAAATTAGTCTACCGTTGATGTACTTAATCCACTCCTGCCTTATGCTTCAGAGTTAGGCAGTATTGGGGCTTAATATTGAAAACAGGGAGGGAGAAAAATAATCTCTGAATATTCATTTCAATTAAGGCAAAATTTTCCATTTAGCCAAGAACAAAATCTATCAGCCACTGATATTTTGTGAATATTAATTTGAAATTTAAAAACATTAATTTAAAAAAGAAGATTTGAAAAGTTTTGTCCTCCAAGTATGATCTTTATTATTCTTGGGCCGAAACAGTTTCCAAGGTACACGTTTCCACATTCTTAGTGAATTTAGTGGAAACTGACTTCAGAGCCATTTTTATGTTTTAATTCCATGAAGACACATAACACTTTTTAAAATTCTAATTTTATCCTAATTTATAATTGTAAAAAAGTTATGTTTTTTATATTAGGATAATAGTCAAGCAGAAGTATATCTTTTAATGTTTGCTCTCAAAAGTAGAAGTGTCAACTTTCTTAGGAACATGGCAATTAAGTAAATGCAGTTAACTCACCTAGAAAAGACTTGGAAGAGTCTTCAACTCTTACTTTAGGAATCTGATTTCCAGGCGACATTGCTATTTAAGAATAAACTTGTGGGGCTTCCCTGGTGGCGCAGTGGTTGAGAGTCCGTCTGCCGATGCAGGGGACACGGGTTTGTGCCCCGGTCCGGGAAGATCCCACATGCTGCGGAGTGGCTGGGCCCGTGAGCCATGGCCGCTGAGCCTGCGTGTCCGGAGCCTGTGCTCCCCAACGGGAGAGGCCACAACAGTGAGAGGCCCGCGTACCGCAAAAAAAAAAAAAAGAATAAACTTGTGTGTGAGTACAAAAAGCTCCAAGGGTCTATATTCAGTGAGTTCTGTCTTTGGAAGAGACATCAAGATGGAGGATGCTGCTCGTGTCCTAACTGGAGTATTTCTGATACACAGATGGTGATATTCAATAGATACGGAGCACAAGGAAGAAGGAAAGGGTATCTGGAGCATCAAACAGTGAGCCACTCATGTTCCTTCTGACCATTTCCTTATTGCCTCTTAAGTAGCTCAGTTACTAGAAGCCCTTGTGAGGAGGAGAAAGGCCATTTTAAAATGAGAGATACAAGCTGCCTTACAAAAAACAGGACTGCTTCAGAGAAATCAGTTATAGAGGAAGGCTGGCAGGGAGAAATGATGAGTTTGGAGGAAAAATTCATTCTGTTTTAGACACTGCACATTTGTAGTTTGGGGCATTTTATGTATACTCTACTATCTATTCACATGGAACCATTCCTGATAATGTTATGTGAATACACAAACCCTAACATAGTTATTATTTTAACAGTTTTATTGAGATATAATTCACATACCATACATTTCATTCACTTAAAATGTACAACTATCCTACTTATATCATACAGGAGTAGAGTATTATATATAACATGGATCCCTATGATATAACTTTGAAAGCCCAGAGTCTCCTGGTGGTAGGGTCTAAATGTACTAGAAAAAGAAATTATAGATTTTTGCCTCTCCAGAAGTTTAAATTGAATTTTAAAACTCCCATCACCTTTGGTGGTGTTGACAGGGTTATTTTCATGTCGTTAATACATGAAGTGAGGCTGTTTGAAGTTTTGAAGCATAACTTCACAAGCCTTGAAGTACAGCAGGCATATAGCAAAAATTTTACAATTTGTTTCCTTTTATGACCTTTCGTTATACGTGGAAGTCATTCTCATGGTTATATTTTTCACTATTGGTGATAATCATTAGGGTTTTAGCAGGTGATAATTAATCATGCCCTCTTCCTTGATATGTTTAGAAACAGATGAGAGATAAACTGCTGGAGTCATACAGAAATGAAAATACCAGCCTTATTACTGATAAAATTGACTGGAAAGGAAGGCTTAGGTATTCAGCCATCAGGGTTTCCTTGGATCACTGATTAGGTTTGGTGCTAGTACTGGAAAGTTCAAAATAACAGTGGCATAAATGACGAAGACACAGTTTCTCACCGAATAGTCCAGAGGTGTCAGATCAGGGCTGGTAGAGTGTTGGACAGTGTACAGCCTCCAGACTCCTTTCAGTTTTGCTGATCTGCTATGTGTGGCTTCCTTCTCCAAGGTTATTTTGGGGTATGGCATGGATGCTCCAGCTCCAGTTATCATGTATACATTCCAGCCAAGAAGAAAAAAGAGTGGGATAAGGGAAGGATATCTCCACTTAAGGGCACAACGTTTTCCCTCATATTCCACTAGCTATGACATAGTCGCTTAGCCACATCTCACTAGGAAAAGTGAGCATTCTCGGCAGTCATGTACCCAGCTAAAAACTGAGAATTCTATGATAGAAGGGGAGAGAGAGTGTTGCTGGACAATCTGTAGTCTCTGCCACATTCCTAAGTTACAACCACTGGGCTCCCCTACAGTGAGGGGCAAGCTCCTTACCACAGAGCAGAGACTGACCCCGAGGGTGAGCTGCTTGTAAGAGGGGAACCCAGGAAGGGCTGAGCCAAACACGCTCGATTCCTCCTCATTCTCCTCCACTGTGAGGCCAGACACGCTTCTGCTCTACTTTTCCTTCCTCGCCCGTGTTTGGCTTTTCTAAGGGGCAGTACAGTGAGCTGTCATAAGGCAGGAACGCGGCACAGGATTCAGCACCACAATAACAAGGTTTCCTTAATTTCCCATTATCCAGCCTTTCTTTGTCTTCACTATCCAGTAGATTAAGAAATCTTCCTGAATAGTCATAAGAGAGTTCTTCTTCTGGCACAATGTCTTTGGCTGCAAAAAGTGCCAACTTTGGTACCATCGAGTTGATTCGGACAGGAATCATCAATAGGTTTGGCTCACAAGAATGGTTAAGGAATCTTCCAATATTTCCTATAGAGGTAGGATCAACGAACGTTTCCATTACCTGCCCGTTATAAACATGCTCCCTGACGGCTATAATGTAATTCGAATCGTGTATTGTTTGTAACTGAATTCTTCTCTGTACTTCTGGGAATCCTAAAACCTCGCCAGCATATTCACAGACAAACCGTCCTTTTGGTATAAAGTCCAAGGTACGAAGTCCCCAGCCTTTGCGATCTGTCTTGAACACCTGGAGGTGGAACTGCAGACCCCGCTGGACCACTCTGTTCCTGCAGTGGTCGCTGCACTGACAGAGGACATTGCATTCGAAAACTGGCTCAGCGCACTTTGCTTCTGATCCTATGTGTCTGAGGCATAAATTATCATCATAGTTCTTCTCACGACGGAGACAGGAGCAAGTTCCAGGGAGGCAGGGAGTTTTGAGACAAACGCATCCGGGAAAGGTTATTAGCGTGGGATCAGTGTCTCCTCCAGGGCCGGCTACATGATCAGGAGTATACTGCAAAAAACAGAAATACTGTTAAGTCAGCACGGCAGGTCATATATCTCATCTGTATTTCAAGCAGCTTTTGGCTGAGACAGTTCCTAATTCCAACAAACAGAATGAAACAAAAAAGACAAAATGCAATATATTACAATATTGCCTGAAAACATCTCTCTCCAATTTAAAAACCAGGGTTAATTTTTAGATTTAAAATTTGGTGGTTTCCTTTTAAGCAGTGGAAAAATTTATGTATTTTTCTCTTATCAGATATTGAAAAATTTGTAATCCATTTTGTTTCCCTGTTAGCTTTAGGTGTCAGGAAAATCAGTGCCGAATTTAGGTTTTGAATGCAGTTAAGTGTTTTGTCCTTGGCTTTTATCTCTTTCACATTTATCTGATAATACAAATGCATATATGTATTTTTATTGTGAGTTACCTCAGACCCTTTTTGGGGATAAGAAGGTCATAAATGATAAATCAATGAAAAATGGCCTTTGGGAGAGAGTCTTCCATTGATTTTTTAGAAGAATTTTTAAATTTGAAGATTATCTAAATTCTTATATATTCTCTCATGTTTTTAAAAAATGCTATTACCTTATAGTTCTATTTGAGTCTTCACAAAGTTAAAAGCAGAAACTTGGCAAAAAACTTGCAGAGATAATTCCAAAAATTGTCACATAATATTAATACATATTGACATTTACTGTAGATATATTATGTACATGTAAAGAAATCCTGTTCTTATTAAGTGCGAAAGGGAGAATACAAAAAAGTTTCTCTGTCTTTTACACGTACCTGTATTTTCAAAATGTTACATTTATAAAATGTTATGATAAAGAAGTCTTAAGTCTAAAGTCTCTCTGTGAAACCTGACCTCTGGTTATTTCTTCACTGGCAGAATGAAGCATATTCTCAAACCCTGAAGATTACAGTATCTCTCAAGAGCCCAGCATATTTCTTCATGTATAGAACAATTCATTTATTTATACTTGTTTTGTTCCAGAAAGGATTTAATGAAGCTTACAAAGAGGGAAGATAAATGAACAATAGGTAAGGAAAGTAAGGTGAAGGGAAAAATAAGTCGAGAGAGCTTAGACACACTAAGTGTGCAGCAGAAGTAGACTGGACATTTGGCTCTGCCCAAGAACAGCCACTTCAAAGAGGGAAATATGATTAGATGATTAGTATGGCTTGTACTGTCCATAAGGAATAATCTCACTGTTCAGAAGCATTGACTGTTTCTAGTATGGAGATGGGAGAGAAATTTGACAAATGAGTCTGTCTAAACCATTCTTTTCCAGGATGCAGTTTCATGGGCTGTTTTTCATTTCATTCATTCTGACCCTCAATAAAGGCTGTTGGCATCCTGCCACATGAAGTCAGTAAGAGCAGTTCTGCAAGAGACCAGTCGACAGAATTTAGCATATCCAGAGGAACGTTTGAACAGCCTTTCGGTCAATTATCCATTAACATTGTGTCAGTACTTTTAGAAAAAGTATTGAGCAGCATGTAGTTATACTCCCTGTGGAGGCCTTGGTGGAGCTATGCAGTTAGGTGCAAAATCCTATACTTTAAAAAACCCTGAGCTAGGGGGGAAGGATTGACATCCTTCTGTGAAAGGGTGGTGAGTGGGCGTACCTGTGGGGGAGGGGGAGAAGGCCAATACTGCTTAAAAAGTGATTTGGGGGTGGAGAGTGGAAATAGCTTCTCCTGTTTGTGTCGGTTCTTACAGCTTTAGCTTAGCAGAGATGTCATAAAAGGATGAAGGATGGCTTAGAAAGAGATGCCCCATCAGTCAAATTCAATGACTGCTGTCTTTTACAGAATCTACTTCCAGACTTTAAGAGTCAACTTAGAAATGGTTACTGAGACATTTTAAGAAGTGCTTTTAAAATGAAGATTTTACTACCACTTTGTTAAACTTTTCATGAAGAATTCTTTTCACTTGATTTGTTCTTAAAGGTGCATAAATTTTAATGTACTATAGAAATCACTAAACTCTAAGGTGATTGATTGATTGATTTTTTGATGCAGATAACAACTTTTAAAATCAGCTCTGACTTACTGTAGTTTTCTAACCAGGAGGGCATATTATTCCTTGTTGAACTTATTTGCATATGGATAAATACTTTCTGGAAAAAATACTATTATTTGCTTATTTTTGCTTTTATTTTTACATTTAAAATAAGATTTTGGAGAATCTGGTGATACATTTTTAAAAATTCTTCAATTTAAACTTTTTGCACAATCTCAGATCCTTTAGAGACTTAGATTACAAATGGTAGCTGATTCCAAATGAGCTGCAAACACCGTCCAAGGGATAATAGAGACTTCTGGATAATCTTCCTGTTTAAAGAGAATATTTTCTTCCCCTTGATCGATGTAATCATTGACCCTAATACCAATAATAATCACAAATCATTTTATCTCTATATGTTTCCACTTTCTCATTCGTAAAAAGGTTGGTTAAATACCATTCCAAAAAGATATTTTACCTGATTTAGAAAAATGGCTATACTAAAGAATAGTCTTTTGAAAACTGTGGTCTGATTTAACATATCATTATGTAATCATCTATCTTTTCAGGTATCTATATATTGAAAAGTTAATTATTTTTTTCAGAAATAATCTGACATTTTATTCAAATATTTATATTAACTTAAATTCTGCGTTTCAGAAAGCTAATGTTAAGTGTGTTACAAATTAGGAATCAGCTGGCATCAGCTTAAATACTCCCCATTTATAACACTCTTTCCATAGTCTGTACCCTACTCTCTGGTACAAAGCCCAGGACCAAACTGATCCAAAAAGGGTGTTACCCTGAGGGGTTTTTGTGCTTACCCTACGCCAAGGAGAGATCAAATCCTGGACATGTTTTAAAATCTATGCCGCATCTATTCTTCTTCTGATGAAAGCATCCTGAGTCTTCCCAGGGGAACCCTTCTCGCTCTTGTCTTAATGGTTTGCATGGGGCTTCAGGTTGGGTGGGCCCTAAACCTGGCTAATCAGAACATCGCTTGCTCTTTTCAACAGTATTTTTGGTTCATGGATGGGCACAGGACATAAGCCAGGTCAATGAAATATAATTCTGGGACTCCTGCTGAAAAAATTAGGGAAGAGGCATTCTTTTTCCACTGGGTTTGCTAAACTACAGAGTATCCATCAGGCATTCCCAAGTTGTACCACACACATAAGACCTACTGAGTGTGTGGCCCACCACAGGAAAGGGGAGCAGGGGTGCGAAGCAGGGAGGTGGTAGAGAGAAATATCTGATGACACCTTGAGAGTTCCTGGATCCAGAGATGCCTACAGTTAACAGTCTCGGACTTTGCTGTTATATGAGGAAATTCCTTCCCTTTTTTGCCTGAGTTAGTTTGTGCTGTATTTACGTTTCTTGCAAACAAATGAGTCTTGACTAATAAACCCAGGGTGGAAGCTGAGAATGGTTCCAGGAAATGGCTGGAAAATTTAGTCAAAGATATAAACGGCTAATGAGCAATGAGGTCTCTAACCGGGAGGTGAGAATGGAGCAAAGCGTGAAGGAGACTAGCCAGGAAAACTGTGACTGTGGCCTGAACACTGGGCAAGCAGTGGAGAACGTCTTAATGCAGAACATGGAATGTCCTAGAGGAGACACATACAGGACTAGGATCTTATTAGCACTGTGACCTTACAGCGAGTGACTTGCTAAAGTATGCACTGGCAACTATAAAAGAGGGACACTACCTGTATCTGAGGGGGGAAAGGTTCTCAAGAAACTTAATGAACATAACACTGTATTCTGTGTGGGCCACTTTGTACTTTTAAAATAGTAACTTTCTTAAATTCTTCTAGATATTATTTTGAGATTTTATATTTAAAACATCATATATTTCTGGCACATTAAGCTCTCTAAACATTCCCTTTCTATTTCTCTTACAGGTTTCTGTGAAGGAAATAAATGTGAGAAACCACGTAAAAAGCTTTCTCTAGTGGCTGGCACATTAAGTGTTCAATATGAATTATGCAGGCTATCTAGTAGGGTGGTGAAAAAAATAGGTTTGGAGTTAAACTTCTCAGGTTTAAACATACTCAAACCAAAATTATATTTGGAAAACCATATGATTATAGTCCTACCTCCATTATTTATCCATCTTGATGGGGGGAAACTGAGAGTTGACCCAGCACAGACTGCTTTCAATCATCAGTAAATATTACCTTATTGTGTATTGTATGCACATGCTGGGATTTAGAAAGAACAACTCAGAAAAATACAAAGGAGGACATGAAGAATGGGATTTTTATCATTTTTTCAGTAGTCATAACAAAAGCTTTACTTTTTCCTGGTATGTATCAAAGTGCAAAATTGATCATGTAAGAGTTGAGAATAAATACAAAATGATCAGTGCAAAATGCACTAGAAACCAGATCCTTGAAGAACTGGATGGAGACTTCACATTTTGTGACAGAAAACTTGAGAATTTTTTTTATAAACTATGGTCACCCAAGAAGCCAAAATGTAAACAGAGGACAGCATGTTAAAGTGCAATTATATTGTACCTCCTTGGCTACAATTAATTTCTCCCTTATCTGAAGTAGACCTGCACTTATTAATAGTATGAACTTTGGGATCTAAGTGGCATAGACTGTTGGGCTCTAAGTGTGTAGGTCTGACCTTTCTACCAAACGTCTTAAGGAAAGGCATGGTCAGGAGGTTTGGGGAATGGAATGGTGATAGGGGTTGGGTTCCTATCCATAGTACTAGGCACAGAGCAGGGGGCTCAGGAAATATTATTTGATTGCTTAATTGAAGCTCTTAATAATTTTTGATTGGAAGACTAACTTTTCTGAGTCACATTCTGTACCAAAACCCCAGAAACTGAAACATGACACTGCACAATATTCTGGGCTTAAAATCTAGGCCTCAATTCTGAATTTTAAGGAAGTGCTGTGAAAATCTTCATTCCATTTTTGGTTGTTTTGAAACACCAGCTACAAGAATCTTTGTACTTGGCCTCTAGCCCCATGAGTTTGTTTTTGCTCCAAGCAGCTATTAGGAGACTGTGAGCCAGACAATTCTTGTCAAGGTCATGTTGAGACCTTAAAAAGGATATTTGAAGCTGGTTTCAGAAACCTGAAAAATGGCTAGATCCAACTCTTAGTTCAAGAAAATCAATCGGTTTATTTTCTACTTGTCTTTTGACCCCGATGTCATTATGATGTGCTTGTTTCCGATCTGAACATTTGAATGTTCTTTTTGCCTTTTCATACAGGACCCAAAGGCAAACTAGACACAAAGTTATTTTTACTCTGAGTTTTTCATGCCTTAATTCTTATGTGTGCACATGCCTATGAAGGCAGGGTTTGGGGCAAGCAAGCTGTTTTGACCTTTTGTAAGACTGGTATTGTGCTCCATGAATATATGGAAGCAAACTAGTTGAAGGCCCTTTTAGGCTTGTTATTTACATGTTTCAAGCATGTTTTATCTTCTTGGTAAGACTATAAGCTCCTTAAGGAAGGGATCCTGTCTTCTATTTGTAACTCTAAGTCTACCTAGAGCTGTGCATACAGCCAGGACGCTAGAACATTGTGGGATTGAGCCTTAGTCTCCTTTTCATTTATGCCCATCAACTATAGGTATAAGGATCAATCACAAGGCTTCCTCTGCCCCCCATATAGTGCTTTCCATATGCTCTTGTAAGCTCAAGGGCAGGAATTGTATTGGCACCATCTTATATTCTATGCCTAGCTTAACACAGTGCCAGGCACATTATAGGCACTCAGTTATCTTTTGAAGAAAGACAACATATGTCAGTGTTTTAGACCAGGCATTCAGCAATGTTTGGTCTTCAATAAGCTTTTAGGGATCAGTGTTCAGTATGGCGCTAGCCACCTGTATTATTAATGATAAACTGCCTAATGTAGTTTGAGGAAAACTAACCATTTCTAACATTAATAGCCTGCTCTACTCTTTGAAAACTGCTGAATCTGTCCTCTTACTTGATTTTCAAAATAACCCTAGGAAGGACAGACAGGGTTTGATATCAACAATGGGTGTGACAAGGGCACTAAAACTTTAATTATTTTCATTTTGCAGATGAAGAAACTCAGGCTCTGAGACATGGCTAAGATGCTAAGCCCTGAACCTAGCTCTCCTACTTCCAAGTCCAGGGCTCTTTCCACTCCAACCAACATCCTTTTTTTTTGTCATTCCTTGTTCCTTAGGCAACATGCAGGCCAAGGTCAAAGGGGTGAGAAGGTTGGAGCACAAAGGTCTTTGAGGTAATAATAGTAGTTAACATTTATTGAGTTCTGTCAGCAAACCAGGAACTGTATTTTACTTGTAATTCTCGAAGCAATCCGGAGAGAGGTATTACTATTTTAATCGCACACGGGAGGACTCTAAGGCTTAGCTGAGGCTATTTATATTTGCCAAAGTGCTCACAGCATGAGGGAAACCTCAACTAAATGACTCTAGAAGCTAAGTTTTTAATCATGACACTAGGCTAAGATCCGTTAATGGGCCCCATGGCTTATCTTACAAACAAGACATTTGAGACCAGAGAGGCAACTGATTTGCCCCGGATCTCAACGAGTTCTGGGGACAGAACCAGGACAAAAAGCCAGGTTCTCACGGCTCTTTCCAAGGGACCTCACGAGACCTCTGGTTTTGCCTTCAGGGAACTGCCAGTCTATGGGCAGAAAAGAACATGTAAAGGTCATTGCGAAGGGTTAATGGGAAAAGACCGAAATCTGTGAACTATTTAAGAGCTTTTCCCGTTAGCAGATAGCTGTGCGATCGGGTTAAAAAAAAGGTCTAGAAACTTGGAGACAACAATCGAAGCACTACCACGTAGGGTAATTGAGAGCTGAACCCAGCTACCACTTACCCCGGCAATCTACCTGAAAGGGCGCCACCCCCATCCCCGGGCTGCGCGCGCAGCGCTCGTGACCGCCTAGCTCCGCCTCCATAGAAAAGGGTACCGGCCACGCCCTCAGGGGCCGCGCGCAGCTCTCGGGCTGGCCGAGCCCCGCCCCCTACCTGAAAGGGCTCTGGCTCTGTCCCTGGGGGCCACGCGCTCACAGGCAAATTTTCCAGGCTGCGCGCGACGTCCAGCTGCTCCATCAAGGCCTCAGGCTCCTCCTCAGAGGCCGCCATCCCGCAGGGCCAGTTCTGCACGGCTTTAGCGGCCGTTTTGCGCCGACACGACGCCTCTACCACCTAGACTCTCTTGAACCTCGCAGAGGGCGCTGGGAGTCGGGTCCCGAGGCCGCACAGCCTCATGGGAGTCGTAGTTTTTATCTCCCCTATCAGAAGTTTGCCTGTGAGGGCGTCACCTCCCTCGACTCTCACTCTGCGTTCCTTGACTTTTTTTGGTCTGGCTCGGTTTTTGTTTCGAGCCAGGTGCACAACAGATAATACAAAACCTTGTAAGGTATGGACAAAGCTTTGGGAACACACAATGAAGTGCTTGAATTTTTCCTGTGAGCCCAGGGAGGGTTTTCGAGGCGAGGTCGTTTGTCCGTGTGTCTGAGGGTTTGGAAGCTAGCTGGCGCAGGGGCAGGGGCACGCCCTAAGCTGAGGGGGTAAAGCACCCCCGGGTCTCCGAAGTCCTGGAACTTGTGGGGAAGCTGGGGTGTGTGTGATGGGGTTTGCGTTCGGGGGCGGAATAGCCTGACTGGGCTTCGCAAGGCTGTGTGTCGAGTCCTTCGCGCGCTCCCAGACTGGGATCCCTGTTTCCTTTCGGCTTCCCCTGCTCTGAGGAAACCGATACCCGCCCCAAAAAGGATTCCGATAACGTCGAAATTGCTGAATCCAGTGGAATATTTTCAGCCTTCCCAAAGCTCGCTGACCCGATTGTTCTGCTGCTTCTATGTGAAACCGTCTCTCCTCTCAGCTTGTGGGCCCCTGTCCTGGGTGCGCTTGCCTTGCGCAGACGGTCCTCACTCTCCTGTCCTTTTCGGGCCTGACTCTGAAATGGGGGCGGGTGACACTCATGTTTCTGCCCCGGGCCCCTTTCTCACCTTCTCTGGGTTCCTCAGTAATAGCATCCACTCCCTGGCTTCAGATACTATTACAAAGTATTAGGTCTTCATCTCCAGCCCCGCTGGAGTTGGATATGCGGTTATGGTTTCTATTTTCTGTCTTATATGCACCTTAAGTTCGAAGTGACCTGAGTTGACTTTCTTTTACCCCTTTAAAATAATGTAGGAGATTAAGTTGTCCATGATCTCCAGAGCTACCAAAGTAACACACCAAAGCATTTTCCTGAATTCTTTTCTCTCCCTAGAGTGCCGTAGCTAAGAATTTCCTGGCCGAATCTTGTTGATTCTACTTTCATAATGTTTTTCATTTTCATTTCTTCTCACTCTCAGGCTCTTGTTCCTTGCTTGAACTCTTTTTTTTTTTTTTTTTTTTTTTTTTTTTGCGGTACGCGGGCCTCTCACTGTTGTGGCCTCTCCCGTTGCGGAGCACAGGCTCCGGACGTGCAGGCTCAGCGGCCATGGCTCATGGGCCCAGCCGCTCCGCGGCACGTGGGATCTTCCCGGATTGGGGCACGAACCCGCGTCCCCTGCATCGGCAGACGGACTCTCAACCACTGCGCCACCAGGGAAGCCCCTTGCTTGAACTCTTGAAGTGATATTTTTCAAATCTAACATTCTCCATACCCTCACATTCCCTTACTGCTGCTTCTACAATGATCTTTTGAGCATGCACGTCCAGTTACTGTATTCTGCTGCTTAAAACCCTGTGCTTGCTCCATGTTTCTCTCAAAGTCCACCTTCTATATTCTCGCTTATCAGTTCCTTGAAGATCCAGATCCTACCTGTTTCGTTAGTCTCTGTTTCAAAAGTCTTGTTCTATTTATGTTTTCTCAACAAGCCATGTTGCTTGGGCTTCTGCCATCTTTGTTCATATTGTACTTGGGTCGCCAGTGCCTTTTCCCCATACTGGCTGTCCACTCAGCTCAAGTGTCCCCTTCTCTGTATCTTTACTGACCCTGTTTCCCATAGCATTGGTTACCCTTTTCTTTGTTGTCCCATTTTACTCTGTAAGTGGTTTGCATAGTTCCAGCAACTCTTTAGTATACTCATAGGCAAAGCTCTTCTATTGAAGTTGTAAAAATTATATATACATAGGAAGACACAGAGAGATACAGAGAAAGAGACACGGAGAGGGAGATAGAAACATTTTGTTTTAACTTAAATACAGTTGCCCCTTGAACAACGTGGGTTTGAACTGCCCAGGTCCACTTATATGTCGATTTTTTTCCAATAAATACCACAGTGCTACACAATTCACAGTTGACTGAATCCACAGATGCAGAACCATGGATATGGAGGGCCTCCTATAAAGTTATACATGGATTTTCAACTGTGCAGAGGGTCGGTTCCCCTACCCCTGTGTTGTTCAAGGGTCAACTGTAATTTTGGTACATTTATTTACAAGTCTTTTGATATAGGGCCAAGGTGATGGGGGTTTTTTGGTTTTTTGGGTGTTTTTTGTTTGTTTGTTTTGTGCGTCTACCGATTAGAATTCCATGTCATGGTTACTTTGAGTTCCAGTTTGGGTGTCTCTAAAGTGGGGCAGGAACTAAAAGATACTGAAGCAATCAGAGTTCATAGTCTGTTTTTTTCCCCCCAGTCTTTTAAACTTTTCTTACAGTTACTTCAATAGCAAAACATTTTTTATTAGTGATTTGCCTTTTTGTCAAGTCTTTCCAGAGTATGTTACTTAGTTTTCTTGTGTGTGTGGGATCTCTTTACACTCGTAGTTCATCATTATTCCCTCAGCTATATAGATGTATATATACTATATATGTATATATACTATATATAGATGTATATCCTTTGAAGTTTAGTACCACATATGTCCTGCTACAGAGAAATTTACCCAGAACATTTAAGCCCAGATCTACAAGGGTCTATAGGATAATTTCATCAGATACCCACAAGTATCATCTGAGATTAGAATTCTTAGAATTTCAGCTTCTTGTAATTCCTCATTTCTTAACTTTCTAGACTCCTATTAGCATTTTTTTCTCTAGTATCTTCCCAGCTCCATTTCTGGTATTGAAGAGTAATGGAAGGAGAAAGGAAATGAATCCGAAGAACACAAAAACTAATGCAAAGAATTCTACTCAAGTGCCCAAGACTAACTTGGTTAAAGTATCTCTGGGGAAATGCTGATGATTCATACTTATTTTTAGATATTTCAGCCAAAATTTGGTGTGAAAAGAATCCTACAGAGTAAAAAACCTTTTTGTTTTCCATTTTCTCAGTAAAAGTTAGTGTGTTAAAGTCTACTTTGTTGCTATGAGTAGGTGGATCTTTGGGTATGAACTGAGGGGTACTATGGAGATTCTTTTTCTCTCCCCATACTCATAGTCCAGAAGGACCTTCCCCAGTGTCTGCTGTAATGCCTGAAACCTCCATCGTTAGAATTTTTCGCATTTGTGGTAAGCATTGCTTTCTCCTTGCAGTGCTCTTTTAGAACTCCAGTATTCCTGGGAGAGAAAAAAATGATAAACACATATATGTCTTATCATATTGCTTTCCTTCATGATAAGGAGATAACTTGGGAGGCCTGAGAACTTAGAGGAACTGTAGAGGAGGAGAAAAAAATTGCCAAACAAATCAAATGAACATTTATTGAGCACTTACTAGATTCTTTAGCAATGTTCAAAAATTTCTGTGATGATAAAAATGTTCTTTCCAGCCACATGTGATTATTGGTTACTGGAATATACCTAGTGTGACTGTAGAACAGATTTAAAAATTTTATTTAACTTTAATTAATTTAAATTTGATTTAAATAGCCACATGGGGCTTCCCTGGTGGTGCAGTGGTTAAGAATCCGCCTGCCAATGTAGGGGACATGGGTTTGAGCCCTGGTCCGGGTAGATCCCACATGCCGCGGAGCAACTAAGCCCCTGCGCCACGGATACTGAGCCTGCGCTGTAAAGCCCGCGAGCCACAACTACTGAGCCCATGTGCCTAGAGCCCGTGCTCCACAGCAAGAGAAGCCACCGCAATGAGAAGCCCGCCCACCACAACAAACAGTAGCCCCCGCTTGCTGCAACTAGAGAAAGACTGCGTGCAACAACGAAGTCCCAACAGAGCCAAAAATAAAAATAAATAAATAAATAAATCTAAATAGCCACACGTAGTGTGGATTGGACAGCAGTGTGCTGTATTGGACAGCACATTTCTAGGCAATATACTAAATACTACATATATTTCTTATCTAATTTCAACTCCATGAAGTAGGCAATATTATCTCTGTTGTACAAGATTCAGGGATTGAAGTTCAGATAAGTTAAGTAATTTTTTTCACATACCCCACATGTATGAGTGGTAGAGTGTGATTTGGGCCCAGGTCTGAAACTGCCTCTAAAGACAAAGTTTCTCACCATTTGTTTTGAAAAATCTTAGCCATATTCAGAAACTGCCTGTCTTCCAGCTGCTATGGAGGAAATAAAGGATTAGAAATAACGGATTAAAAATATATACAATTTTTATTTGAAAATATAGTAATTTACGTAAGTAAGGACATTATTTAACTTGAGAGTTTTTTTTTGTTGGTGGTTTCTTTTTTTTTTTAGGTCTGTGCCCTTGGGCTTTGTAAAAACAATAGATAATTAATTATTCTGCCTCAAAAGAAATCTTCATCTCAGTGCTGGGTCTCCTAGTCCTAAAGGCCTGACTACTGAGAACAGTCTCTTAGGCTACTGAGGTCTCTGCCTTGTGACAGTCAATTCCTATTACTGTGATTTACTAATTTTGAGTTTACCTGAGAGAGGGGGCTGAATAATAGAAATCAATTGCATATGTGATTCTGTCTCTGTCTTGGTACCAATCAAAGTGTAGAGAAAATCTCCAATTTATGAAGGGCCATAGAAGAGATTTCTGTTCTCTTTATCTTTTAGGCATTTTAAATAAGTAAATGGAGGCAACAAAATTCTCTATTCCTGTGCCACTGAGAAGAGGCAAAATAGGTGGCTGTTTGAATGGCAGAACCTTTCAGCTTACCAATAGAAGGCTAAAGTTTTTATGGGAGATCAAACTTTCTTTGTAGTAGTAGGAGGGTTTTTTCCGTGTCATTCTAATTCTAATTCTAACACTGCTAGTTACATATTATAACTACACTATGTGGTTAATAAGTGACTGGTTATATCTTGCAGCTTTGAATTTCCTTCTCTAGTTCTGATTCTAGCTTTAATCCCCTCAGTTGGAAAGTCTCACCTTTCATTTAGCTGTTCCTTTGTTATTTATTTATTTATTTATTTGCGGTACGGGGGCCTCTCACTGTTGTGGCCTCTCCTGTTGCGGAGCATAGGCTCTGGACGCGCAGGCTCAGCCGCCATGGCTCACGGGCCTAGCTGCTCCACGGCATATGGGATCTTCCTGGACTGGGGCACGAACCCGTGTCCCCTGCATAGGCAGGCGGACTCTCAACCACTGCGCCACCAAGGAAGCCCCTCCTTGTAATTTTAATTTGCAGTGTTTTTTTAGTCAAATATTTTTTAAACCTATTTGCCTTTAGTAAAGTTTTAGCTCTGGAAGATGATATTTTATATTCTGGAATTCACCCATGACCTCAGCTTAGAGGAACATTGAACATAATGTGCTTTTTTACAGATCCTGAAAATTACAGAGTTGATGACAGGGGAAACCACTTCTCTCTGAAGATGAAATCTGTGAGTCTTCTCATCACCTCTTAGCAAATTAATTAAGTTTTCCTCAAAAGTGGGTTTTTTGTTTTTACTTGGTAAATTAAACAGGAAGTTCAGATTGTGTTTTCTAGACCCTAGATTTTGTAGGTATTTGTTGCTGGGACTTTTGTCTTAATGAAGTCTGGCAGTACCTCTTTAGGTGAGACAACTAATTTTACCTTTGCCCTGGCACTGAGTCCAGCCATCTGCTCTCTGTCTCTATTGGAACACAAAGAGAAAATACAAAGGATAGCTGACTTGGTGGTGACAGCTGTTGGGAAAAAGAATCATTGTGTTTGACAGTGTCCTTTGGAAACAGACCAGGAGGTGAATCAAATACAATGTATTGCTTCATCTTACAGATGCCTGCAGGCTAGTTGGAATTTTAATTTCTGACTCACCCACCTTATTTCTACTTCTGGAGGAAGTCCCTCCTGTCACACACTATGTCATTGACATGGTCTTGGATAAGGGTAGACCAACATCGCAGTAGATATTTCACTAAACAAAGTGCTTGCATCAGCCAGTGCCTTGTGGATGTGCTATTTGTTTCAGCCTCTGTGTATTTTTAAACCAGAAATGGACAGAATTTGTATATTCTAGGGCAAATGGTCATCTTAGTTTTATTACTAAGCCCATATTTTACTTTTTCCTCCATTAAAAAAAGTCTCTGTGTAGCTAAGTAAGGAAAAACTTATATTAGATGAATAAATTTACATTTGAGCAATTGGAATTTTATTCCAAACCATCTGGAGTAAATCATTTTCCAGTCTGTTTTTGCAACTAATTAGAGCAAAACCAAAAAATTGAAACAACTAATTAGTTGCAATTAATTAGTTGTTTCAATTTTTTGGTTTTGTTTTTTAGCAAGCAAATGAAGCTATAGCAGATCCTTAAACATAGTTATTGGAAGCAGCCTTATAGCTAAAGAAACACCATATTAGGATTGCAGTGAGGTAGGTAAAGAGGTATGAGGGTGACATCAACCTTAAAGGATAAGGGCATTTCTTGTGTTCCTTTTTGGAAAGTGTCTGGAATTCATGATAATTTGGTTTTCAACTTTGTGCTTGGAAACTTAATTTTGTCTTTTCCCAAAGGAAAAGGCCAGTGAAACAGGAGCACAGGATCAATGAAAGATGTGGTAAAAAGCTACTTTATTTTGTTCCCTTGGAGAAATTTAAAAAGCTTATTCGCTAAACATGAAACCAAGTTATCTATTATTCACAACAAATGTTTTCTGGAACAAAGTGAGGCATAAATTATATACTTTGCATTATGAAATAAACTAAAAGGAACAAGGAGAAAGGGAGGCACTTTAGACTGAATCAGGATGGGAGAGAAATGCAGAAGGAAACAAAGATCTGTATCTATATCTCTCTAGATCTATACTTATCTAGAAAATATATCTAGAATTTTTATCTAAATGAATATTACTAGAAATTTTCGAGATAAAATCTATCTATCAATTGATTTAGAGCAGGAAGAGGCAAAGAAAAAACGTCTGGGTTATTTGTAAGTAAAGAGCTTATGTTCCTGGTAATGATCTGTCCTATTGTTAACCTGGGACTACTATCAGTGTTAACATATCTTAAAATATTCCATTGAAATTCTTGATTTCATTTGTCATTTAACAACTGAGTATTTATTGAGGGATTTACTACTTGCAAGGCACTGTGATGGGGTACGGAGAATGATTCTAATATTTGGTTGGCACACACGATATGCCAGACACTAGACACAGCCTTTTATGTGGGTTATTTTGTTCAGTCTTTACAACAGTCTTGTTGAGGTAGGAGCTGTCCCACCTCTCCTCACTACATATTACAAGTAGAGAAAATGAGGTGTGGAGAAGTTAAAGATGATTAAAATTATATTTTTTAAAGTAGCTTGATTTGTGGTGTTTCCTGATTTCTGTTGTACAAATGTACCTGCCATGACCAATTTCAAGCTACCAACAGTTTAACAAATGGCTTGCAAAATTTCTGAGTATTAAACTGTTGGTGAGAGCAGGTGTGAGCCGGTTTCAGTACACATTGTCTATATGTCCTCAAAATACTTACAGTGAGTATAAGACTAAGTAATGCCAGCTAGAAAATAAGAGGAACCAGATAACGTGGCATGGAAGTTTAGAGCAGAGATGCATTTTCATTTAGCCATTTTCTTGTAATTGTAATTTGCAGTTAGAGATGATTCTATGATGCGGACATTTAAAAAAAATTAACATTGGTTTTATTCGTTAGAATTATTAAATTCAACCCAAAGTGCGTATCTATATAACATTATAAAAATCTGTCCTCTTGTTAAACGTTTGAAAATTCCTCAGTCTATCATATTTTACAACAGTTACTTGTTTTTAAACTACTCTATTTTCCAGCAAAGGTGTAAAATATCATAAAATAACATTTTTAATATTTTGATATTAATTGCAATTTCATGTTTAAACCAAATGAAAATAATCTTCTTGTGTTGCATACAGAACAATTGCTTTCTGAATTTTCTCTCAAATATCCCTATGAAATCCCATACCATTCACATTCATATTTGTTCATTTAACAAATATTTATTCATTACATGAATTCTTATTAACTGCCTGCTGTGAGCATACTGCGGTGCTAGGCTGTAAGTTTGTATATTCACTGCCTCCAAATAAGGGTGAGAGATAGGCAAACAAAAATATTTAAGTCAGAAGTTGGTCAAAGTTATAATAAAAGTAATACCCAGAGTAAAATTACTTACAGGTAGTCTATAATTTGGTGATAAATAAAATGTTTCATGAATAGTGGTGGGGACATTTCTTTCTTTCTTTCTTTATTATTTATTAATTTTTATTGGAGTATGGCTTCTTTACAATGTTGTGTTAGCCTCCACTGCACCACAAAATGAATCAGCCATACACATACAGATATCCCCTCCCTTTTGGATTTCCCTCCCATTTAGGTTACCACAGTACGTTAGGTAGAGTTCCCTGTGCTATACAGTATGTTCCAATGATGGGGACATTTAAAATGCATTTTGAGTAATGGGTAGGATGTGAAGATGTGGAATTAGGGTCAGAAGAACTGAAGGTGGTAGGAAAGCATGAATAACAACTGTTCAGTGTTTTCTATTCTCTCATTCTTAAAATGTGCTTTTGGCTCTGAAAAAGCAATACCCTAACAGTCCACGAGGTGGTAGGATAACTCTATCCTTTTCTCCATTTTAATGCAAATGATAAAATACTCATTTTACTTAAGCCGGACAAGAATTTTTTCCTCTGTTGAAACTAAGAATTTGCAAATACTTGCAGTAATTGTGATGAGGAGTTTCAGAGAAATGCTTCCTTATGCCGTGATATGGTTAGATTCACATTTATATGCAATCTAAGAGAAATTCACATTCGACGTATAACTTCTCTAGGTACGGAATTCTAAGATGACTGAGTGAATAATTTTGACAAAGATATAAAATACTATGCAGAGGTACTAAACTTGGGAACATGTTTTATTTGTTTGAAAGCTAAGAATTAGGTTTCTAAGTTTCAGTGTGATTAAAAAACCAAAACCAACATAATTTAAATTTATTCACCTGGTTTGAATGGTTAGATGTGCCCGTCATTATGACATGTATGATTCGTGTATTTTGCTTATATCTGGGTCTCATTATATCTAGATCTGCCAATAGTTGCAAAAATGCAACTCAGTCAATTATAGTACAAGTTTTAAAACATGTTGTTGTTTTATCAATACAATTTACTTGATGTTAGAATCATTTCTAATAAGAAATATTCATTTGTAGCATTTGTTCATTTAGCTATTCAACACATGTTTATTGGGAACCTGTTGTATGTTGGCCATTGTGCTAGGTGCTATTAAATTAAATTAATTAAGTTTCATGTTTGGTTGCTTTATTTTTTATTTTATTTTATTTTATTTTTTGCGGTACGCGGGCCTCTCACTGTGTGGCCTCTCCCCCTGCGGAGCACAGGCTCTGGATCCGCAGGCTCAGCAGCCATGTCTCACAGGCCCAGCCGCTCCGCGGCATGTGGGATCCTCCCGAACCGGGTCACGAATCCTTGTCCCCTGCATCAGCAGGCGGACTCTCAACCACTGCGCCACCAGGGAAGCCCCGAGTTGCTTTATTTTTTAAAGTAACTTTAGTGTTTAGAACAGTTATAATTTTACAAAACAAAATGTGAAGTTAGTACAGAGTTCCCATAAACCCCCATCCAGCTTCCCCTCTTATTAATACTTTACATTAGTAAGGTATGTTTGTTACAACTAATGGACCAATATTAACTAAAATACATATTGTATTCATATTTTCTACTAGAGAATGTTATTAAAAATGAACATCTGGGCACTAGGTGTGCTTCTTGCTTCTGGAGTGTTGTTGATGTTAGGCCCTCTCAGATGAGAGAGCAAGAGAATATATGTATATATGAGTTAGTATACATATATACATGTGTGTATGTACATACATGAATTCATACTGATGTTTCCATTTCTAATCTAGTACCACATGGATCATTCATTCACATGTCTCCTTCCCTGTGTATCTTTATTTATTTATAAATTTATTTATTTATTTTTGGCTGCATTGGGTTTTCATTGCTGCGCATGGGCTTTTCTCTAGTTGTGGCGAGCAGGGGCTACTCTTTGTTGCGGTGCGCGGGCTTCTTATTGTGGTGGCTTCTCTTGTTGCAGAGCACGGACTCTAGGCGCATGGGCTTCAGTAGTTGTGGCTCCTGGGCTCTATAGAGTGCGGGTTCAGTAGTTGTGGTGCACGGGCTTAGTTGTTCCACGGCACGTGGGATCTTCCTGGACCAGGGCTTGAACCCGTGTCCCCTGCATTAGCAGGCGGATTTTCAACCATTGCGCCACCAGGAAAGCCCTATTGATTTACTTATAATTGAAGTATAATTGACTTAGAATATTATATTAGTTTCAGGTGTACAATGTAGTGGTTTGATATTTTTATACATTACAAAATGATTACCACAGTAAGTCTAGTTATCATCCATCACCACACAAAGTTATTACAATGTTATTGACTGTATTTCCTATGCTGTACATTACTTCCCCATGAGTTATTTACTTTATAGCTGGAAGTTTGTATCTCTTAATCTCCCTCACCTATTTTGCTTATTGCCCCACTCTTTATCTCCACCTCTATCAACTGCCAGTTTGTTTTCTGTATCTATGGGTTTGTTTCTGTTTTTTTATAGTTGTTTATTTATTTTGTTTTTTAGTTTCCACATATAAGAGAAATCATATGTTATCTGTATTTCCCCGTCTGACATATTTCAGTTGAGCATAATAATAACCTCTAGATTCATCCATATTTGTTGCAAATGGCAAGATCTCATTCTTTTTTATGGGTGAGTAATATTCCTCTGTGTGTGTGTGTGTGTGTGTGTGTGTGTGTGTTTGTGTGTGTGTATGTGTGTGTGTGTGTACCACATCTTCTTTATTCATCTATTGATAGAGAGTTAGGTTGCTTCTGTATCTTGGCTGTTGTAAATAATGCTGTAATGAACAGGGTGCATATATCTTTTTGAATTAATGCTTTTGTTTTCCTTGGAAAAATACCCAGAAGTGGAATTGCTAGTTCTTAGGGAAGTTCTGTTTTTAATTATTGAGGAACTTCTTTACTGTTTTCCATAGTAGCTGTACCAAATTCCATTCCTACCAACAGTGCATGAGGGTTCCATTTTCTCCACATCCTTGCCAACATGTGTTATTTGTTGTTGTTGCTGTTGTTGTTTTTTTTTCATAATAGCCATTCTGAGAGGTATGAACTGACATATTGTGTTTTTTGTTTGTTTGTTTGTTTGTTTTTGTTGTATGCGGGCCTCTCTCTGCTGTGGCCTCTCCCGTCGTGGAGCACAGGCTCCAGACGTGTAGGCTCAGCGGCCATGGCTCACGGGCCCAGGCACTCTGCGGCATGTGGGATCCTCCAGGACCGGGGCACGAACCCATGTCCTCTGCATCGGCAGGCGGACTCTCAACCACTGCGCCTCCAAGGAAGCCCACATATTATGGTTTTGATTTGCATTTCCTTGTTGATTAGTGGTGTTGAGCATCTTTTCAAGTGTCTCTTGGCCACCTCTCTGTCTTCTTTGGAGAAATGCCTATTCAGGACCTCTGCCTTTCTTAAAATCAAGTTGTTTGTTTTTTTTTTTTTTTAAACATCCTTGCTTTCCTTTTTAAAAAAATTTTATTTATTTATTTTTGGCTGTGTTGGGTCTTTGTTTCTGTTTGTGGGCTTTCTCTAGTTGCAGCGAGCGGGGGCCACTCTTCATCACGGTGTGGGCCTCTCACTGTTGCGGCCTCTCTTGTTGTGGAGGACAAGCTCCAGACGTGCAGGCTCAGTAGTTGTGGCTCACGGGCCTAGTTGCTCCATGGCACGTGGGATCTTCCCAGACCAGGGCTCGAACCCGTGTCCCCTGCATTGGCAGGCAGATTCTCAACCATTGCGCCACCAGGGAAGCCCAAGTTGTTTGTTTTTTTGATGTTGAGTTGTATGAGTTCTTTTTACATTTTGGTTCTTGACACCTTATCGGATATATTGCAAATACCTTCTCCCATTCAGTAGGCTGGCTCTTCATTTTATTGACTGTTGCGTTTGCTGTGCAAAAGCTTTTTTGTTTGATGTAGTCCCATTGTTTATTTTTCCTTTTGTTTTCCTTGCCTAGGAGACAGATCCAAAAAAAATATTGCTAAGACTGATGTCAAAGATCATACTGCCTATGTATTCTTCCAAAAGTTTTATGGTTTCAGGTCTTACATTTAAGTCTTTAATCCATTTTGAATTTATTTTTGTATGTGGTGTGAGAGAGTAGCCTGGTTTGATTCTTTCACTTATAGATGTCTAGTTTTCTTGACACCATTTATTGAAGAGGCTGCCTTTTTCCCATTGTATATTCTTGCCTCCTTTGTTGTAGATTAATTGCCCAGAAAGTGTGGGTTCATTTCTGGGCTCTCTATTCTGTTCCATTAATCTATGTGTCTGTTTTTGTGTCAGTATCATATTGTTTTGATTACTGTAGCTTTGTAGTATAGTTTGAAATCAGGGAATGTGTTGCCTGTAGCTTTGTTCTTTCTCAATATTGTTTTGGCTACTCATGGTCTTTTGTGGTTCCATAAAAATTTTAGAATTATTTTTTCTAGTTCTGTGAAAAATGTCATTGGTATTTTCATAGGGAATGCCCTGAATGTATAGATTGCCTTGGGTAATATGGTCATTCTAACAATATTAATTCTTCCAGTCCATGAACACAGTATATCTTTCCCCCTGTTTGTGTAGCCTTCCATATTTTTCATCAGTATGTTGTAGTTTTCTGAGTATAGGTCTTTTACCTCCTTAGATAGATTTATTCCTAGGTATTTTATTCTTTTTGGTGCAGTTGTAAATGGGATTGTTTTCTTAAGTTCTCTTTCTGATAGTTAATCGTTAGCATATAGAAACACAACAGATTTCTGTATATTAATTTTTGTATCCTGCAAGTTTTTGAATTCATATGTTCTAATAGTTTTTTGGTGATGTCTTTAGAATTTTATATATATATATATATATATATATATATATATATATATATATATAGTATATAGTGTCAGGTCATCTGCAAAAAGTGACAGTTTTACTTCTTTTTTTCCAATTTGGGTTTCTTTTATTCCTTTTTCTTGTCTGATTGCTGTGGCTAGAACTTCCACTATGTTGAATAAAAGTGGTGAGAGTGGTCATCCTTGTCTTGTTCCTGATCTTAAAAGAAATTCTTTTATCTTTTCACCATTGATTATGGTGTTGGAAGCGGACTTGTCATATATGGCCTTTATTATGTTGAGGTATGTTCCCTCTATACACACTTTGTTGAGAGGTTTTATCATAAATGGATGTTGAATTTTGTCACTTTTTCTCCATTTATTGAAATGATTATGTGATTTTTATTCTTCAGTTTGTTAATATGGTGTATCACAGTGATTGATTTACAGATAATAAACCATCCTTGCATCCTCCCTGGGATAAACCCCACTTGGTCATGGTGAATGATTCTTTTAATTTATTGTTGAATTTGGTTTACTAATCTTTTGTTGAGAATTTTTGCATGTATATTCATCAGTGATAATGTCCTGTAATTTTCTTTTTCTGTGGTGTCTTTGTATGGTTTTGGTATCAAGGTGATGCTGTTAAGTTTGGAGGCATTCCTTCCTCTAATTTTTTAGAATAGTTTGGGAATAATAGGTGTTAACTATTCTTTAGGTGTTTAGTAGAATTAATCTCTGAAGCTGACTTGACCTGGTCTTTTGTTTTTTGGTAGTTTTAAAAAATTATTTATTCAATTTCATTACTGGTAGTTGGTCTGTTGTACTTTCTATTTATTCCCGATTCAGTCTAGGAAGATTGTGTATTTCTAGGAATTTTTCCGTTTCTTTTAGGTTGTCCAATTTGTTGGCACATTATTATTCATAGTAATCTCTTATGACTCTTTGTATTTCTGTGGTGATGTTTGTAACTTCTTGTCTTTCCTTTGTGATTTGTTTATTTAGGCCTTCTCTCTTCTTGATGAGTCTGGCTAAAGATTTATCCATTTTGTTTATGTTTTTGAAGAATCAGCTCTTAGGTTCATTGATCTTTTCTATTGTTTTTTAGTGTCTATTTCATTTATTTCCTCACCGATCTCTATTATTTCCTTCCTTCTATTAACTTTAAGTTTTGTTTGTTCTTCTTTTCCTAGTTTCTTTAGGTGTAAGGTTTATTTGAGATTTTTCTTATTTCCTGATTGGTATGCTTGTATCACTATGAACTTCCCTCTTAGAACTGCTTTTGTTGCATCACACAGATTTTGGAACATTGTGTTTCCATTTTTAGTTGTCTCCAGGTATTTTTTGATTTCGTCTTTGATTTCCTCAGTGATCAATTGGTAGTTTAGTAGCATATTCTTTAGCCTATACCTGTTTGTGGTTTTCTGCAGTACTTTTCCTTATAGTTGATTCCCAGTCTTATACTACTGTGGATGGAAAGGATGGTTGAAATGATTTCAATCTTAAACTTATTGAGACTTGTGGTGGTCTAGCATGGGATCTATCCTGGAGAATGTTCCATGTGCACTTGAAAATAATGTGTATTCTGCTATTTTTCAATGGAATGGTCTATATAAACATCTATTAAGTCTATCTGGTGTGATGTGTTTTTAAGGCCAGTGTTTCCTTATTGATATCCTGTCTGGATGATCTGTTCATTGATGTATTTTCATTATTAAAGTCCTTTACTATTATTTTCTTCCTGTCAGTTTCTCCCTTTATGTTTTTGCTTTATGTATTTTGGTGCTTATATGTTGGGAGCATAGATATTTACAGTTCTTACATCTTCCTGTTGGATTGATCCCTTGATCATTATGTAACATCCTTCTTTGACTCTTGTTATAGTCTTTGTTTTAAAGTGTTTTGCCTTTTATCAGTATTGCTACCCCAGCTTTCTTTTTGTTTCCATTATCATGGAATACCTTTTTCCATTCCCTCACTTTCAGTCTGTGTGTGTCTTTACCTCTGAAGCGAGTCTCTTGTAGGCAGCATATAGATGGGTCTTGTTGTTGTTGTTTTTATTGTTTTGGGTTTTTTTTTTGGGTCCATTCCGCCACTCCATGTCTTTTGCTTGGAGCATTTAGTCCATTTATGTTTAAAGTAATTATTGATAGGTATTACTTATTGCCATTTTAATTGTTTTCAGGTTTTTTTGTAGTTCTTTTGTTGTTGTTGTTCTGTTCTTCTTTTGCTTTTTCCCCTTTACATTTGATGACTATTTTGTGTTATATTTGAATTCTCTTCTCTTTTTTGTGTGAATGCATTTATTATAGATTTTTGTTTGTGGTTACCATGAAGTTCATATATAACAACATTTATAAACGTATTTGAGGGACTTCCCTGGTGGTGCAGTACTTAAGAATCCACCTGCCAGTGCAGGGGACACGGGTTTGAGTCCTGGTCTGGAAAGATCCCACATGCTGTGGAGCAACTAAGTCTGTGCATCACAACTACTGAGCCTGCGCTCTAGAGCCTGCAAGCCACAACTACTGAAGCCCACGTGCCTAGAGCCTGTGCTCCACAATAAGAGAAGCCACCACAGTGAGAAGCCAATGCATCGCAACAAAGAGTAGCCTCTGCTCACCACAGCTAGAGAAAGCCCATGCACAGCAACGAAGACCCAACACAGCCAAAATAAACAAACAAACAAATAAAATTTAAAAACAGTAAAAAAAAAAAAGTGATTATTTTAAGTCATTGATTTCCTAAGTTCAGACACATTCTAACAACCCTGCATTTCACTCTCCAACCAAGTTATTGTTTTCACATCATATTTTACATCTTTTTTGTTTGTGTATCCCTTAACTACTGATTGTGGATATAGATGATTATACTACTTTTGTCTTCCTACTAGTTTTATAAGTGGTGGATTTACTGTCTTTACTGTATATTTACATTTATCAGTGAGATTTTTCCTTTCATAATTGTCATATTTGTAGTTGTGGTCATTTTTTTTTCCTCTTATAGAAGTCCCTTTAACACTTCTTGTAAAGCTGATTAGTGGTGCTAATCTCTTTCAGCTTTTGTTTGTCTATAAAACTCTTTATTTCCCCTTCAAATCTGAGTGATAGCCCTGCCAGGCAGATTATTCTTAGTTGTAGGTTTTCCCTTGCATCACTTTGAATATATCATGCTACTCTCTCTGGCTTGCAGTTTCTGCTGAGAGGTCAGCTGATACTTTTGGGGAGTTTCCTTATACACGGCTAGTTGCTTTTCTCTTATTGCTCTTAAGATTCTCTATTTATCTTTAATTTTTACATTTAAATATATTGTGTCTTTGTGTGGACTTCTTTGGGTTCATCTTGTTTGTGACTTTTGTGCTTCCTGGACCTAGGTGTCTGTTTTCTTTTGCAGGTTGGGGATATTTTCATCTATTATTTATTTAAATGAGTTCTCTGCCCATCCCCCACCTTGTCCTTCTGGGACCCCTAAGATGCAAATCCTTGATGTTGTCCTGGAGGTCTCTTAAACTGTCCTCACTTTTAAAAATTCTTTTTTCTGTTCAGCCTGGGTGATTTCCACTATTCTGTCTTCCAGTTTGCTGATCCATTCTTCTCTATCATCTAATCTACTCTTGATTCCTTCTAATGTATTTTTCATTTAGTTATTTTATTCTTCACTTATGCTTGATTTTTAAAAATATTTTCTAACACTTTGTTGAGCTTCTCACTGTGTTCATACAATCTTCTCCTGAGTTTGTTGAGCATCTTTCTGATGATCACCTTGAACTCTTTATTGGGTAAATTGCTTATCTCCACTTTGCTTTGTTCTTCTGGGGTTTTGTTTTTTTCCTGTTTGGAACATATTTCTTTGACTCCTCACTTTACCTGTTTCTTTTTGTTTATTTCTGTATATTAGGTAGGTTGGTTATTTTCCCAATCTTGAAGTGGCCTTATGTAGAGTTCCTATGGAGCTTAGTAGCACACTGCCCTCTAGCCACCAGAGCTATATGCTCTAGGAGTGTCCCCGATGCTGGCTGCATGGGCCCTTCTGTTGTGGGACTGATTATTGTGTGTGCACTGGTAGGCAATGCTGGCTCCCTGCTCAGTTGGCTGCCAGGTTCTCCCTTGTATGGTGACTGCTGGCCTGCAGATGGGTAGGGCTGGGTCCCAGGTTGGCTGACTCTGGTGCCTAAGGATCCAGGGCTAGTGCTGGCCCACTGTTGACCAAGGCTGGATCCTGGGGTAGCTGGCTGCAAGCCTTGGGAGATGGGCAGTGCTAGGTGCTATTTTAAATGGTCATTTATTGCATATTGTGCTCTAGCTAGAAACTTTACAACTAGACATTTACCTTGTATGGATGATAGCACCAAAGAAGATGGGTTTAAGTTAAGAGAGATGGTAGTTGCAGTCTATAATAGTGTAGGAAGTACTGGAATGAATGATGGAAAGTGGGTATATGTGGGAGGGTGGTACTTCCCAGGAAATCTTCAAGAACAGGTGAGGCATAATTAAGGCCTATACTTGCATGAAGGCATGTATTTAAGCCCTGTATCTTAGGTTCCTTCCAGTTTTATTTCAAGTTTCTAGATGTTGGAGCAGTAATGCGAGAATATTCCCTTAACACGTCATCTGTGAATGACCAATGTACACCAAAGTGGCCGAATATGCTCCTTGTTCTCATAGATCATTTCCTCAGTTTCATAGGATAGGCCTGACGATTTAATTAGGCAGGAAATGTGGGGCATGTTTTGGGAACTGGAAACTGCTTTTTAAATTCTAAGAGGGGAAGGAGAGCTGTAGATTCCTGACCCCCATCCCCAGGTGAGAGTGTCCTGGCCTCCAGCTGCTCTTTTACCACCAGTCTGAGTTTTACAGGCTTCTTTTATGTCACTATCCTCCTCCCCATCTGTACCTCAACTCCCAGTTGTTGTTTTTCATCTAGTTCAGTTCTGGCTTCACTGGGATAAGGTTAAAATAGCCCTCCCTCTGAACGTGATGTTATTACAGCCCACCAGGAGAAAGTTATGCTGCATACTTTTTCTGCTACAGAGCTGAATAGCAATGAATATTGGGATAGCACTGGTAGGAAGAACAAAAAGCACTCTATGGGCCTGAGGTTCTTCTTGATTCTCATAGATAAATACTAAATAAAAAAGGAGTAAAGTAAAGGGAGATTTGCAAAGTTCCAAAACCATTCTTATTGGTTAAATTTAAATTTTTTTTACAAATAGAAGGCTGCGTAACTTCTGGTTTTTGAATGAGATGATTATATTGCAACACTAAGCTAGGTTAGAAGGACTAACTAGATGCTAACCCTACAGGAATAGCTCACTGTTTTGGGATGGAGGCCAATCATAGTTCAGTTAACCCTTGAACAACATAGTTTTTGAATAGCACAAATCCACTCATCTGCAGATTTTTTTCAGTAAATATGTACTACAGTACTACATGATCCAATTTGTGGTTGTGTGACTCCATGGGTGTGGAACTGTGGATACAGAGGACAGACTCTACAGTTATATGTGGATTTTCAACTGCATGGGGGTGGGTGGTTGGTGCTCCTAACAAGCTCATTGTTCAAGGGTCAACTGTAATTCTTTCAGAATCCTTCCCAAAAGTTTTAGAGTGTTTATTTTTTAAGTGGAAAGACATACAGAGCAATAATTTCTGCTTCTTAATTCTTTACCTGAAGCTAATGATATTTTTGTGCTACGCCAAGAGGGAAATTCTGTCTATACATAGTTTCTCCGCTTGTCAGTACTATTTGCGTACTGCTCAGATATATTTGCTGAGATTAGGAAACTGGCATTTATGCATCAATGATGAAGCAATTAAGAACCTGGTTATATCATTGGACGTAATAACCTCAGCTTTCCTCGGGGTTTTCTGATGAAGTCGTTCTAAATGGTCACAAACCTGTATTGAAAATAGCAGGTGCCTGAACTCTTAGGGGTCATTATTTTGCTTTTATACAGAATCATCTTTAAATTTTTCATGCCATCATAGAGTTGGGAAAGGGAGCTCAGAAGTTGAGGAGAAAAGAAAGCATGTACGTCAGAGCAGCACTGTGAATTATCCAAATCCATGAATTATCAGAAAGACTTCCAAAATCATCCTATTTTCCTATACTGGATGATTTGCTAATTTACTTTAAGCTCTGCTTAGTTGATAATAATGGAATTTTCTAACCACAAGCAGGTGGCTAATGCAGAACTAACCAAGGTGACAAGGAAAAGCACTCTATGTTTTAAATCTATTGTTCCCAAAATGCACTGAGGCACCTTGGAGAGCCTAAGGGGAGCTCACAGGGGTACTGCAGGTTATTTTAGATATTCCAGGGGAACATAGTATACTCAACATCTGTGCAAATTATTAGCTCTACGGTAGTTCGGTTTCAACCTTAGATCCTGCTATATTCCTTTTGATTAGATCATATCTTTGTGAAGTTGGGTTTTGGTGATTACTGTGATAAAAAGCAAGTACCAGTGACAATCAACAGGAAGTTAGAGTGAGTTTTCAACCTGATTCTAAGGTTTGAGGAGTTGTGTAGTGACCAGGAGGCACACACATCTCATTAGTAAGTAACCGTCCTTAAGAAGAAAATTTTTAAAAATTCAATTTATGTGAATTACCCTTCCAAATGACTGTTAAGTTGTCAGGACATAAATAATTGTTTGGAGCTAACAGAATTCATATCTTCTCCTGGCTTAGGGATGTCATGAAAAAATTAGTCAGGCACAAAGATTACCATGATCCAAAAAAGTTTGGCAACCTATAGGTTAAATGATTTTTTAAAATTGGTTTTGGTTTTCTTTTTTCTTCTTAAAAGCTTTTGTACTTTTCCCGCATCATTTTATCTAAATGTACAAATGTAATCATATACCTATTTTTTAAGGTATTTTTTGTTTCTGCTAGCTTTCCTCTACCTCCCCACTTCCCTACCAGGTAGGAACCTGATATATGTCATTAGCAACCTAGTGTATATCTTTCTATATCTGTCAAGGACATGCTTCTATAAGACATATATACATATTTATTTAAATATACAAGGCTGGTAGGTGTTACTATTTTATGAAAATGGGAGATGTTAGTTATGAAAGGCAAATATTATGAAAATAATTTTAACCTTGCAGACCCACTGTAATGGTCTCAGAGATCTCAGGGCTTCCTAGGCCACGGTTTGAGAGCATTCGCAATAGATATAGTTTTACAGCAAATGAAAACCTAGATCTGGATTGCAGTGATACACCCATAGCAATGTTTTTTTTAAGTTCTATATAAATACTTCATGTCTAAAAATGCTTGATGATTTTTATCTACAGTACATAGTGTTATAAATGTATATTAAGTGTCATGGTATGTTCTGGATTTTTCTTCATATTTTTCATTTACTTTATTGACACTGATAAAATATCTTTTGAACTTATAATTGTTTTAAATACTCTAGGATATGAAACTTATTTGTAATATTCTTTTGATTTTTTTTTTTTTTTTTTGCCACGCTGCGTGGCTTGTGGGATCTCAGTTCCTTGACCAGGGATTGAATCTGGGCCACAGCGGTGAAAGCTCGGAATCCTAACCACTAGGCCACCAGGGAACTCCCGTATTTATAGTATTCTTTTATATTTTCTTTTTAATTGGCATTGGCTTGATGGCTAACAATGATGATGTGCTTATTGATTATTTGTATATCTTCTTCTGTGAATTTTGTTCATGCCTTTTGTTCATTAAAAAAACCAAGCTGTTAGATTTTTTTTTTCGAGCTGTTAGATTTTTATTGTTAATTTGTAGTAGTTCTTTATATGTTTTGGATAGTATCCGTTTGATATATGTGCTATGTTTTTTCCAGTCTGTGTGTGTAGGGTTATTTTGAGATTCAAATGAGGAATTATATGTTAAGGACAGTGCCTGGCACATAGTAATTATTCAAAATAGAGAGAACAGAGGTTACCAGGCTATGAACTCCTCTTTCATATTTTCCGTATTCATTTAATTTTCTTTCGGGGACCATGGGCTTAACATAATTGCTGTTCTGATGAAAATGAATTATAAACAATAACACATTTGAGCATCATTTTTATTTAACATATTGTAAAAATGAGTCAATCATATTTTTTGTTCAAGTAAGTCATTTTTCATTTCAGAATTAAAATTTCTTTCACTTTGCACTGTTTCCTGCTCAGCATCAAAAGACATTCTAGGCTGTATCACTTCGTACAGGATTAGAAGATGTTCCCAGCCTTATTTCTTTAGTAACATGGTTTCTGCTTTGTTTTCCTCTTTATTCATAAACTTCATGTTTATAATATTCAAAAAGAGCATTAAGAAACTATCACAACTTTATAGTCTTTTTATTCTGAGTACTTATTTTTAATATTTTATTATAGTTTTGCATTTACAAATGCCAAAAAAAAACTGTGCAGTTACTCCTTACACAAGAATAGTAATACACTGAAATCAAAACTAAAGAAATAAACTAAACAATTTAGAAATAGAAGCAACTATATAATTTGGGAATATTGTAAACCGGTGATGCTTTTAAGGTGTCTTGTAAAGAATACGCAGTATATTCTTGCTGCATACTGTGATGTGGGCCAAACAGATGGGTATTGCAAATATTTCTTATCTCTCACTAGTATGGGAGGCCCATTTAGGATTTATTTTTATGACATACCCTAACAATTGGCTTGAATTAATGAAGTGAACTTATAATTTATATTTTTGGTTAATCTTCCTGCTTATTACTTTACCATTATAGCATTTACCAATCAGTATGGAAGTATGTGAACATTTTAACAGTTCGATGTGTACCAGATGAATATGTCAACTCTAACCTTTGCATTCTTGGAAGTATCATTCATTCCTCAAACAGCTACTAATTACTTTCCAAATATGAGGCACTGTGAGCCACTGTAGGAGACTATAAATATGTAATAAGATCCAGAATGTGTCCTCAGAGAGCATGTAATCTATGATACATCTATACAAGTAAATAGAACATATGGAAGAAAATGCTAAAGACTAGGAAAGAAGTATTAATAACATAACGCGTTCACAGAGACATACTAGTTTTGTTTGAGAAATTTCATTGTCAAAGATTGAAATTAACCATATATACAGTATTTTTTCTTATAGTCATGTGAAAAATTCAGAAACTCATTGTGAAAAATTCAGAAACTCTAGACAGTCACAAAGAAGAAAAATTGCTTGTAATTTCACATAACAATTGCCATTATTAGTATTTTGGTGTTTGGCTTTTGCCACTTAATTATTTTAAGTAGACCCTTTGGAAAGTAAAGATACTCATTCTGGGTACAGTTCTAGGAGTATGCAAATATTACATACAGCCCTTGCTATTGGTGGTTCTGGAAGAGGAAGTGCTATTAAGTTATTTTACGTACAAGTTGTTTAATGGACAATAGTGATTTGGCCAGAGATTATGGTTGTAACTTTATAGTTGTGTCCAAGAGATCTGAAATAGATATTGCAGCTCCCTTACTGGTGGATTAGGGACAGAAGAATCTCATTCATGGAATTCTAAGAATGTGATAGGTTCTACTCAGAAAGAGAAGCAAGCCTCATTTTACTTCAGAGGAGAGAAGCTGATTCTTAGAGACAGTATTATACATACATGAGGAGTAGAAGCTTAGCAAATCCACTATCAAAAGTATGTTCACGTAAAAGTTATCAGTTAAATCTTAGTATTTAAATTAACATGGATTTATCTCTCCTCCTCATTTAGAAATTTTAAGCAACTGTTGAAACTAGTGTGAATTCCTTAGAGGAGCTAGGTTAAAGACATTTTTGGTGGCAAGAAAATAATCACACTGGAGCAAAAGTTATGTCAAAGATATTTAAAATGGGTCATTCACACGTAGGTAATGGAAAGTTGATAGCAGGGCCACCTGTGTGCAAATAGAAAAGTGGCAAGCCCACTTTTTTGTACTTTTCCATTTTCTCTTTTATCATTCTTCATTCTTAGCTCCCCTTACTATTTTTCTAGGGTCCCTTTCCGGTGGGTAACACTTACACCTGTCCTCATTATGTGGTGTCCAGTACTTGGGCTTATCCTGTTCTTTCTCCCTTTATCAAAGATGATGTATATTATCAGCCATTTTCTCTGTTATCATGTTAAAAAATAAACTAATGTACTGATCCTCCCCAAAATGTTAGGTATTTTTTTTAGGATATTTTAATTTATTAATCATTCAGTCCTATTTGCATTTTAACAATTTTTAGAGAGGCAAATTTTAACTAAGAAAGAGCAAATACTTAATGTTAAATTTTCAGGTGGGTTGGAGAAAATATTTGGAGACCAGGTTAACATTACAGACCCCTCAGTTCATCCTATAGACAGCCAGACAGTTCCAGTTGAATATATACTTCTGTTGTGTCAAGAATAGAAAAGTGCTCTTTGTGTCTTTTAATGCAAATAGGCATGTGGAAATTCCTTTTCCACAAAGTTTTATAGACTTTATTGTTGCCTCCAGAAGTTGAATGTGGGGGCAATTTTCTGGAAGAGATTTAAACTAATAGGAGCACACTTGTAGCAGATTTGCAAGCCTTCTCTCCTTAGCGATTTCCCTCTCCGAGAGTTTAAAGATCCTCAAGGGAAGGGTACCACATGCAGAAAGTCAGTTCCTTTCAGACCCACAGTCTGAGCTCCTAGAATGGCATAATACTCCATCTGAAAAAGAGAGGCAGTCATCTAATTCATTTTGTACTCAAGAGTAGAAAAGTGTAGTACGTGATTACAGATTGAGCCTTTAGGAGAGCAATAAAAATAGTTCTGACAGTCATTTCCAATAAAAATTTTTTTTTCATTGGGCAGAATATCCAATCTATAAAGACATTTCTGGAGTTCTTATTTGGTACTATGTTTGAAGATATTATGTCTCCAAAAGTAGTCATGGGATAAAGGAATACATGATTGATGCAGGACAAAAAACAGACAGCTTATTTTAAGAGAACTGATTTATGACCTTTAATTTTTAAAATAAGATTTCCTTTTAAGATCTTTTTCTAAATAGGAATTGACTGAGCAACAGTTCTCTCACCTTATACTCTTGTGCAGGTATTATTATTTTCAATGAAAGTACCATTTAGTATAAAATGGTTGAAATTTTAACAACTGTGGCTAAGAGCCATTCGTGTTGCCGTAAAGATTTTTTTCCCACTCTTGGGACCAAGTAGTTCTGTTTGTTTGCTTTGATAAGTCAAGAATTGGGGAGTAGCGATATTGTGGAAGATTTGTATGCAATGGTTTTTGATTCTAATTAATTGACTGTAGAAATGAAATAGAAATAGCAGTCCATTAACTGTACATACTTCCCCTCTGTGTGTTTCTTCTTTCTAAAAAGCAAGGTTTAGAATTCTTACCATTGTGTCTTATTAATGGCCGGGTATTCCTTCTGGTAACACTGCAAAAAACTTCCCCTACCTCTCCACTCATTTGAATGTGATTTCTTTCTATGGCTAGATAAGTACATTGATTTTGTGTTTCATGGAGATTAGTGGTTTAACAAAATGATAATAGGGATTATTGATTCTAATTTTTGTACATTGTTATTGGACTTAGTAGTCTTTTTAACCAATGCAGAGTCTTTAAAGATGTTTCCTCTTTGCTCTAAACAATATTTTTTTTTTTTTTTTTTTAAATTTATTTATTTATTTATTTTTGGCTGTGTTGGGTCTTCGTTTCTATGCGAGGGCTTTCGCTAGTTGCGGCGAGCAGGGCCCACTCTTCATCGCGGTGCGCGGGCCTCTCACTGTCGCGGCCTCTCGTTGTGGAGCGCAGGCTCCAGACGCGCAGGCTCAGTAGTTGTGGCTCACGGGCCCAGTTGCCCCGCGGCATGTGGGATCTTCCCGGACCAGGGCTCGAACCCGTGTCCCCTGCATTGGCAGGCGGATTCTTAACCACTGCGCCACCAGGGAAGCCCTCTAAACAATATTAAATGAAATGTATAATGATAATCCAAATCAGGCATGTTAAGTAAACAAAATTAAGATTGTGGGTTTTTACCAAAAGGTCAAAGCCAACTTCTAAGTACTTATATAATTTTCTGCATTCTGGCTCATTTTTGCTATTCTACTGCATTGTTCTTTCTTTATAAAGTGCTCTATGCTGCTTTTTGAAAAGGAAGTATGTTCAAATGGATAAAAAAAATCAAAACAATATAAAAAGTTTGTGGTAAGGATTCTCATTCCTACTCCTGTTCCTACTTTTCTTCTTTCTCTGTTCCTACATTCTATTCTACATGTAATAACTTTTATTAGTTTCTTTAAATCCTTCCAATTTTTCTTTATCTAAATACATATAATTTTTCTCCCCCCCATTTCCCCCAAAATTTACTTAATATGTAGACTATTCTGAACTTTTCTCAGTGTTATTTTTTCTGATTATTTTCTCTCACCCCTGAACTATAAACATTTTCCCCAGATGTTTTGGTTTTCTGGTCAGACCAACCTATATATGAGTGCTGGCTCTACTACTTACTAAGTATGTGACCTTGAGTTGAACTTGAGGGTCTCAGTTACTTTACTTTTAAAATGGAAGTATCACTACCTATGGGATAGGGTTGCTGTGAGTATTAAATGAGGTAATCTATGACTAGTAGCCTTTGGTGGGCAATCAATAGATATCACTTTCTCTTCCCTTTCCTCTAGCCTTTTCTCTCTCCCATAGTACAATCACCCTTTTCCATCATTAAAGGTACAATAACCTCACAAATTGTCTGTGTCTGCAGTATAGCCCCTGCCCATCTATTCGTCACACTGCAAGTTAGAGGGGGTCTTTCCATGGGTTGTGTCACCTGTACAGAGTATGAACTTCAAAGAGCATGTGATACTCTTCATGGTCTAGGTTCTTCTTACCTGTCCAGCCTCATTTTATGCAATTCCTCTTTTCTGCTCTATAGCACATAATTTTCTCCCTGCCCAGAGGATATTCTGAATTCTTTATCTGACAGTTCATAGATCTCGTTTTCTTTAGGGTCAGTTATTAGAGCTTTATTAGTTTCCTTTGGTGGTGTCATATTTACCTGGTTTTTCATGGTCCTTTGTTCCTTATGTTGGTATCTGTGCATTGGAGCTCCTCTTCCGGACTTTACAGGTTTGCTTTTCAGAGACAGTTCTTCACCAGTTGGCTTAGTTTTGGTTTCTGGGTGTGTCTACTGGTAACGTCTTTGGGCAGATGGTCTGTTTTTGAGTGAGGCAACTGTGTGAGCTCTGAGGATGGAGATGGGGGGGTGTGCCACTGGCTGAGAGCATTTGGATAAGACTGCTGGATGATCTCTGTGGTTGCTTGAATTCTCTGGTCAGGCTCACTAGATGGTCAGGACTGGCTACTATAGTCAGTAGTTGGTGGGTCTATGACTTAGCTTCCCTTCCCTGACAGGGCAACAGGCCAGGGCTCAGGGTCTGTAGATATGGACAGTTTGGGGGCTTGATTCTAGCTTCAGTGAGCACTGAATTCCCTGGTCAGGTGTGGCCACCGTTTTTTTTTCCCCTTAAATTAATTAATTAATTTTTGGCTGCGTTGGGTCTTTGTTGCTGCGTGCAGGGGTACTCTGTTGCAGTGTGCGGGCTTCTCACCGCAGTGGCTTCTCTTGTTGCGGAGCATGGGCTCTAGGCACGCGAGCTTCAGTAGTTGTGGCTCATGGGCCTAGACTGCAGGCTCAGTAGTTGTGGCGCACGGGCTTAATTGCTCCGCAGCATGTGGGATCTTCCCGGAACAGGGCTCGAACCTGTGTCCCCTGCATTGGCAGGCGGATTCTTAACCACTGCACCACCAGGCCAGCCCTGGCCACCGGTTTTGCTCTGCAGACAAGGAAAGTCATGGGCTGTGCTCTGTGTTCAAGAGCCACTATATGTAGGGCTGTTGAATGGGCTATGCAGCTCCTGGCGTGCTCTGGTTAGATTCTGTGGTCAGACAGTGGAAGGATGTATTCAATAATGAGTGGGGCTACAAATTAAATGCCCTGCCTGGGTGCAGTGAAAGAAGCAGCTCAGAAACTGGTAAAGCTCTTTGTTTGTTGTCTTAACTCAAGCTGTCACACACCCCATGTTCCCTGGCCAAGCAGGTCCACTAACTTTGCTCTACAAACTATTGTCTCTGTCTGCCGTTCTGTCATCTAAAGCGCCACAGACCTGCACAGCTTCTTGGACTTGTTGCCTGCCCTCCTGGTCGGATGGGGCCAGAAGACTCTCTACAGCAGGTGGGGCTATATCTGAGCCCCTTTGCCCGGGCACGAGTAGGAGGGGTCACTCCAGGCTACTCTGAATTTCCCAAAGAGGATCTCCAATCGGGAAGGGCCAGGAGCTACCCTCAGCCTTGGCTATGGATTAATCCCACTGCCTGTGCATAGCATGGGAAGTCTCCACACCTGATACTGGCTTTGCTCTGGGAGCATTGGCTCTGCCTGCTGGCCTCTTGGCATGAGGACTGCTGGGCTGCACAGCTTCTAGGAGTTGTCATCAGTGCTTCTGCTTAGATGTGGCTGGAAGGCACTCTCTACAGCAGGTGGAGGTATGACTCAGCAGCTTGCCTGAGTGTGGGAAGCTGGGATCTAGGACCGGCAAAACTCCTCGTTTGAGGATCCGAATCAGCAGATACGCATCCTGCCAAGTTCCCTGGTCAGAGGCCACCCCCGACTTGGTTCTGCAGATGAGCAAAGCCACCAGTTGGGATTACTACTTGGGCACTACAGGTATGAACTTGGTCTGACAAGATCCTTTTGCTGGTTGTTGCAAGCCTCCCCCACTTCTCTGTCACGATCGGATTCCCAGTGTTAGAGCCCCACAGATTCTTCCGTGGTCTGTGTGGTGAGAAATCGGGGTAGGGCTCCCCACAAAGTGACCCACAGCGCTTTGGAAAGCTGGTTGTCCCCCCCACCACTCTCTTTTCCCACTGGAGGAGTCGGAAACTGAGGGGAGGCCTCTCTGTGTGGTGCTGCACTGGCCTGGGGGGGCAATGTGGTCAACATGGAGCTGCTTCTCTCTCCCTTCTAATGCAGTCTGTCTTGGTGTGTGAGGTGCCAGGGGTGCTTCAGCCTCACCCCTGTGTTCTAGGATTCTCTCATTGGTGTTTTGGTCTTGAATAGATGTGAGTTGTCCTTGTGAGGGAGAGGGAATGACCTGTATTTCGCCATTTAGTCCATATATAGTTTTTTTTTTATTATTATGAGCTTTTTATCATTGAATAAAAAAGAGATTAGTATCAGATTTAAGTGAATTATCTTTAATGGTGATTCGCATTTTTTCCTATGTCACTAAGCACACTGTTTAATACTGCTGAGCTTTTTTTTTCTTAATAACAAGACTTTTTCAATGAAGGAAGTAGCACAGTGGTTTACATTTTGGCTCAGACTCCCTAATCTGAGTAACTATTCCAAAAGCATTTCCTGTCATTGGAACTGTGCCATCTGAACACAGTCATATACAAAATTTAAATTCCAAATCATGTGTTGACAAGGTTGACAACTTCGAATTTTATACAGTTAAGAACTAGTGCTTATAAGCAGTGTAGCTGGAAAAAATCATAAATATACTAAAAAATTGCTATATTAACAATGAAAAATACTTTACTGGCTATATTTGTTCTAAGAGTTGAGCTTCCATATCATTAGCCGGTGCCTGGCTATTTTGGGCTGTTGTGTCATTGAAAAGTAGTTTTTGAGCTACTTTCTTTGCCCTAGATTCACCTACATTTCCAAGAAGACATTTTTGTGTTTTTTCAGTCTTAGCAATCTAAAGTGCTGTATAAAAAAAGGCTGAGAAGCACTCATATTTATATGTGAGATATTGAACACTTGCTTTATTAGCTTTTTAATTCAGCTCCCTTTCTTTCAAAGAATTTTTTGGCTTTGAGCTTATTTCTTTATGATTTATATGTAAGATCCAGTCAATTTTTGACCACTCAGTACATCTTCCCAAATAACACATTGTGATTTTAGTACTTCACTCTCAATTATGGCTACATGACAAAAGTCAATATACAAGTATCGTATTCCTAATAGAGTTAGAACAAACTTGTTCGGTCCTCATTTACTTGGAATAACTTCCATCATTATCATTTGACTTAGTACCACTGCTGCATGCAGAAAAATGAGTGTCTATTCTTGACAAAAAAAAACTTCAGTGAGGTTTATCTTGGCATATGTAAATTAGAGTTAAAAATAAAATAATTTTATATTCTTAATTTAGTTTATTAAAGTGCATTTAAAAAAATAAGCTTGATCTAAAATCATAATAATTGTAAAAATAACAAGTTGTAAAAAACAGATATCTGAATTTTATCAGATTTTTATTCCCTTGTGGGTTATAGGTGACAAATTCACCTGAGATATCACGTATTATAAGGTCTTATTGTGCTTAATTAGCATGCAGTTTATGCCCCATGCGGCTCACCGCTTGAGTTTAACAGCATCCAAAGGTGTATACCTTATTTATCAAAACGAGTCCACTGATTCCAGGGTTGGATGTTGTGGCAATGCCAAATGGTTAAAGAAGTTTCTAAACACTTATTGTCATATTCTATAGTTATCCTGTCAAGGACCAGTAACAAACAGCACTGGGTCAGAGACCACAGTTTGAGTAGTACTGGCCTAGTAGATACTAATGTGCCATAATAATACTGGCTAATGTATATTAAATTTGTATTGTATGCCAGGCTGTTTGACAAGCAATTTACATGTTTGTCTCATTTAATCTTCTCCACAATCCAGTAAGATATAGGTAGTGTTATCATCCCCACTTTACAGAAAACAAGAATAAGGCTCAGAGTAATTTAGTAAATTTCCAAGATCATGCAGTCTTCCCAGCTGGAGCTGGGATTTAAGCCCAGGCCTGTGGACTCCAGAACCTGAGCTCTCAATCTCTAATTAAAATGCCAGAAACCATTGTCTTAGAACTTACAGGGTGAGTTATAGTGGAAAAAACGAGGAATTAGGTTCAGTTCTTAGTTTTGGTACAATCTAGTTGTGAGGCCTTTGACAAGTCACTTTATCTCTCTGGGCTTTGGATTTTCTATCTGAATGTGACATGGGGAGGCTAGAGGCATCAGTTGTATGGTTTTTAAGCAGTGGTGTGCTGGAGGCAGCTTATACCATCTCCGAAGAGCCAATTGTTAAATTTATAGGTATTTTGTTAGCTGGTTGATTTCATCCTGGTAGCTTGAAACTGACCATCATGAGAGTATTTACACCATGGAAATTGGCAAACACTGTAAGTGTTTAATAATGTTTAAACACTTAACCAAGGCTTTCCCTTGGTTGTTAAACATTTACCAGCATAACACTGCTTTCAGGTCTCTTTGAGTTAATTCTGTTTCTTTTCAATCTTCCCTATCAAACAGGGAGCAAATCCTCTGTCTCTTTATCTGTAGCACAGTGGGTGGGTATGTAGTACATATTTGATGATGATGATGATGATGATTAAATCACCACATCTATATCTTAAAACTTTGGATGGGCCCTGCTTGAAGGTACTTGCCTGGAAATAGTGGACCCTCAGGGGAAGCTCTTCCTTCCTATGGCTCCAGTGAACTGTGTATTGGCCTAATTTTTAGTGGAGATATTCTAACACTGCTTACAGCTGTCTTTTGAAATCTGACTGCCTCTTATCATATTATTATGCTGAATGAGAAAGTATAGCACAGAAATGGTACATATGAAGTCTTTCTCTTTTATGCTCGTTTTCTTGAGTTGTTCTGGATGTAAAGAATATTAGTGTTTTTCATTTTTAAGGTCCTACTGTGTTGGTCTATTCTCCTTTACTAACTTGGAGAGCATCCCTGCCGTTCCTATCTCCTTTTCCTCCAATTTCCTCTGTCTTTTTGATTAGCTCTGTGTCTCTCTATGTGCATTAACTCATACCCTGTAGCTGTTTTCCTATAGCTAATCCTCATTTTCATGCTCTCTCTTGAATAGTCTTTCTTCTTGGATCCAACGAGTTACAAACTGGTACTTAATGTAATGTTAAGCATACTGTTTTAACGTAATTATGATGTATATTGATGAGGTAATGGAAAGAATCCTAGGGTTTTGGTAAAGGAGACCTAGATATTTTGCTTTTGCTCTTTTTCTTCAACTATTTGCACTTTTTCTCATTCATTAAATAATGCAATTGGTCTAGACTGTGATTCCCAAACCTGCCCATGCTTCAGTATCCCTCAAGGAATTTGGTTAAAATATAGATGGCCAGTCTCACCTTACTCCAGAACTAATGAATCTCTTTTGGGGTTGGGGGACAGGGAATTGTTCGGAGAGTTTATTTTTCCATTCAATGGGTGGCAGAACTAGAGTTACTGACAATTTCCACAGGGATAAAATTTCTTCTTTTTTTTTTCTTCTTATAGTGGAAACAAATAGGACTACAACAAAGTATTGGTGGAATGTTCTACTGATAGTTAATTATACTCAGAAATTCTCATTTCTCATAGTAAAATAAATAGTTACATTTTAAAATGTAATAACAGCATTTAGGGAAATCAGTTAAACATTTCTTGTTTGGTGAGTCACGTAATGTCTTTTAAGGCTATTTATTCATTTAAATCAGTTTGCATATTTATAATGTGCTGCCATGATCTTAGTTTTAGGAAATCCAATAAATAGTATTTTCTGCCCATTCAGTTAAGCATCCCTGCTGTCTCCTGTATAAGATTCCTTCAAATCTCTTGCTAGAGAATGATGTTGAGCTATGAGGGTGGATTCCTGGTCAGTGAATTCCCCCAGGGGACTTGGGATCTGAGAGAAATTACTGTCCCATGCTTGCACACCTGAATTTGGGTGCCAGGCACCTCAGGGTTCAAATATTTTATTTTTCATATGTAAGGTAACCAGACACAGTGAAGTGAAACTGATTTGGGAAATTAGCTTCCTGGGAGTTGTTTAAAACTACAAATTCTCTTAGGAAACTAGGATATGAGCAGAAATAAGCCAATGTGATTTTTTCTGTTCTTGTTCCCAAGCTCCTGCTTCTCCTACTTCTGACCTTTACGTCGTAGTTGCTTGGCAAGGTGACACTTGCTGATTTCAGCAACTAGAGCACTTATGCAGGGAACAGTGTTGGTTGCACACCCAACCAACATTTCGCCTTTTACTTCTTCCTGAGAGAATTCTGACTTTGTCTGTATATCCACCTCTCCTCTCCAGAGCTTTGTGCTTTAGGGGTAGTTGGCCTCAGCAGTATGTAAAGCAGGTAGATCCTGATTAGAATGAGCCAGTCATGATGATTCCAAATGGATCACATGCCATTTGGTTTGTGATCACGTTGATACGTGATTTTTTTTTGGCCAATAAGATGTGAGGGAATGTCTGCTCGGGTGGAAGTAGGAGTTTTTGGGAAGGCTTTCTTGTTCTTATACCCCAGAATAGACCATCCCTCTTTTTACTCTTGACATTGTCCATTTGTATATTTTGTCTGGAGCTACCTTCTCTTTTACCACCAGCCTAAGGATGAAGCCAACACAGAGGGGAGAAGAAGCAAGATAATCACAGGGAGGTGGAGATGCAGCCCCAATCATATAACCTGTGAAATTGCTCCACCTCTGAACTTGCCTGCATAAGAAGCAGTACATATTATTTCAACAAATTGAATCTGTCTGTACGTGCAGATGAAGTCACTCTAACGGCTACATCTCTCCTGTTATTCTGGCATGGTCACAGGTTCTTTTTCTAATCGTTCATAGCACAAACTAAGGCCAGACTCTAATGAAAAAGATGCACAGTGTGGAGAATAATTTTCAGCTACTCATAACACAGATCAAACCTGGGGTCTCTCTCTAGGGGTAGTAGACACGGAGATGTGACATATAAGAGCTCTAATGGTCAGTGCTTGCTCCAGAGATTCTCACCAGGCTAGTCAGGGCTTTATCAGGCCTGTGTCACAGTTGAACTTCTTCTTTTGTCCAATCCTGCCTCCTAGTCCTTCCTTTCACTGATGTTCTTTCCTGATAAACACCTTGCACCCCCAAAACCATCTCAGCATCTGCTTCTGGAGAACCCAACCTGTGATTCCAGGCCAACTTCCTATTCACTTCTGTCCTGTCTCTGTGTGGCCAGGAGCAGCTCATCTCCCACCATCATTCCCGATCTCTCTGCAATTTTGTGTCCAGGTAAAAGGACCAGAAAGAAGTTTTTTAAAAAAAAATTTCCAGCTGCAGGAAAAACTTCTCCCCAGGATATTTTTTAGTGGGGTATTCAGTTTTTTTAGGGGAAACCCCATTCCCATTCATAGGGGGCAGATGCAGACTAGGATGTTATTTTAACCCCATGGTTCTAAGTTCAGAAAAAATAAAAAACACTGATTAGGTCTTGTCTCTTAGTGCACATTGAATGAGGACATCCAACCTCCCTCCCTCCCTCCCTTCCTTCCTCCCTTCCTTCCTTCCTCTTTACTGAGTATAATTTACTTACTATAAAATTTACTCATTTTAGTAAATTTAGAGATTTTTAGTAAATTTACAGAGTACTGTCATTGCCACAATCCAATTTTAGAACATTTTTGTCACTTCCAAAATATTCCTGGTGTCCATTTGCAGACACTCCCTGTTTCTACCTCCAGCCTCAGGCAATCCTTGATTTACTTTCTGTCTCTCTAGTTTTGCTTTTTCAAGACACTTCATATTATGGGAATCATGTAATATGCAGTCTCTTTTGGCTTCTTTTGCTTAGCATAATGTTTTTAAAGTGTATCCATGTTGTAGCATGTATGTATCAGTAGTGAACTCCTTTTCTATTGCTGAATATCATTCCACCCTATGAATATAATACATTTTGTTATATCCATTTACCAGTTGATAGACATTGAATTGTTTCGATTTTTTGGGTCTATGTTGAATAATGCTCTTATGAACATTCCTGCATAAGTCTTTGTGTAGACATATATTTTCATTGTCTCTCACCCAGGAGTGGAATTACTAGTTCATATGGTAAATTTATATTTACTGTTCAGAGAAACTACCAAACTGCTTTCCAAAATGGTTGCACCATTTCCTATATTTATTGCCTTTGATTTTTGTAATTATTTTAAGATTAATTGTATAGTGTTTATTAAGAAACAGAAAGTTATTAACAACAGTACAGAGTAATTATGTAGGAGACACTCAAATAGGACACCCAGATTCTCCTTTAGGACTGAAGGATCTATTCCTCTATCTTCTGGAAGTGCTGCTAGCTGACTGTCCTCAGGTGTCAGCTCTCGCCAGAAACTGCCCTTGGCTAAGCAGTCACCTTGTCCACGGTCATGACTCCTTCCTAGGGGCAGCCTATATCCAATGACTAGTTGATATGAGGCATGAAAGCACTTTTTGCCCCAACTGAGGACAGCTGAGGGGGCCATCCAGCTTCAGGGTTCTCTGTGGGGCTGACTGAGGCCCTTCTAGAAACCGCATTATAGCCCCAATCCCTGTCTTCTTTCTTCCCTTCCTCCAGAAGAAGGGTTGCTCCTCAGACTACTCTAATAAACATTCTGCACATCATTGTGCACCTGTCCATCTGAATTGCCTCTTGGAGGAAACCAGTCTTGAAGGCAACAAACTGTTACCTTTTAAATAATATAGATTACATTTATGCTTGTCTTATTAAGTAGATCCCTCTGTTGGCAAGAATCAGAGTATCTTATTGAAGCCTAAACTGAGTTCCATTCCCTGCATAGAAATCAGCTTGTTATCTCAGTATCTACCAAGAGAGGGCAGTGAGATGCTAGTTAAACTAGCAGCCCTGTGGTGAGAGTAAAGCAGAATTTAATTATCACAGAAATTCCCAGCACTTTGTTCTCTCAAAAAAAAAAATTTTTTTTTTGTTGGCTCTTCCTATATTATCCAGAGATCTGTAGGATGTGTAGGAATAAACTTCATTTAGTATGCTCTAAATAAAGCAGAATTCCAACGAGCTCCTTTTCTTAAGAACAATTCTGACCACAGACTGTGGTTTTAATTTTTAATTAATTAATGTTTCATTTGAAGCATTTGAACAAAGTGGATTCTTTTTAAAATATAGTCATGGATGACTTATAAAATCAAATAATGTTAGACTCCAGAGTTTCTTTAGTTCAGCCTCCTTATTTTGTAGGTAGAAATACAAGGCGTCAAAGACTTGGAGTGGTTAGTTCAAGAGCAGCAAGGAGAACTACAACTAAAATTTGGTCAACCGTTTTTTTTTCACTGTATATTACTCCTTTTCTTCTCTTATAGGACTTTGGTTATTTATAGTTTTTCAGGGAGTTAAAAACACTTATTCATAAAGAAAAACACTACAGAAATCCTCCTGAATGGGATTAGTAATGGGTATGAATGTTGGAGAATTAGGCTGACTATATTTTCAGTGACTGAGTTTGGCATGTTCCAGGATTTGTTTTCTTTCTCTGAATTTCCAGTCATTTTAAATACTACTGTTATCAATATTTTTGATATGTGTAACTATTCAGATTTAACAATATTTTCTATCTGCTATCTTGATAATTTGCATAATTAGCTCAGTCAGATCTAGTTGACCAGTTACCATTCTGCATGATTTGGTTTCACCTTGTGGTGTCCAAAACTCTTCTATTGGGTGAAATGGTATTGTTTAAGAATATAAAACCCTCTAGGGAAGTTCTTAACAAAGTGAAAATCAAATAACCATCTTTATTAATATCAAGTTATCTAACGTCTTTGCTTGGCAAAACCAGGAAATATCCTGCACCAGACCTGATTCATTTTTAATACTAGTTATATTTAGGGAGCTTCCCACATGCTGGTGTCCTTTGTTAAAATCTGAGGCAAAGTTCAGTGCCATTTATTTTTTGATGACCTTCTTCTTGCCATGAATTAAAATTCCCCTTATACTCAATTCCCTTTGTCTCTGTAAATACATACCCTTATTACGGCAGAATCCTAAAGAATTAGGAAGTGTGATTATAAATGATTGCTTACTAGATAGTTTAAGTTTTCTGTCTCTTTATCAACGTGCTTTGAATTTAAGTGGTGTGTGTGTTTGATAGAGGGAAAGATGAGGAAGAGGGAGAGGGAGAGGGGGAGGGGGAGAGAGAGGGAGAGAGAGAGAAAGAGAAAAGAAGGGACCTCCTCTCTGTTGGTCTCCCTGCTTGTTTTCTTCTAGACCTGGGGCCCCTTTATCACCTGCAGAGTTGGTTGTGCTTCAGCTATTGATTGTTTCAATACTGAGGTTTCTTTTTAAGGATCCCACAGCTATTTACTCAGCTTCAGTTTAGCACCAGTTTAGCTTTAGCGATAGTCCAGCTCTGACCTCCAGTTCTTCATTTGTTTTCCCTGAACTTTGGGTAAATGATCTAACTTTTCTGATCCTTGGTTTCTTTTTTTTTTTTTTTTTTTTTTTTTGTGGTACGCGGGCCTCTCACTGCTGCGGCCTCTCCCGTTGCGGAGCACAGGCTCCGGTCGCGCAGGCCCAGCAGCCATGGCTCATGGGCCCAGCCGCTCCGCGGCACGTGGGATCCTCCCGGATCGGGGCATGAACCCGTGTCCCCTGCATCGGCGGGCTGACTCTCAACCACTGTGCCACTAGGGAAGCCCTTGGTTTCTTATATATATAAAATATGGTTAAGAATACCCAACTTATAGCATCAGTGTGAGGATTAAAGGAGATGGTGGGTATGAAATGCTTAGCACATAACACTCATCCCATATGTGTATCATTACCTCATTGTAAGCTCTTCACCTTCGAAAATTTCCCTCTTTTTGACTGCTAGTTACATGGAGTGTAGATAAACAAGAGCAGCTTATATAATATGCTCTATGTTTCCCACTCCATCCCCAAAAGGGTGAAACTCTAATAGGACCAAATCCTCAAACAGAAGGGATGCGTGTCTGGTAGAATTTCAGGCATTAACCAATCAAATGCAAGAATATGTTGGAGTGTCTTTGTTAGCTTTTTCATGGCTTCCAAAATCATTCCACATTAGGAATATTGATATTTTGCCTTTGGGCATGACTGTTGGGTTTTGGGAAACTTGAAGTTTTGATTGTCAGGATGACTACTTCATTCATTCTTCCTTTCCCCTGCTTCAGGCCTTTATCTACTCTCTTCTCTCCTCTTAGTGAGGCCCTATCTTCTGCTTATACCAACTAATTTGAACTATGGCATTTTGTTAAGACTGCTTTATATTTGCATGTATCTATTAAACATCCCTTAATTATGACTAAACTAAATTAAAATTTTATTTCTGCATTTGTCTTGAAAATTTGAATGCTTTAGTTCCAATAGTTTGATAAGTGTGTGCTGCTAAAAAAAAGACTAGTTAAGCTCTCAGATTTCTAAAATACGATGTTGTAATTCTTTCATTCTTTAAAAGAAAAATATATTTTACTACTTAAAAATAAGTTGGGAAGATTTAAAATATTTTTGTCTTTTTACGAAATACTATAATTTAGGGGTAGTTAGGTAAGCTTGGGGGAGTTAACAGAGACACTACTGTGAGAATTTAAATAACATCATTTGTGAAAAATGTTTTGTAAGTCATAAAGTGTTATTTATATGAGGAATCATAATCATTACTGCCAAAGAAGCCAACAAACCTGACTTGAAGTCGGTGTTATAAATAACAATAGGAATTTTAGAGGAACAAAACTGTGGCCCACAAGTTTGATCTCTGGGTTCAAGGTTTGGCTACATTGTCTTTAAGATAATCAACCTTGGGATTCTCTGAAAACACAAGCAGGAATTCAAAAATTAAAAATTAACACAACCAGGGCTTTCCATGCTCCCACCAGATGCAGAGGACACATTTTTGTCCTATTTATTAACTGATGAGAGTTGGGGTCAGATGTGTTAGAAATTGCTGCTGTAATGATGTCTGATGTTGGTTAAGTATCACTTTTATAGTCTGAGAGTCAGGGTACTCCTTCTCTGACATACCCCTTCCATTTACAGTGAGCCTATTTTCTGATGATATACTACTTTTTAACAGTATCCATTTTATCACCCAATTAATCAAGCTTGATGGAAAACCTAAATGGAGTGTTATTTTTCTCAGAAGAAAAGCACTTTAAAGGTATTTAAAGGGCAGCTGAGTTAGACGTTTGCAAGTCATATCTATGGAAAAATAAAACATGTGCCTTTCCCTGCTGTCTTTCCTTTATAAAAATGTTCTGATGCTCCAAATTACAAAAACATTTATGGCTTATGAAATTTTCATTACCCCAAACTCCCCTTTCCCCTGGTTTTTAGCGTGGTAATGCTTGCTGGCAAGAGAGGGACTCTGACATTTTGAAGAGGCATAGTACCAGTGCTATGGCTTGTGGTGGCTCTTTTATTTAAAGTCTCACTGTTCCTTTCCAGTGACTCCCTAATTAGCTCAGGCTCTGGCCCAGAGGGCTGTGCATGGCGGTATTTAACTGCCTGGAAAGTGGCTCTGGAAAGATGCTGGTCAGCCTAAGTAACTGGGTTGTATCCTGGCTGCCTTTTGGGTGAGAGCTTTATTTTTAACTCTACTCCCTAGTTCAGATGATTGCTAAAGTTAGATCATAGTGAGGAGAACTTGGTTTCATTCTTAGATCTTTGTTTTCTATTTGGTAGCGTTCATAACTGTTTTCTTCTTCTCTTTTGCCACTAAGAGGAGGAAATAAAATGATAGGCTTCTCTGGAAAATGATTTACTAAAGATTTGCTATGTATTTTTCTGCCTATAGCTTTTGGAGGAACAACTCTATCTTCTTTCCTTCAGGTCTTCTATCACCGAATGATGTAATAAATAAACAAAATAAGCAATTCAGTTGCAATTTCAGGGTGGGAAAGAGGCTATAAATATTTAGAAAATGACACATCCTTGCCCACTAAGAGTGCATATCTAAGTTTAATATAAGGCAGACTGAAATAAGGTCAGAAAAGAGTATTAATAATATGCTTTAAGAACTCTGAGAACTTAATAAGAGGATCAGGGAATTCTCCCTGGAAAATGTGATGTATGAGTGGGGTTTTTAAAGATGAGAAGGGTTTTCTAGGCAGAGAATAGGTTGGGGGCATTTCCCAGTCAGTGAACTGAGTGGAAGAAGACAGGAGTCATGAGAATGCTGGGTGTGTTGCTGGAACAGAAACAGACGCGTGTTGATGAGTGTGGGGTACACGGTTGGATGTACTAGGAGACAGAGCTAGAGAGACAGGTATGGCTGGGTCAAGGTGGGGTCTGGAATCTGCTAGGCTAGGGAATTTTATACTACTAGATCTCTCCCCATAGTGTTTGGAATTAGTTTACATTTTTTTTCTTTGTTTTTTGAAAAACATCACACACCTATTCCTTGAATTATTTTGCAGTCATGCTCTTGGTTTCAGAGCCATACATGTTAGTGAAGCAGAAATCATTTGGAAGACAAGTTTATGATGTCATTTGTCTTATTTAGTCATCTTCAGGAGTGACTTTTAAACTGATCAAATGAGATAATATACATGGAAGCTTTAAAAAGAATAATGTCTTATTACAAATGGTAGATTCTCTTATTCTGAAGAAAACCCTTGACCTTTATTAAAACTTAGCATTGCTTTTCTTTTCCTTTACTCCATGCTTTCCACCTTTATTGGAAAAATAAAGACAGTATAATGACATTAAAGAAAATTTGGAAACAGAGGGGAAAACATACCCACAAGTCCCCTCCTTTCATTGGTCCTGGGTTAGAGCAAAGTTGGATTTTGGTTGTTTTTGCCAGGCTTGCTGGCATATGTTCTCTTTTTTCCTTGAGTAGCACTCTGACTTTCCCTGGAGAAACAAGCCACTCTTGGACCATGTGGCTGGGGTGGGACTGACCTGTTGCTACAGCTGAAAGGATCTTGGCATGGCCAAATGGGCGGTTGCATCATCCTGGTTACGATGATTAGTTTAGGGATGGGTATGTGGTCCCTGAACCATAGACTCAATTCTGTGACTTTCGTTGGAACTTTTGGAGAAGAAGCGTGCTTTTCCACTGTCGTTGCTAAGACAATAGAATATAAGTCTAAAGCTGCCGGTAGCCATCTTGCTACCACTTGAGTAAGAATGAGGCCAACTTGGGGGAAAGCAGAACCAAGAGCCAGAGAGAGAGAAAGAGGGAGAGCTTTCTCATGGCTTTGCTTGAGAACCAGCCACACCAGCAATTGCATTATAGTCATGAATAGTTTTTAGTTATGTCTGCCAATAATTTTCTTTTTTGGTTTGGTCACTTTGAACTGTATTTCTGTCACTGATGAACACACAGAGAAATACTTGAGGTGTTAAGTATTTGAGGTGGCATTTATAAAAGCTTTGAAGGATGGCTAGGATTGCTTTGTTTTATTAGGCTCAGCTCTCTCCACCACACTCTGAGGGTTGTGCTGAGTAGTCCGCTTCCTCTTGACCTGGCCCAGGGACAGGGCACTTCCATGTACCCTCATGTAGGAAAGGAGAGCCACCCTACCTTTACTCTGTCTGCCTGGGATGAGACATGGCTTAGACACACTTTAGCTTACAGCAGCTCTGAGTGCGCAGAGAAGATTGGAGACACCATCAGTTTTGGCCATTTTGATAAGAAGAGGGACAGACTGTGTTGTGTACTTGGTTTCTCCCTTCGTTCTCATCCCAGAATACTTTTTCTGGTGAATCTGGCTAAAATGAACATCAAGGACAGCCTGAAAGGACAACCTGTAGGCTGCTTGCAGAAATGGAGTGGGATACTTGCTGTGGACCTTTAAAACCAAAAAGTAGAAACGTCTCCTATCCTTCCAGCTGTCTCTATGCATCAGTGCTCAAGTGCCAGCAGCACAGGCACTAATTGTGGCACCTTTGGAAGAAGTCTTTGTGTGGCACCAAGGCTGTTCTTTTACTACACACTGGAAGGGGAAGCAGAAGTGAAAGTGGACAGATTTTTCCCGGCAGGCTTAAGCTCTGATGTCCTTCACGCTGCTGACTCTGGCACCGCTCTTGCCGTTGAGCTGTGATGGCAATCATCATCTCGGCAGGCATATCACAGCTCCAGTTATACTGCAGATGGTTCACACCCAAGCCAACGGAAAATGTGCATAATCCATGGGCTAACAGATCCTTACAAATCCTCCAGAGACAGCAGGACATGCAACCCATGCCCAAGCTGTTTTAATTTCTGCAGATTCCAAACTGATTAGACAGCAAAGAATCAAAAGCAGGCATTTAGGTAACAATAAAAAGGTAGGCTGATTATGTAGTGGAGTGGCTTTGCATTTTAAACTGAATATATCTCTTCCTTCCTTTCACTTACTTGTCCTTTTAACTAGTTCTGAATCCCAAACCAAATGTTAGTACTCCAGTAAGTCCTAGTTAAACAGAATGTCTCTCTCTCTTTCTTTCCTTTCTTTTCTTTTCTCTTTCTTTCTTTCTTCCTTTCTCTCTCTCTCCCTCTCCCTCTCTCTCTCTCTCGCTCTCTCTCTCTCTCTCTCTCTCTCTCTCTCTCTCTCGCTCTCGCTCTCGCTCTCGCTCTCGCTCTCGCTCTCGCTCTCGCTCTCGCTCTCGCTCTCCTCCCCCCACCCTCCTTCCCTCCCTCTCTCCCTACTTCCCTCCCTCCCTTTCTCTTTTCATTTCCCTTTTTCTTTTCTGTGCATGTTATTGATTCTGCCCTTATGAGAAAACCACGTAAAGCAAACACAAAAGCAATCAGGGCATGCTGGTACAGAGGGAAGATCACCAAATGTATTTTTTTCCTAGCTTTGTCTTTATGCTCTGTGGTCCTTAGTTTCCAAATCTATGAAATGTCAAGCTAGGACTGCAGTATTATTTTGTTACTGTTGTTCTAGCAAATGATCGTAAACTTAGAGACTTAATACAAATTTATTATCTTACAGTTCTGTAGGTCAGAAGTCTAACATAGGGCTCATTGGGCTAAAATCAAAGGGTTTCATTCTTTTCTGGAGGCTCTAGGGAAGAATCTGTTACCTTGCTGTTTCCAGCTTCTAGAAGCCACTACCTTCTTTGGTTTGTGGCCCTTTTCTTCCATCTTCAAAGCCAACAACAGCAGGTCAAGTTCTCATGTACTGTCTCTCTGACCTACTCATCTGCCTTCCTCTTCGGTTTTTAAGTACTCATGTGATTAGGTTGAGCCCACCAGGATGATCCAGGATAATCCCCCTATTTCAAGCTCCTTAACCATAATCACATCTGCAAAGTCCCTTCTGCCATGTAAGGTAACATATTCACGGGTTCTGGGATTAGGGCATGGACATCTTTGGGGAGAGTTCAGTATTAGTCTGCTTACTGGTTAGTGAATCCCTAAGTCTCTATCAATATTGAATTCTCTTTGTGGAAGCTTCTCGTCTTCCCAGCATTGTCCTATAGATCAAGACTATGATCTAGATCCAACCCAGGTTCAACTCAATCTCTGATAACCAGGGCTACAAACTGGTAATCGATAGTCCAGTTTAGGTTCATCATCATGTAAATTAGCCTACATGTTTAAAAAAATGTCTGTTTAATTGAAAAATTTTCAATTGGGAAATTTCACATAAAGACACAAATTTCCAGCTTCTCGCAAAGGAATAAAAACAGCAACAACAACACAACCAACAACAAAATAGGAGAATTTGATAACACTAGGCTTTATTTTTTCTTCCTTGGCGTGGCAGCCCTTGGCCAAAATTGAGTAGGTGCCCATTGGTTTTCTTTTACAGACAGGAATTTTGTACCTGCGTATTTATATAACCTGCTTGGTCCCTCTGTGAGCATTTGAATTTTCAAGCTTTGTTCTATCCCTTCTATGACTTCAACCCTACTCTACAAGTGATCTTCACCCTGATGACCCAGAAGTGCTGCAAGTTCCTGAGTCATTCATTATACTTTATCCATTAATTATTGAGTTAGACAAACAGATTACTGTATTTTATCTCTTTCATTTTTTTCTGGTTCAAAAACTATACATTTATTATGGCATTTGAGAAAACTTTCTCACTCACCACAACTATACCTCCTTCCTTGAGGGTTACAGTTTATTGAGGTTTTCAATATTATTGGCTTCCTTCTGTTTATAAAAGAAAAGTTGAAAAACGGTAACTGTGTTTTGTAGGAATTTATGGGTTTTTTTTGGGGGGGGTTGTTTTAATAGCCTTTTTGAAAATGTACTTTCCAACTATCCAAAGTGCAGGTGATACTTCTATAATCTGAAAAAATTTAGTGGAAGTTATTTATTTCATTAACATCCTTTTGCTACTAGGTTTTGTGTGGCTACTACTGAGCTCTAGGCAAAGAGAGCTGAATGGAAAATTTTTCATTGCTTGGTATTTTGAGACTTGCAACTCCCTTCCTAGTTTATTCAAGGCCAGTTATAACCCAAAAGGCCAGGTGCTGAGATTTATTGATAGGAAAAAAAAAAAAAAAACCAAACTGTCATCCCCAAAAGTCACATATTCTGCATCTAATCCAAATATTACTTTGATGAAAAGGCAGAAACGTAAATAATTCACTTCTGAGATTTTACTACTATGTCGAATGATCACGTCATCTTAAATAATTGCAGACTCAACAAAAGCTGTCTTTTTGCCTTATGAAACGTGGGTCAAATAGGGTACTACTCATTTAAATTGTGATAGCTGTGAAAGTTCAGGAGCAATGGAAAGAAACTGCTAGAGATAAGCAATGTTCATCCTCAATTTTTTGAAGGGAACAAAAGAGTTGGAATGTAAACCAAGAATTAGTTACATGAATTAAGCTTATGTCTTAAAAGCTTTTTAACAGTTCCTTTTTTTCTTAGACTACAACTCATTATATATGTCTATTTTATAGACATATAAAATTTAGCTGGATTAAAAAAATTTTAAACCTTTATGGAAAAGCACATAATTAAGTCTAATTGGTGATGAAATACATTGAAAGTAGATGATGTAAATCAAATGTTCTGTAATTCTGGTTTCAGAAGAGCAATGAGCCAGTGGAGAGGTTGGCATTTTATGAAAGAATACACCATCAACACTTTTGTATAGGGTATCTTTTTGTGCTTAAATATCAAGAAACAGGTGCAATTTCAGATTATCTGTTGACTGCCTGAATATTCACCAAATGAGGCAATTTTCGGTTTTTCATTTTGGAGGTGGAGTTCCTTCCTTTGCCATGATTTTCCACTGTACCTGGTGAAAGAACAGATTTTCCCTTTATTGAAGGGATTGGCTGGGTGCCTATAGTAAATTGGAAAGAAAGTGGTTTGATGGAAACTGCTTGAGGTTGTAACTTTCAATTTTCCTACTTTTCGTTCTCTCCCTGAGACCTTTGAGTTCATTGTACCTGTAAAAAAGGCGAAGAAGCAGGATGGTAATGAGTTTGGCTGCCTTCATTTCCCCACTCCTGCCACTCAGCGTTTTATTTTTCAATATTTGAAAATTCAGCAGTTTCAAAAGGGTAAATCTATTTAGGGATTACTTTGTTTTTGTATTTTGGGATAATAGATAATGTGGGAGGTTGTACAGATATTTTTTAAACAGTTCAGGGTGTGTGTGTGAGCGCATGTGTGCATGTTTGAAGAGGAATCCGAAACCTTCTAAGGAACTATTATTTGTTACTTTCTTGCTTGACTTTTCAGGGGATTTGGTTGTCCCAGAAATGACACTTATGTAGCCCAAAGAAAAGAAAAGGACATACTTGAAACATTTAATTCTATCTCCATTTTGCAGATACTGTTTATTTTGTAGGAGATTAGGATATTTTTCAGAAATTTTTTTTAATTATGTCAGTGGTGTAAAGACAATGAAGAAGTTAGTATGGAGACTACCACTCTCTATATTTGGAGGCTCAGTAGAATGCATAGTTTATGAAACTAAAACTAAATTTTAGTTTAGTTAACTAAAGTTACCTTGCTATTTGGTTTGCTAATTGTCAATGACAAACGGCCTCCAACTCTGTGAGGGGACGCAGAGCTTATTTATCCCTGCTAATTTTCCAAGCCAGTCCATTAGGAAGACACCTCCTGAATTAGGGGCAGGGACCCCCTCTGCCATGTGGGCCTAGTGGCTTCAGGCACATGACCAGATGCTACTCAGTGAGAAAGGAATAAATGGGACGAAAGCTCCTGCATATGAGCTGCCATGGCTTCTGGTGGTCTCTGTGTCTCTCTCTTTGCATGTGTATCACACCTCTTTGAAACCGAGGATCCTTTCAGCAAGTCTGCAGGTCCCAGTGGGGCAGTTTGGGCATGTCTGGTTTTCTTCCATACCACATGTAGGTTCTAGGAACACGTTACTTTCAGAGACCTTTTCTCTGCCTAGATCTTGTCTCCCTCTGTCTATAACCACTTCTTCCTCTACTACAGCCTCCCCATGTTGGTTGAGTATATGCCGAAAGATTGCATCCTTCTAGGATTCCAGGTGGAAGCAGGAAAAAAGTCCCTTCTACTCTTGGATCCTCAAAGTGTAGCTGAGGGAGGGCTGTTTCTAGTACCCATTCTCCCATTCTAGGAATGAAACCAGGTCTATGGGGATGTGTGGGAAGTCATGAAAGAAGACCTCACTTACATCTAACTCTTCTCTTTTTTTCCCTCAGCTCCTTAATCCAAACCAGGAATGGTTTTAAGGGCTTTCCTTTGCAGTGGAAAATTGCACTTGCATTAATGGCCTCTGTCTTTCTTACTCTACTGCTCACAGGAAAAAACAAACAAACGGATGCCTTAAATTAGTCAGCTTCTGGTTTTTAATGTAAAGGGAAGCTTCTGGAATTTAGGCAACCTTTTATCCTCCTAAGTGTGTGGTCCTTGCTGTTGAGACCTATTGCTTTCATGACCGATACCCTTATTATGACTTAAAAAAGTTGAGGCTGAGCAATGACGCTTTGTTTTCCGCTCTCCAGCAGTGGATGCTTCAGCCTCAATGACTAGCCTCACAGGCGCAACAAGACTTATGCAGGATGAAAGTATATCAGACAATATTAAAAATATTATTCCATGAAACAATACTAGTAGTATCAAAAGCCATACTACCACCACCACCACAACTTTACATTTGTGTCAATTTGCATCTTACAAACCATTTTCTGATGAAATGCTTAATTCCTTCCACAGCTTTGCAATAGCTTTTTAAAATTCCTTGTTTTGTATGAGGGGTTTAAGACAGAGACATCAAGGGGAAAGCCCAAGGTCACCTATGTTGTGAATTTCTGAATCTAGACTGGGACTGAGGCATTCTGATTCCAGGTACTCTTTGCATTTTATCAGTCTTGGTTTCTGCATTAATAGGTCTTGTGGCAGCTTGTCTGGGTCATTACATTCTTCTGCTTCATGCTTTTCTAGGCCTAGTAGGCCACTACTCTTCCTTCAGTTCTGACTTCTTCTGTCTATATTGAAACTTGCTCCTCTTCTTTTAGTCTGGATGTCAGCTGCTTGCTCCAACTCATGTCTTGCTTAGTATCAGATCAGCTAGCATTCCAGGTTTCCAGCTGGGCTTCTCACCCTGTCTAATGCTCTTCTGCCTGTTTACTATAGGAGATTATAATCAGATTTCATGAACGATTAATGTAGTGAATAGTGAATAATGCCACTTTCTAAAATCCTGAATTCTAATTTTAGAACCTAATATTGAATTAATAGCTTTACATAGAAATCTTTATTGGTATTTTGTGTCCTGTTGATTTCACTCTAGCAAAGAGTTGAGTTGAATTAATGATTTTTGCTGTTCATGGGACAATTGAGGACATATTGGCTCTGAGTAGACTGGGCCAAATGTGGAAATTGTAGAACACATATTCCTAAGTACTGAATCTTTTATGCAGTGGAGGATGCACAGTAAATTAATTAGTTGGCCTTGACTCTGGTCCCGCTGCTGCTGCCAACTCACTATTTCACCATCTGAGCAATGGGGCAGTGCAGACTATATACCTCCTTTGCCATGTATTGTTATATTGTTTTACTATTTGCATAGAATCCATTTAAGTAGCAAGATAGAGGATGATACTTAAAACACAAAGTCAACTCATAGATACACCTTGAAATCAATTTCCCATGATACATGCTTAAAGCTCCATAGTTGCTAGGGACTCATTAACACTGAAACAAATTGGTTGAACTTAACCAAAAATGAATTACGTGTTAAGAAATATGTAATAAAAAACTGTGGATCCGTGACCTACAGAATTAGTGTTATAATTCTTCAGGTTACTGTTATATTTGCCCTTATTCTTCTGTCATAGGGAAATATGGAAATGTCAGGAGTTAGGGGGCATTTGTCTAAAGCTGGCAGCTTAACCACTTCTCTTGGTGGCTTGTAAATAGCTTCAGTTAAAAGGCATCAGGAAACAGAGAAAAACAATCTCAGATGACAATGCCAGCTAAAAAGGAGTGGGACTTTCTAATGAATCTCTGTATCATAAGGTCGTATACCAAAGCCAGCTTTTATACAAATTGTGGCCAAAATGTGAGAATGTAATTACATCAGTGGACAAAGTAGCAAAAGGTTGTGGGGTCGGGAGGATGTATTTTAACAGGGTTCTCTATCACAGAAACAAAGGCAGATGTATTTAGCAGAAATAAAACAAATCAGCAACTGGTTCCCATTACGTGCCAGGAGAGATGAGGTCCTAATAATTACCGAAAATTTGAGTAGACCTCTGAAAGGTAGGCTCAACTCTGCTAAGAGAACAGGATCATGATTTAAGTGAAATAGTTATCAGAATTATTTAACTCCTATAGGGACTAGGGATTTGAAATAGATGGTGAATGAAAGAGATACACTGTCACTTCGGGTAGTTAAAATAATTTAAAATATTTTGGTTCTTTGGAGTACTGTGTTTTTCATTTTTTTTCTCTTTGGACTCTCAATACACTTTTGCTTTTACGTTTCATCTTTTAATTCGAGGGACAAAATTATAATTTGTTAATACTACAATACTATGTATGTGGTAGGCACTCAATAACTATTTGTTAAATTGAATGAATGATTGAATCAATCAATAATTACAGTGAAAATACAGAGATTACGTTATTGTAACACCTCATAGTTTTGTATTTGCTGTGTTTATTGATGGCCAGGCTTAAGGCAAAAATTGATTGAGGTTATGGAGCTTTCAGAGCTGATTTTAGGGTTTGATGTTTCAGAATGACAGTTTGTGGAGAAAGGGATGTACTTACTATTAAAAAGTATAGATGGGTAGCCCCCCAATCACCTTTACAATGAAACTTTTTTTGAAATCCTTCATCTTTTATATGTCTTTCTGAAACCTTTTGCTCCGAACAGGGCCAGTTTAGACACTGCTATCATTCAACTGACATTTTCCGTGAGTTATGCTCGTCTGCTAATTTAAAGCCATTTATACGAAGATTGGAGCAGTTTAAGTTATTTCAGAGGCAGCAGGGATTTGAGGTTGGTATAATCTGGCTGTTTGTCTTGTCTGTCATTTGAATAAGAGGTGTGATTTTGGTAGACAGGCATCCTAGAGCCAGTTAGCTACTTTTGAGCATTGAAGCCACCATGGCAAAAAGGAGAGTTGCAGACCAACGAATCTTTTCAATTACCCCCCAGGTAACACACTTCAGTTAGTGACCAGATTATTACAAGCAAAAGGCACTCATTTCTAAGACTAAAAATATTGTTCAAGGCTTCCCTGGTGCCGCAGTTGTTGAGAATCTGCCTGCCGATGAAGGGGACACGGGTTCGAGCCCTGGTCTGGGAAGATCCCACATGCCGCGGAGCAACTGGGCCCGTGAGCCACAATTACTGAGCCTGTGCGTCTGGAGCCTGTGCTCCGCAACGAGAGGCCGCGATAGTGAGAGGCCCATGCACCGCGATGAAGAGTGCCCCTGCTTGCCACAACTAGAGAAAGCCCTCACACAGAAACAAAGACCCAACACAGTCATAAATAAATAAATTTTAAAAAAAGGGAATATTGTTCAGTCATGACAACATGTGTAGAAAGGAAAGAAGCATCACATAAACTCAAGGGAGGAATAACAATACATGTAGAAAAGGCCACTGTGGCTTTCTAATGTGCACGTGGAACACAAATCAGCAAGACTTTAGCAGGAGCTGGGAGGACAGGCTAGGGATTGAATAAACTGACTGGAGGAATCTGATGGTAAAAGCTTAATAGGTGTCGGTAGACACAAGGCAGAAGGTACAGAAATGGATATTTGTTTGCCAGGTTCCATGTTCTTTCACTGTGTTCTCTCATTTAATCTCTGTAACAGCTTTGAGCAGTGGGACTTATTAGCTCTATTTATCTTGTTGTGTACAAAAGAAATTGAAGCACACAGAGATTTGAATAAGCTGACCTAAATTTGAGCTGTTGGTAATAGAGCCAGGATTTGAATCCAGGGTTGATTCCTCATCCCCACGTCTGAAGCATCTCACACGATGAATGTGTCCCAGTTGATGCTCTGCTCTTTGTAGTTTCCCCTGACTTTTCTTGAGTCTGTAAGTCAGATTTCCTGAGAAGCTTGAACTTTCTTGTCGCAAGAACTATATGCCTCTTTCTGGCTACCAGTATATACCTTGTCCTCCTGCCCTGAGCCAGGGGCACACGATCCAGACTAAGGTCAGGTTCATCACCACAGTGTTCCTCCTGTCAGTTTATTTAACCCCTGCCTGTCCCTTCGAGCTCCCTTTGAAGTCCTGTACTCTATACTTTCAAGGTTTCGTCTCTGGCTCTTTTTTATTAGCTTCTTTGAGCCTGGATTCTTGTTACTCTCAGTGTCTGGGTCACTTCTTCTGTGTTCTAACTAAAGTTCGTGCTCCTTGTTCCCTGTACCCTCACTGTGTGTTTATACCACCCACACTGTGCTAAAAGCCCATACCTGTGAGGTCCTTTGTTCCCTCCCTGCTCCTGCTCACCTGTGCCAATCTCCTGCCTCTCTAATCTGGGCCACATACTTCACCTGCCTTTGCCAAGGCCCCTGGACACCAGATGTCTCCTGGCATGATGCGTGAGGATGGGTGTTATTCCTGTGCATATTATCCTTCCACAAGTGCATGCAGATTTGGATAAAAATACAATGTAATTTGGGCTTCCCTGGTGGCGCAGTGGTTGAGAGTCCACCTGCCGATGCAGGGGACGCGGGTTCGTGCCCCGGTCCGGGAAGATCCCACATGCCGCAGAGCGGCTGGGCCCGTGAGCCATGGCCGCTGAGCCTGCGCGTCGGGAGCCTGTGCTCCGCAACGGGAGAGGCCACAACCGTGAGAGGCCTGCGTACCGAAAAAAAAAAAAAAAAAATTGGTAAATTGTATTAGTTACATCCAACAAAATATCTTAAAGAATGCCATGCCAAATGAATACACCTGGGGTGGTACTATTTGCCTTAATTACATTGTCTTGTCTTTTCTTCTTTTTTTTTTTTTTTCGGTATACAGGCCTCTCACGGTTGTGGCCTCTCCCGTTGCGGAGCACAGGCTCCCGACGCGCAGGCTCAGCGGCCATGGCTCACGGGCCCAGCCGCTCTGCGGCATGTGGGATCTTCCCGGACCGGGGCACGAACCCGCGTCCCCTGCATCGGCAGGTGGACTCTCAACCACTGCGCCACCAGGGAAGCCCACAATTTACCAATTTTATAATCTCAAAATTATAACTTACATTAAAAAATCAATTAACACTAATACAATTTGTTTCTTCACTTTAGGAGTTATGCTCTCTACTAGGTCATGAAGTAAGCGAGTATATGCCAACAAGGAATAAACATAAAATGTTCTATTGTGATGATTATAAGGCTTATAATTTCAAGATTTTAAATAAATTACCTGTGTGGCTAGCATTACTCTAAAGTTCACTCTGAACAACCACATGGTTTTTTGACCTAGAAATTGTGATTGTTATTAGCAGAAGTGTTCTCAGCATCACTTTTACTCATGCACTAGGTAAGTGTGTATGTGTACTATCAAGCTTCTTAATCTCTGCTTGATTTATTATTAAATATTTATGCCTCTGTGTGCAAAAATAAAAGGAGAAAATAAACTTACCGATAGTGTGTGGTACAATAATTTTTAAATTGTTTCAGTTACCAGTTATATACAGTTGTCCCTCGGTATCCATGGAGGATTGGTTCCATAATACCCCGCAGATACTAAAATCAGTAGATGCTCAATTTCCTTGTATAAAATAGTATAATGTTTGTATATAACCTACACACATCCTGCCGTGTACTTTAAATGATCTCCAGATTACTTATAATACCTGATACAATGTAAATGCTGTGTAAATAGTTGCTGGTGTGTGGCAAGTTCAAGTTTTGCTTTTTGGAACTTTCTGGAATTTTTTTTTCCAAATATGTTTGATCTGTGATTGGTCGAATCTTTGGATGTGGAACCTGCGGATATGGAGGTGTGAATGTATTAGTGATGAGAGGACAGTGAAGTTTTTAGCACAAATGAAATAGTCTGAGGGTTGTGTGAGCTTAATGTCCCAGTGCTGTAACAACTCCTTTCTCTTTCATTCAAGAAAGCATTTCAGAATGGATGTGAGTGAGAGTGGAATTATTACAGGGAAATCCACCGTGGTTGATCATGTACTAACTTTAGCACATTGGTACTTGTACTTTTATTAGAATCCAGATATTTTTGACATCTCACTGTTGATCAACATATTAGTGTATCTTAATACTGAGGGTAAGACCTCAATTCTGGCTGTTGATGCTTAAACTCACAGTGCTTGCTAGAATTTTCCAGTTTTTTCAGACTTTGGCTCTTGCCTCTTTTAATCTTTTTCCTTTTCAGTAACCAAAATATGTTGGTATACCATGTTGGAAAAAGGGTGAGAAAAATGAGACCAAAACTCATTACATTTTATTGATTCCTCCCAGACATATTGATTAGGTTAAGTTTCATCAAGAATCTCTTTTTTTTTTTGGTCATCAATATTGTCTTATAGTAGTAGGGTCAAGGAAGGAAATACAAGGGTTCTTTTTTTTTTTTTTTTTACAATGGTATTTTGAAGTTAGAATGTTTAATAGAAAGTTTTCAGCTGTAGGACCCTGTATGCGACTGTGTATATAAAAAAACCTGTATATAAATATACCAGTGACCTGGCATCCTGATCCATTATGGGCAGAGCATCTTTCAAAATACAAAATGGATCTTGTCACTTCTCTGCTCATTAGCTTTCAGTGGCTGTCATTACTTTATAGAATAAAGACAGAAACCTTTAGCATAGTCTACCCTTTTTACTCTCCTCTTACACCTCCTTCGTTTTATACATGTCTGTGCTCTGGACACACTGTCCGCTTTTCAGTGTCTTGAATGTCACTGTCTTGTACCACAGGACCTTTACAAATGCTGACCCCTCTACTTGATCCTTTTACTTTTTTCTTCCGTGCCATTCATCGCTCAAATCTGAGCTCAGGAAAGACTTTCCCAAACTCATTCGCATTGGTCCAGATCATCCCCTTCAACTAAATATTCTTTTTTTTTGGTTGGGTTGGGTCTTTGCTGCTGCGCGCAGGCTTTCTCTAGTTGCGCCGTGCGGGCTTCTCATTGCTGTGGCTTCTCTTGTTGTGGACCATGGTCTCTAGGTGCGCTGGCTTCAGTAGTTGTGGCGCACGGGCTCAGCTGCTCCACGGCATGTGGGATCTTCCCGGACCTGGGCTCAAACCCGTGTCCCCTGCATTGGCAGGCAGATTCTTAACCATTGTGCCACCAAGGAAGCCCCAACTAAATATTCTTTTTATTGACATCACAATTTTCATTTTATAATATGTGATTCTGTGATTGATACTTACTTCCCCCTCTTGGTGGGAGCGCCAAAGGCTTTGTCTGCTTTTTGTTCACTATTTATTTCCAGTGCCTGGCACATAATCTTCTCTGAGTGAATAAATAAGTGAGTAGATAAGGCAAAACAATATAAAAAATGGCTGGTGATGCATTTGAGAGCTTGTTTAGTTCCAGCTTGGAAGCACAGCCAT